>NW_028283724.1:0-366777 GCF_059441095.1 Idiotropiscis lumnitzeri | reverse complement strand
CGCTTGGCACCGCCCGTGCCCGGGGAAGGTGCTCCTCTTCGGCTTACTGTGACGCGAGCATGCCCGCCTCCTCCGGAGCTTCCATTCGGTTAAACTTAGGGGCCGCTTGGAACCGCCCGTGCCCGGGGAAGGTGCTCCTCTTTGGCTTACTGTGACGCGAGCATGCCCTCTTCCTCCGGAGCTTCCATTCGGTTAAACTTAGGGGCCGCTTGGCACCGCCCGTGCCCGGGGAAGGTGCTCCTCTACGGCTTAACTGCCACGCACGCCGGCCGGAGCTCTGGTACGGTCCGAACCGCGCGAAACGTCGCCACCGATCGTGTCCGGGGGAACGTGCTCTTCTTCGTCCACTCTCCTCTTCGCCCACGCTCTTCTTCGGCGCACGCCGGCCGTCTAACCGCTCCAGCGCCCGTCGTGCCGCTCGGCGAAACTACAATGCCCCCGAATATTTTTTATACCCGCGAAGCACTGAACCCGCGAAAGGTGAACCGCGAAGTAGCGAGGGTTCACCGTATGTATAAGACCAAGACCTACAAAAAAAGTCTCTTGGAGCAATGAGCTAGGTTTTACAGGAAGTCGGCCATTTTGAATTTACTTAAAAGGGGCGGGTCACCACAATGGACTTTGTCTAGAAATTATTATTGGGGCCCGAGCAGCGACCGCGGCGAGGTCCCTATTGTTTATGTAGAAATTATTATTAGGGCCCGAGCAGCGACCGCTACGAGGTCCCCATTGTTTTTGTGGAAATTATTATTATTATTATTATTAGGGCCCGAGCAGTGACCGCTGCGAGGTCCCTATTGTTTTTCTAGAAATTGTTATTAGGGCCCGAGCTGCGACGGCTGCGAGGTCCCTATTGTTTTTGTAGAAAATATTAATACTTTTATTATTATTATTATTATTATTATTAGGGCCTGAGCAGCGACCGCTGCGAAGTCCCTGTTGTTTTTGTAGAAATTATTATTATTATTTTTCCGATTGTTCGATTGCATTTTTGACCCCCGAAACATGCACAAAAATTCACCAAACTTGGCAGTCTCATCGGGCATGGCGAAAAATTTTATATTTTAACGTCTAATATGAACAGGAAGTGAGTTATGAATTTTTGAAAGTCCGACTTTTGCCCTTTTTTGCATGTTTACAGGGGTCATTCTTTTGCACCCTGATCCTAAAGGCTTCATCTGATTGCCTTAAAATTCTGTCTGTAGCATCTTAAGACCTGGGACAAACACTGGGGCTAAAATTTTTTGTTTCCAAAATACTATATGACGGGGGCGGGGCTTCGAAGTTTTCACTTAAGATTTCCTTCGCCGCAATGGACAAAATGCTTAATAACTCTCTTGCACATGCTGCTAAAAATCCAAAACTTCACATGTACATAAAGAGTCGGTACCTGAAGACATCTATATGTTTATATTCTGTTATACACCTTGCGCCAATCAATATCATTTTTTACATTTTGACGTCCTGCACGGTGCCCTTTTAACGAATCCGATTGAAAATTGGCTAGAAAAGACTCAAGACATTGATCTTACTCTATCCCTATTTTTGTGACTTTCCTTCGAAGGGCGTGGCTATTACGGTGCCGCAGAGTCTGATTATTCTCCGTGGCAACAAAAGTTCCTGCAAAATGATTCAGATGATCCATCTTCTCGAAATTTTTCACATTTGAGGATATTCAGGCCCTGAAGACGGCTGCCAACTTATTTTTGATCGCAGTGGTAGCGCCACCAACTGGTTAAAACAAATACAAATTATTTTCGTTGATGTTTTTCTCCGGGCAGGTTAACAAAATCTACCTTATATTTGCTCGGATGAGTGTTTCAGCCTTGAGGATGTCACAATACGAAAGTCTTTCGCCTTCTTCAGAGTGTCACATGATGGTGTCTTGTGGCCCGTCTTTATCAGCTGATGTTCCATGAGGGCGTGACTTACCTGTCACAAGAATGAAGGCAAGTCACGCCCCCCGCTGTCCGTTAACTCCGCCAAGATGCTGGTCCAGGTGGTAGAGAGGATGAAGGCTCCCTTGTCTCTGTTCATGGTTTTTATGCCTCGCTTGCAGATCTCAATGGCCTCTCTGATCCAGCGCTGTTGTTTGTTCTCTTCTGTGCGGATGACCCTGCCCTTCTCCCGGTCCATGATGTGGTTTTCCCTTTTGCAGTGGTCAGTGATTGCTGATTTGTAATGTTCATGTTGTGCTTGTTCTTTTACTGCTCTGATTTTTCATTTTTTTGACAGGTAAGTCACACCCTCATGGAACATCAGCTGATAAAGACGGGTCTCAAGACACCATCATGCGACACTCTGAAGAAGGCGAAAGACTCGCCGAAACATGTCAGGTAAAAAATTTTACCGAAAACATAATTGTCTGCTTTTAATGAATCTGTCAAATATCAATAATAAGAAGACAAAATGAACCTAATACAAATAAATGAATGCTTAATAACTCCCCTGCACATGCTCCTAAAAATCCAAATATTCACCTGTAAATAAAATGTCCCGACCTGAAGACATCTTAATGTTATTATTTTGTTATACACACAGCGCCGCCAAGTGGAATCAAAAATTTGTTTTTATTTAAATTTTCACGTACTGCACGGTGCCCTTTTGACGAATCCGACTGAAAATTAGTCAGAAAAGACTCAAGACAATGATCTTACTCTCTGCCGAGTTTTGTGACGTTTTGGTAAAAGGCGTGGCAATTACGGTGCTGAAAAGTCCGATTGTACTTTGTGGCAACAAAAGCTCCGGCAACATGACTCAGATGATCCTATCTTCTCGAAGTTGTACACATTTGAGGATACTTCAGCCCTGAAGACATCTACCAACTTATTTTTCATCGTAGTAGTAGCGCCACCAACTGGTAAAAGCTAATACAAGTTATTTTCTTGGATGTTTTTCTCCGTGCAACTCAACAAGGTCGCCCTCATATATGCTCGGAGGACTGTTTCGGCCATGAGGATGTCACAATACGAAATTCATCCTTTTTCGTGAAAAGTTGTGGGAGTGGCATTGCACTTTTTGGCAATAAAACAACGCTGATTATGAGGTTCTAAATATGAACGACAACTCGTGAAACTTGACACACACATCAGGCAGAGCAAATTTATCAATATTTTATACGTTAGTTGTGCAGCTTTTTTTAAATGGCTCGCCATGGCCCTCGAGAAATGTTCAAAAAAGCAGCCCTGGTTGAGTGTTTCACCTCGCTTTTTGTAAATTTTATGGAGTACAGTGAACCCTCGGTTATCGCGGTTAATGGGGACCGAGACCACCCGCGGAAACTGAAAATCCGCGAAGTAGCGGCGCACCTTCAAAAATGCTTAAAAGAAAATACAATATATATAATAAATATATATATATATATATATATATATATATATATATATATATATATACGGGGGGAGAGAGAGAGAGAGAGAGAGAGTGAAATTCATGTTATAACAAAAAAACCAAATTATTATTAAAACGTATTATTTTTTTATTCCCCAGCCATTCTTTTTGTATTTATTTAATTACTCCGACTTTTACCTGCTGGTACGCCGTCCGGTGTGCCCTGTGAAATGAAAGGTGGCATTCTTTATTTATTTATTTATTTATTCTTCTATACATTCATAACTGACAGCTTCGCGCTCCGCTCGTGCCCGGGCGGAAGAGGTGCTCCAATTCGGCTTAACTGTGACACACACCCGCCCTCCTCCCCCGGAGCTTCCATTCGGTTAAACTTAGGGGCCGCTTGGCACCGCCCGTGCCCGGGGAAGGTGCTCCTCTTCGGCTTACTGTGACGCGAGCATGCCCTCCTCCTCCGGAGCTTCCATTCGGTTAAACTTAGGGGCCGCTTGGAACCGCCCGTGCCCGGGGAAGGTGCTCCTCTTCGGCTTACTGTGACGCGAGCATGCCCTCCTCCTCCGGAGCTTCCATTCGGTTAAACTTAGGGGCCGCTTGGCACCGCCCGTGCCCTGGGAAGGTTCTCCTCTACGGCTTAACTGCCACGCACGCCGGCCGGAGCTCTGGTACTGTCCGAACCGCGCGAAACGTCGCCACCGATCGTGTCCGGGGAAACGTGCTCTTCTTCGTCCACTCTCCTCTTCGCCCACGCTCTTCTTCGGCGCACACCGGCCGTCTAACCGCTCCAGCGCCCCGTCGTGCCGCTCGGCGAAACTATAATGCCCCCGAATATTTTTTAGACCCGCGAAGCACTGAACCCGCGAAAGGTGAACCGCCAAGTAGCGAGGGTTCACTGTATGTATAAGACCAAGACCTACAAAAAAGTCTCTTGGAGCAATGAGCTAGGTTTTACAGGAAGTCGGCCATTTTGAATTTACTTAAAAGGGGGCGGGTCACCACAATGGACTTTGTGTAGAAATTATTATTGGGGCCCGAGCAGCGACCGCGGCGATGTCCCTATTGTTTTTGTAGAAATTATTATTAGGGCCCGAGCAGCGACCGCTACGAGGTCCCCATTGTTTTTGTGGAAATTATTATTATTATTATTATTAGGGCCCGAGCAGTGACCGCTGCGAGGTCCCTATTGTTTTTCTAGAAATTGTTATTAGGGCCCGAGCTGCGACGGCTGCGAGGTCCCTATTGTTTTTGTAGAAAATATTATTACTTTTATTATTATTATTATTATTATTATTAGGGCCTGAGCAGCGACCACTGCGAAGTCCCTGTTGTTTTTGTAGAAATTATTATTATTATTATTTTTCCGATTGTTCGATTGCATTTTTGACCCCCGAAACATGCACAAAAACTCACCAAACTTGGCAGTCTCATCGGGCATGGCGAGAAATTTGATATTTTAAACGTCTAATATGAACAGGAAGTGAGTTATGAATTTTTGAAAGTCCGACTTTTGCCCTTTTTTGCATGTTTACAGGGGTCATTCTTTTGCACCCTGATCCTAAAGGCTTCATCTGATTGCCTTAAAATTCTGTCTGTAGCATCTTAAGACCTGGGACAAACACTGGGGCTAAAACTTTTTGTTTCCGAAATACTATATGACGGGGGCGGGGCTTCGAAGTTTTCACTTAAGATTTCCTTCGCCGCAATGGACAAAATGCTTAATAACTCTCTTGCACATGGTGCTAAAAATCCAAAACTTCACATGTACATAAAGAGTCGGTACCTGAAGACATCTATATGTTTATATTCAGTTATACACCTTGCGCCAATCAATATCATTTTTTACATTTTGACGTACTGCACGGTGCCCTTTTAACGAATCCGATTGAAAATTGGCTAGAAAAGACTCAAGACATTGATCTTACTCTATCCCTATTTTTGTGACTTTCCTTCGAAGGGCGTGGCTATTACGGTGCCGCAGAGTCTGATTATTCTCCGTGGCAACAAAAGTTCCTGCAAAATGATTCAGATGATCCATCTTCTCGAAATTTTTCACATTTGAGGATATTCAGGCCCTGAAGACGGCTGCCAACTTATTTTTGATCGCAGTGGTAGCGCCACCAACTGGTTAAAACAAATACAAATTATTTTCGTTGATGTTTTTCTCCGGGCAGGTTAACAAAATCTACCTTATATTTGCTCGGATGAGTGTTTCAGCCTTGAGGATGTCACAATACGAAAGTCTTTCGCCTTCTTCAGAGTGTCACATGATGGTGTCTTGTGGCCCGTCTTTATCAGCTGATGTTCCATGAGGGCGTGACTTACCTGTCACAAGAATGAAGGCAAGTCACGCCCCCCGCTGTCCGTTAACTCCGCCAAGATGCTGGTCCAGGTGGTAGAGAGGATGAAGGCTCCCTTGTCTCTGTTCATGGTTTTTATGCCTCGCTTGCAGATCTCAATGGCCTCTCTGATCCAGCGCTGTTGTTTGTTCTCTTCTGTGCGGATGACCCTGCCCTTCTCCCGGTCCATGATGTGGTTTTCCCTTTTGCAGTGGTCAGTGATTGCTGATTTGTAATGTTCATGTTGTGCTTGTTCTTTTACTGCTCTGATTTTTCATTTTTTTGACAGGTAAGTCACACCCTCATGGAACATCAGCTGATAAAGACGGGTCTCAAGACACCATCATGCGACACTCTGAAGAAGGCGAAAGACTCGCCGAAACATGTCAGGTAAAAAATTTACCGAAAACATAATTGTCTGCTTTTAATGAATCTGTCAAATATCAATCATAAGAAGACAAAATGAACCTAATACAAATAAATGAATGCTTAATAACTCCCCTGCACATGCTCCTAAAAATCCAAACCTTCACCTGTAAATAAAATGTCCCGACCTGAAGACATCTTAATGTTATTATTTTGTTATACACACAGCGCCGCCAAGTGGAATCAAAAATTTGTTTTTATTTTAATTTTCACGTACTGCACCGTGCCCTTTTGACGAATCCGACTGAAAATTAGTCAGAAAAGACTCAAGACAATGATCTTACTCTCTGCCGAGTTTTGTGACGTTTTGGCAAAAGGCGTGGCTATTACGGTGCTGAAAAGTCCGATTGTACTTTGTGGCAACAAAAGCTCCGCCAACATGACTCAGATGATCCTATCTTCTCGAAGTTGTACACATTTGAGGATACTTCAGCCCTGAAGACATCTACCAACTTATTTTTCATCGTAGTAGTAGCGCCACCAACTGGTAAAAGCTAATACAAGTTATTTTCTTGGATGTTTTTCTCCGTGCAACTCAACAAGGTCGCCCTCATATATGCTCGGAGGACTGTTTCGGCCATGAGGATGTCACAATACGAAATTCATCCTTTTTCGTGAAAAGTTGTGGGAGTGGCATTGCACTGTTTGGCAATAAAACAACGCTGATTATGAGGTTCTAAATATGAACGACAACTCGTGAAACTTGACACACACATCAGGCAGAGCAAATTTATCAATATTTTATACGTTAGTTGTGCAGCTTTTTTTAAATGGCTCGCCATGGCCCTCGAGAAATGTTCAAAAAAGCAGCCCTGGTTGAGTGTTTCACCTCGCTTTTTGTAAATTTTATGGAGTACAGTGAACCCTCGGTTATCGCGGTTAATGGGGACCGAGACCACCCGCGGAAACTGAAAATCCGCGAAGTAGCGGCGCACCTTCAAAAATGCTTAAAAGAAAATACAATATATATAATATATATATATATATATATATATATATATATATATATATACGGGGGGAGAGAGAGAGAGAGAGAGAGAGTGAAATTCATGTTATAACAAAAAAACCAAATTATTATTAAAACGTATTATTTTTTTATTCCCCAGCCATTCTTTTTGTATTTATTTAATTACTCCGACTTTTACCTGCTGGTACGCCGTCCGGTGTGCCCTGTGAAATGAAAGGTGGCATTCTTTATTTATTTATTTATTTATTCTTCTATACATTCATAACTGACAGCTTCGCGCTCCGCTCGTGCCCGGGCGGAAGAGGTGCTCCAATTCGGCTTAACTGTGACACACACCCGCCCTCCTCCCCCGGAGCTTCCATTCGGTTAAACTTAGGGGCCGCTTGGCACCGCCCGTGCCCGGGGAAGGTGCTCCTCTTCGGCTTACTGTGACGCGAGCATGCCCTCCTCCTCCGGAGCTTCCATTCGGTTAAACTTAGGGGCCGCTTGGAACCGCCCGTGCCCGGGGAAGGTGCTCCTCTTCGGCTTACTGTGACGCGAGCATGCCCTCCTCCTCCGGAGCTTCCATTCGGTTAAACTTAGGGGCCGCTTGGCACCGCCCGTGCCCTGGGAAGGTTCTCCTCTACGGCTTAACTGCCACGCACGCCGGCCGGAGCTCTGGTACTGTCCGAACCGCGCGAAACGTCGCCACCGATCGTGTCCGGGGGAACGTGCTCTTCTTCGTCCACTCTCCTCTTCGCCCACGCTCTTCTTCGGCGCACACCGGCCGTCTAACCGCTCCAGCGCCCCGTCGTGCCGCTCGGCGAAACTATAATGCCCCCGAATATTTTTTAGACCCGCGAAGCACTGAACCCGCGAAAGGTGAACCGCCAAGTAGCGAGGGTTCACTGTATGTATAAGACCAAGACCTACAAAAAAGTCTCTTGGAGCAATGAGCTAGGTTTTACAGGAAGTCGGCCATTTTGAATTGACTTAAAAGGGGGCGGGTCACCACAATGGACTTTGTGTAGAAATTATTATTGGGGCCCGAGCAGCGACCGCGGCGATGTCCCTATTGTTTTTGTAGAAATTATTATTAGGGCCCGAGCAGCGACCGCTACGAGGTCCCCATTGTTTTTGTGGAAATTATTATTATTATTATTATTAGGGCCCGAGCAGTGACCGCTGCGAGGTCCCTATTGTTTTTCTAGAAATTGTTATTAGGGCCCGAGCTGCGACGGCTGCGAGGTCCCTATTGTTTTTGTAGAAAATATTATTATTTTTATTATTATTATTATTATTATTATTAGGGCCTGAGCAGCGACCACTGCGAAGTCCCTGTTGTTTTTGTAGAAATTATTATTATTATTATTTTTCCGATTGTTCGATTGCATTTTTGACCCCCGAAACATGCACAAAAACTCACCAAACTTGGCAGTCTCATCGGGCATGGCGAGAAATTTGATATTTTAAACGTCTAATATGAACAGGAAGTGAGTTATGAATTTTTGAAAGTCCGACTTTTGCCCTTTTTTGCATGTTTACAGGGGTCATTCTTTTGCACCCTGATCCTAAAGGCTTCATCTGATTGCCTTAAAATTCTGTCTGTAGCATCTTAAGACCTGGGACAAACACTGGGGCTAAAATTTTTTGTTTCCAAAATACTATATGACGGGGGCGGGGCTTCGAAGTTTTCACTTAAGATTTCCTTCGCCGCAATGGACAAAATGCTTAATAACTCTCTTGCACATGCTGCTAAAAATCCAAAACTTCACATGTACATAAAGAGTCGGTACCTGAAGACATCTATATGTTTATATTCTGTTATACACCTTGCGCCAATCAATATCATTTTTTACATTTTGACGTCCTGCACGGTGCCCTTTTAACGAATCCGATTGAAAATTGGCTAGAAAAGACTCAAGACATTGATCTTACTCTATCCCTATTTTTGTGACTTTCCTTCGAAGGGCGTGGCTATTACGGTGCCGCAGAGTCTGATTATTCTCCGTGGCAACAAAAGTTCCTGCAAAATGATTCAGATGATCCATCTTCTCGAAATTTTTCACATTTGAGGATATTCAGGCCCTGAAGACGGCTGCCAACTTATTTTTGATCGGATGAGTGTTTAGGCCTTGAGGATGTCACAATACGAAAGTCTTTCGCCTTCTTCAGAGTGTCACATGATGGTGTCTTGTGGCCCGTCTTTATCAGCTGATGTTCCATGAGGGCGTGACTTACCTGTCACAAGAATGAAGGCAAGTCACGCCCCCGCTGTCCGTTCACTCCGCCAAGATGCTGCTCCAGGTGGTAGAGAGGATGAAGGCTCCCTTGTCTCTGTTCATGGTTTTTATGCCTCGCTTGCAGATCTCAATGGCCTCTCTGATCCAGCGCTGTTGTTTGTTCTCTTCGGTGCGGATGACCCTGCCCTTCTCCCGGTCCATGATGTGGTTTTCCCTTTTGCAGTGGTCAGTGATTGCTGATTTGTAATGTTCATGTTGTGCTTGTTCTTTTACTGCTCTGATTTTTCATTTTTTTGACAGGTAAGTCACACCCTCATGGAACATCAGCTGATAAAGACGGGTCTCAAGACACCATCATGCGACACTCTGAAGAAGGCGAAAGACTCGCCGAAACATGTCAGGTAAAAAAATTAACCTAAAACATAATTGTCTGCTTTTAATGAATCAGTCAAATATCAATAATAAGAAGACAAAATGAACCTAATACAAATAAATGAATGCTTAATAACGCCCCTGCACATGCTCCTAAAAATCCAAACCTTCACCTGTAAATAAAACGTCCCGACCTGAAGACATCTTAATGTTATTATTTTGTTATACACACAGCGCCGCCAAGTGGAATCAAAAATTTGTTTTTATTTTAATTTTCACGTACTGCACGGTGCCCTTTTGACGAATCCGACTGAAAATTAGTCAGAAAAGACTCAAGACAATGATCTTACTCTCTGCCGAATTTTGTGACGTTTTGGCAAAAGGCGTGGCTATTACGGTGCTGAAAAATCCGATTGTACTTTGTGGCAACAAAAGCTCCGGCAACATGACTCAGATGATCCTATCTTCTCGAAGTTGTACACATTTGAGGATACTTCAGCCCTGAAGACATCTACCAACTTATTTTTCATCGTAGTAGTAGCGCCACCAACTGGTAAAAGCTAATACAAGTTATTTTCTTGGATGTTTTTCACCGTGCAACTCAACAAGGTCGCCCTCATATATGCTCGGATGACTGTTTCGGCCATGAGGATGTCACAATACGAAATTCATCCTTTTTCGTGAAAAGTTGTGGGAGTGGCATTGCACTGTTCGGCAATAAAACAACGCTGATTATGAGGTTCTAAATATGAACGACAACTCGTGAAACTTTACACACACATCAGGCAGAGCAAATTTATCAATATTTTATACGTTAGTTGTGCAGCTTTTTTGAAATGGCTCGCCATGGCCCTCGAGAAAAGTTAAAAAAAGAATAGAATAGAAATAGAAATCCCTTTATTGTCATTGTACTCAAGTGTGCAACGAGATTAGAGGGCTCCCCTCTCCAGTGCAATACAACAATAATACAGACAATATATAAATTAGATAAATAAATAAGACAGTGCAATGGAATTCAGTACTAAATAGGGCATATAGAAACACATCACAATGCTGTTTTGCAAGGTTAGGGTGGTCTCGTGTGTGTGTGTGAGAGTTCAGTATGGAGATGGCTCTCGGAAAGAAACTGTTTCTCAGTCTATTGGTCCTTGATTTGATGCATCTGTAGCGCCTGCCAGAGGGCAACAGGTCGAACAGGTGTGAGTTTGGGTGGGTATTGTCTTTGACGATGTTGAGAGCCCTTCTGAGGCACCGGGCGGTGTAGATGTCCGACAGCGAGGGGAGAGGGCAGCCAATAATCCTTTGCGCTGTTTTGACTGTCCTCTGGAGCCTCACTCTGTCCGCCTCAGTGCAGCCGCTGTACCAGGTGGAGACACAGTACGTCAGCAGGCTCTCGATGGACGAGTGGTAGAAGGCCAGCAGCAGCTTCCTGTCCAGGTTGAATTTCCTGAGGACTCTCAGGAAGTGCAGACGTTGGCGGACCTTCTTTACCACTGCTGTGGTGTTGTGACTCCAAGAAAGGTCATCGGAGATCTGTACTCCCAGGAACTTGAACGTGTGGACCCTCTCCACACACACGCCTTCGATGCAGAGGGGGGGCGGCAGCGTCTTGTTCCTCCTGAAGTCGACGACAATCTCCTTTGTTTTAGCAGAGTTAAGGTGCAGTCTGTTCTCCTTGCACCAAGTTGTCAGTCTCCCTACCTCCTCTCTGTAGGCTGTCTCGTCACCTTCCGAGATCAGACCGACCACTGTCGTGTCGTCAGCAAACTTGACGATGGTGTTGTTGCCGTGGGCCGGGCTGCAGTCGTAGGTGTAGAGGGCGTACAGGAGAGGGCTCAGCACGCATCCTTGGGGGGAACCGGTGCTCAGCATGAGGGTGGAGGACGTGTAGGGGCCGAGCAACACAGTCTGGGGTCTGTTGGTCAGAAAGTCCTTAATCCAGATGCGTGTGAGGGCAGGGAGGCCGAGAGTGTCCAGTTTGGCGACGAGGATGTCTGGGATGATCGTGTTGAATGCCGAGCTGTAGTCCACAAAGAGCATCCTTGCATAGCTCCGCTGTTGTTCCAGGTGGCCCAGCACAACATGCAGAGCAGCCCTGGTTGAGTGTTTCACCTCGCTTTTTGTAAATTTTATGGAGTACAGTGAACCCTCGGTTATTGCGGTTAATGGGGACCGAGACCACCCGCGAAAACTGAAAATCCGCGAAGTAGCGGCGCACCTTCAAAAATGCTTAAAAAAAAATACAATATATATATATATATATATATATATATATATATATATATATATATATATATATATATATATATATATATATATATATATATACACGGGGAGAGAGAGAGTGAAATTCATGTTATAACAAAAAAACCAAATTATTATTAAAACGTATTATTTTTTTATTCCCCAGCCATTCTTTTTGTATTTATTTAATTACTCAGACTTTTACCTGCTGGTACGCCGTCTGGTGTGCCCTGTGAAATGAAAGGTGCCATTCTTTATTTATTTATTTATTTATTCATTTATTCATTCATAACTGACAGCTTCGCGCTCCGCTCGTGCCCGGGCGGAAGAGGTGCTCCAATTCGGCTTAACTGTGACACACGCCCACCCTCCTCCCCCGGAGCTTCCATTCGGTTAAACTTAGGGGCCGCTTGGCACCGCCCGTGCCCGGGGAAGGTGCTCCTCTTCGGCTTACTGTGTCGCGAGCATGCCCTCCTCCTCCGGAGCTTCCATTCGGTTAAACTTAGGGGCCGCTTGGAACCGCCCGTGCCCGGGGAAGGTGCTCCTCTTCGGCTTACTGTGACGCGAGCATGCCCTCCTCCTCCGGAGCTTCCATTCGGTTAAACTTAGGGGCCGCTTGGCACCGCCCGTGCCCGGGGAAGGTGCTCCTCTACGGCTTAACTGCCACGCACGCCGGCCGGAGCTCTGGTACGGTCCGAACCGCGCGAAACGTCGCCACCGATCGTGTCCGGGGGAACGTGCTCTTCTTCGTCCACTCTCCTCTTCGCCCACGCTCTTCTTCGGCGCACGCCGGCCGTCTAACCGCTCCAGCGCCCCGTCGTGCCGCTCGGCGAAACTACAATGCCCCCGAATATTTTTTATACCCGCGAAGCACTGAACCCGCGAAAGGTGAACCGCGAAGTAGCGAGGGTTCACTGTATGTATAAGACCAAGACCTACAAAAAAGTCTCTTGGAGCAATGAGCTAGGTTTTACAGGAAGTCGGCCATTTTGAATTTATTAAAAGGGGGCGGGTCACCACAATGGACTTTGTGTAGAAATTATTATTGGGGCCCGAGCAGCGACCGCAGCCAGGTCCCTATTGTTTATGTAGAAATTATTATTAGGGCCCGAGCAGCGACCGCTACGAGGTCCCCATTGTTTTTGTGGAAATTATTATTAATATTATTATTAGGGCCCGAGCAGTGACCGCTGCGAGGTCCCTATTGTTTTTCTAGAAATTGTTATTAGGGCCCGAGCTGCGACGGCTGCGAGGTCCCTATTGTTTTTGTAGAAAATATTATTACTTTCAAATTTCCCCATTGTGGGACTAAGAAAGGACATCTTATCTTATCTTCTCTTATTATTATTATTATTATTAGGGCCTGAGCAGCGACCGCTGCGAAGTCCCTATTGTTTTTGTAGAAATTATTATTATTATTATTTTTCCGATTGTTCGATTGCATTTTTGACCCCCGAAACATGCACAAAAATTCACCAAACTTGGCAGTCTCATCGGGCATGGCGAAAAATTTGATATTTTAATGTCTAATATGAATAGGAAGCTAGTTATGAATTTTTGAAAGTCCGACTTTTGCCCTTTTTTGCATGTTTACAGGGGTCATTCTTTTGCACCCTGATCCTAAAGGCTTCATCTGATTGCCTTAAAATTCTGTCTGTAGCATCTTAAGACCTGGGACAAACACTGGGGCTAAAATTTTTTGTTTCCGAAATACTATATGACGGGGGCGGGGCTTCGAAGTTTTCACTTAAGATTTCCTTCGCCGCAATGGACAAAATGCTTAATAACTCTCTTGCACATGCTGCTAAAAATCCAAAACTTCACATGTACATAAAGAGTCGGTACCTGAAAACATCTATATGTTTATATTCAGTTATACACCTTGCGCCAATCAATATCATTTTTTACATTTTGACGTACTGCACGGTGCCCTTTTAACGAATCCGATTGAAAATTGGCTAGAAAAGACTCAAGACATTGATCTTACTCTATCCCTATTTTTGTGACTTTCCTTCAAAGGGCGTGGCTATTACGGTGCCGCAGAGTCTGATTATTCTCCGTGGCAACAAAAGTTCCTGCAAAATGATTCAGATGATCCATCTTCTTGAAATTTTTCACATTTGAGGATATTCAGGCCCTGAAGACGGCTGCCAACTTATTTTTGATCGCAGTGGTAGCGCCACCAACTGGTTAAAACAAATACAAATTATTTTCGTTGATGTTTTTCTCCGGGCAGGTTAACAAAATCTACCTTATATTTGCTCGGATGAGTGTTTAAGCCTTGAGGATGTCACAATACGAAAGTCTTTCGCCTTCTTCAGAGTGTCACATGATGGTGTCTTGTGGCCCGTCTTTATCAGCTGATGTTCCATGAGGGCGTGACTTACCATTCACAAGAATGAAGGCAAGTCACGCCCCCCGCTGTCCGTTCACTCCGCCAAGATGCTGCTCCAGGTGGTAGAGAGGATGAAGGCTCCCTTGTCTCTGTTCATGGTTTTTATGCCTCGCTTGCAGATCTCAATGGCCTCTCTGATCCAGCGCTGTTGTTTGTTCTCTTCGGTGCCGATGACCCTGCCCTTCTCCCGGTCCATGATGTGGTTTTCCCTTTTGCAGTGGTCAGTGATTGCTGATTTGTAATGTTCATGTTGTGCTTGTTCTTTTACTGCTCTGATTTTTCATTTTTTTTGACAGGTAAGTCACACCCTCATGGAACATCAGCTGATAAAGACGGGTCTCAAGACACCATCATGCGACACTCTGAAGAAGGCGAAAGACTCGCCGAAACATGTCAGGTAAAAAATTTTACCGAAAACATAATTGTCTGCTTTTAATGAATCTGTCAAATATCAATAATAAGAAGACAAAATGAACCTAATACAAATAAATGAATGCTTAATAACTCCCCTGCACATGCTCCTAAAAATCCAAACATTCACCTGTAAATAAAATGTCCCGACCTGAAGACATCTTAATGTTATTATTTTGTTATACACACAGCGCCGCCAAGTGGAATCAAAAATGTGCTTTTATTTTAATTTTCACGTACTGCACGGTGCCCTTTTGACGAATCCGACTGAAAATTAGTCAGAAAAGACTCAAGACAATGATCTTACTCTCTGCCGAATTTTGTGACGTTTTGGCAAAAGGCGTGGCTATTACGGTGCTGAAAAATCCGATTGTACTTTGTGGCAACAAAAGCTCCGGCAACATGACTCAGATGATCCTATCTTCTCGAAGTTGTACACATTTGAGGATACTTCAGCCCTGAAGACATCTACCAACTTATTTTTCATCGTAGTAGTAGCGCCACCAACTGGTAAAAGCTAATACAAGTTATTTTCTTGGATGTTTTTCTCCGTGCAACTCAACAAGGTCGCCCTCATATATGCTCGGATGACTGTTTCGGCCATGAGGATGTCACAATACGAAATTCATCCTTTTTCGTGAAAAGTTGTGGGAGTGGCATTGCACTGTTCGGCAATAAAACAACGCTGATTATGAGGTTCTAAATATGAACGACAACTCGTGAAACTTTACACACACATCAGGCAGAGCAAATTTATCAATATTTTATACGTTAGTTGTGCAGCTTTTTTGAAATGGCTCGCCATGGCCCTCGAGAAATGTTAAAAAAAGCAGCCCTGGTTGAGTGTTTCACCTTGCTTTTTGTAAATTTTATGGAGTACAGTGAACCCTCGGTTATCGCGGTTAATGGGGACAGAGACCACCCGCGAAAACTGAAAATCCGCGAAGTAGCGGCGCACCTTCAAAAATGCTTAAAAAAAAATACAATATATATAATATATATATATATATATATATATATATATATATATATATATATATATATATATATATATATAGACAGAGAGAGAGAGTGAAATTCATGTTATAACAAAAAAACCAAATTATTATTAAAACGTATTATTTTTTTATTCCCCAGCCATTCTTTTTGTATTTATTTAATTACTCCGACTTTTACCTGCTGGTACGCCGTCCGGTGTGCCCTGTGAAATGAAAGGTGGCATTCTTTATTTATTTATTTATTTATTCATTTATTCATTCATAACTGACAGCTTCGCGCTCCGTTCGTGCCCGGGCGGAAGAGGTGTTCCAATTCGGCTTTACTGTGACACACGCCCGCCCTCCTGCCCCGGAGCTTCCATTCGGTTAAACTTAGGGGCCGCTTGGCACCGCCCGTGCCCGGGGAAGGTGCTCCTCTTCGGCTTACTGTGACGCGAGCATGCCCGCCTCCTCCGGAGCTTCCATTCGGTTAAACTTAGGGGCCGCTTGGAACCGCCCGTGCCCGGGGAAGGTGCTCCTCTTTGGCTTACTGTGACGCGAGCATGCCCTCTTCCTCCGGAGCTTCCATTCGGTTAAACTTAGGGGCCGCTTGGCACCGCCCGTGCCCGGGGAAGGTGCTCCTCTACGGCTTAACTGCCACGCACGCCGGCCGGAGCTCTGGTACGGTCCGAACCGCGCGAAACGTCGCCACCGATCGTGTCCGGGGGAACGTGCTCTTCTTCGTCCACTCTCCTCTTCGCCCACGCTCTTCTTCGGCGCACGCCGGCCGTCTAACCGCTCCAGCGCCCGTCGTGCCGCTCGGCGAAACTACAATGCCCCCGAATATTTTTTATACCCGCGAAGCACTGAACCCGCGAAAGGTGAACCGCGAAGTAGCGAGGGTTCACCGTATGTATAAGACCAAGACCTACAAAAAAAGTCTCTTGGAGCAATGAGCTAGGTTTTACAGGAAGTCGGCCATTTTGAATTTACTTAAAAGGGGCGGGTCACCACAATGGACTTTGTCTAGAAATTATTATTGGGGCCCGAGCAGCGACCGCGGCGAGGTCCCTATTGTTTATGTAGAAATTATTATTAGGGCCCGAGCAGCGACCGCTACGAGGTCCCCATTGTTTTTGTGGAAATTATTATTATTATTATTATTAGGGCCCGAGCAGTGACCGCTGCGAGGTCCCTATTGTTTTTCTAGAAATTGTTATTAGGGCCCGAGCTGCGACGGCTGCGAGGTCCCTATTGTTTTTGTAGAAAATATTAATACTTTTATTATTATTATTATTATTATTATTAGGGCCTGAGCAGCGACCGCTGCGAAGTCCCTGTTGTTTTTGTAGAAATTATTATTATTATTTTTCCGATTGTTCGATTGCATTTTTGACCCCCGAAACATGCACAAAAATTCACCAAACTTGGCAGTCTCATCGGGCATGGCGAAAAATTTTATATTTTAACGTCTAATATGAACAGGAAGTGAGTTATGAATTTTTGAAAGTCCGACTTTTGCCCTTTTTTGCATGTTTACAGGGGTCATTCTTTTGCACCCTGATCCTAAAGGCTTCATCTGATTGCCTTAAAATTCTGTCTGTAGCATCTTAAGACCTGGGACAAACACTGGGGCTAAAATTTTTTGTTTCCAAAATACTATATGACGGGGGCGGGGCTTCGAAGTTTTCACTTAAGATTTCCTTCGCCGCAATGGACAAAATGCTTAATAACTCTCTTGCACATGCTGCTAAAAATCCAAAACTTCACATGTACATAAAGAGTCGGTACCTGAAGACATCTATATGTTTATATTCTGTTATACACCTTGCGCCAATCAATATCATTTTTTACATTTTGACGTCCTGCACGGTGCCCTTTTAACGAATCCGATTGAAAATTGGCTAGAAAAGACTCAAGACATTGATCTTACTCTATCCCTATTTTTGTGACTTTCCTTCGAAGGGCGTGGCTATTACGGTGCCGCAGAGTCTGATTATTCTCCGTGGCAACAAAAGTTCCTGCAAAATGATTCAGATGATCCATCTTCTCGAAATTTTTCACATTTGAGGATATTCAGGCCCTGAAGACGGCTGCCAACTTATTTTTGATCGCAGTGGTAGCGCCACCAACTGGTTAAAACAAATACAAATTATTTTCGTTGATGTTTTTCTCCGGGCAGGTTAACAAAATCTACCTTATATTTGCTCGGATGAGTGTTTCAGCCTTGAGGATGTCACAATACGAAAGTCTTTTGCCTTCTTCAGAGTGTCACATGATGGTGTCTTGTGGCCCGTCTTTATCAGCTGATGTTCCATGAGGGCGTGACTTACCTGTCACAAGAATGAAGGCAAGTCACGCCCCCCGCTGTCCGTTAACTCCGCCAAGATGCTGGTCCAGGTGGTAGAGAGGATGAAGGCTCCCTTGTCTCTGTTCATGGTTTTTATGCCTCGCTTGCAGATCTCAATGGCCTCTCTGATCCAGCGCTGTTGTTTGTTCTCTTCTGTGCGGATGACCCTGCCCTTCTCCCGGTCCATGATGTGGTTTTCCCTTTTGCAGTGGTCAGTGATTGCTGATTTGTAATGTTCATGTTGTGCTTGTTCTTTTACTGCTCTGATTTTTCATTTTTTTGACAGGTAAGTCACACCCTCATGGAACATCAGCTGATAAAGACGGGTCTCAAGACACCATCATGCGACACTCTGAAGAAGGCGAAAGACTCGCCGAAACATGTCAGGTAAAAAATTTTACCGAAAACATAATTGTCTGCTTTTAATGAATCTGTCAAATATCAATAATAAGAAGACAAAATGAACCTAATACAAATAAATGAATGCTTAATAACTCCCCTGCACATGCTCCTAAAAATCCAAATATTCACCTGTAAATAAAATGTCCCGACCTGAAGACATCTTAATGTTATTATTTTGTTATACACACAGCGCCGCCAAGTGGAATCAAAAATTTGTTTTTATTTAAATTTTCACGTACTGCACGGTGCCCTTTTGACGAATCCGACTGAAAATTAGTCAGAAAAGACTCAAGACAATGATCTTACTCTCTGCCGAGTTTTGTGACGTTTTGGTAAAAGGCGTGGCAATTACGGTGCTGAAAAGTCCGATTGTACTTTGTGGCAACAAAAGCTCCGGCAACATGACTCAGATGATCCTATCTTCTCGAAGTTGTACACATTTGAGGATACTTCAGCCCTGAAGACATCTACCAACTTATTTTTCATCGTAGTAGTAGCGCCACCAACTGGTAAAAGCTAATACAAGTTATTTTCTTGGATGTTTTTCTCCGTGCAACTCAACAAGGTCGCCCTCATATATGCTCGGAGGACTGTTTCGGCCATGAGGATGTCACAATACGAAATTCATCCTTTTTCGTGAAAAGTTGTGGGAGTGGCATTGCACTTTTTGGCAATAAAACAACGCTGATTATGAGGTTCTAAATATGAACGACAACTCGTGAAACTTGACACACACATCAGGCAGAGCAAATTTATCAATATTTTATACGTTAGTTGTGCAGCTTTTTTTAAATGGCTCGCCATGGCCCTCGAGAAATGTTCAAAAAAGCAGCCCTGGTTGAGTGTTTCACCTCGCTTTTTGTAAATTTTATGGAGTACAGTGAACCCTCGGTTATCGCGGTTAATGGGGACCGAGACCACCCGCGGAAACTGAAAATCCGCGAAGTAGCGGCGCACCTTCAAAAATGCTTAAAAGAAAATACAATATATATAATAAATATATATATATATATATATATATATATATATATATATATATATATACGGGGGGAGAGAGAGAGAGAGAGAGAGAGTGAAATTCATGTTATAACAAAAAACCAAATTATTATTAAAACGTATTATTTTTTTATTCCCCAGCCATTCTTTTTGTATTTATTTAATTACTCCGACTTTTACCTGCTGGTACGCCGTCCGGTGTGCCCTGTGAAATGAAAGGTGGCATTCTTTATTTATTTATTTATTTATTCTTCTATACATTCATAACTGACAGCTTCGCGCTCCGCTCGTGCCCGGGCGGAAGAGGTGCTCCAATTCGGCTTAACTGTGACACACACCCGCCCTCCTCCCCCGGAGCTTCCATTCGGTTAAACTTAGGGGCCGCTTGGCACCGCCCGTGCCCGGGGAAGGTGCTCCTCTTCGGCTTACTGTGACGCGAGCATGCCCTCCTCCTCCGGAGCTTCCATTCGGTTAAACTTAGGGGCCGCTTGGAACCGCCCGTGCCCGGGGAAGGTGCTCCTCTTCGGCTTACTGTGACGCGAGCATGCCCTCCTCCTCCGGAGCTTCCATTCGGTTAAACTTAGGGGCCGCTTGGCACCGCCCGTGCCCTGGGAAGGTTCTCCTCTACGGCTTAACTGCCACGCACGCCGGCCGGAGCTCTGGTACTGTCCGAACCGCGCGAAACGTCGCCACCGATCGTGTCCGGGGAAACGTGCTCTTCTTCGTCCACTCTCCTCTTCGCCCACGCTCTTCTTCGGCGCACACCGGCCGTCTAACCGCTCCAGCGCCCCGTCGTGCCGCTCGGCGAAACTATAATGCCCCCGAATATTTTTTAGACCCGCGAAGCACTGAACCCGCGAAAGGTGAACCGCCAAGTAGCGAGGGTTCACTGTATGTATAAGACCAAGACCTACAAAAAAGTCTCTTGGAGCAATGAGCTAGGTTTTACAGGAAGTCGGCCATTTTGAATTTACTTAAAAGGGGGCGGGTCACCACAATGGACTTTGTGTAGAAATTATTATTGGGGCCCGAGCAGCGACCGCGGCGATGTCCCTATTGTTTTTGTAGAAATTATTATTAGGGCCCGAGCAGCGACCGCTACGAGGTCCCCATTGTTTTTGTGGAAATTATTATTATTATTATTATTAGGGCCCGAGCAGTGACCGCTGCGAGGTCCCTATTGTTTTTCTAGAAATTGTTATTAGGGCCCGAGCTGCGACGGCTGCGAGGTCCCTATTGTTTTTGTAGAAAATATTATTACTTTTATTATTATTATTATTATTATTATTAGGGCCTGAGCAGCGACCACTGCGAAGTCCCTGTTGTTTTTGTAGAAATTATTATTATTATTATTTTTCCGATTGTTCGATTGCATTTTTGACCCCCGAAACATGCACAAAAACTCACCAAACTTGGCAGTCTCATCGGGCATGGCGAGAAATTTGATATTTTAAACGTCTAATATGAACAGGAAGTGAGTTATGAATTTTTGAAAGTCCGACTTTTGCCCTTTTTTGCATGTTTACAGGGGTCATTCTTTTGCACCCTGATCCTAAAGGCTTCATCTGATTGCCTTAAAATTCTGTCTGTAGCATCTTAAGACCTGGGACAAACACTGGGGCTAAAACTTTTTGTTTCCGAAATACTATATGACGGGGGCGGGGCTTCGAAGTTTTCACTTAAGATTTCCTTCGCCGCAATGGACAAAATGCTTAATAACTCTCTTGCACATGGTGCTAAAAATCCAAAACTTCACATGTACATAAAGAGTCGGTACCTGAAGACATCTATATGTTTATATTCAGTTATACACCTTGCGCCAATCAATATCATTTTTTACATTTTGACGTACTGCACGGTGCCCTTTTAACGAATCCGATTGAAAATTGGCTAGAAAAGACTCAAGACATTGATCTTACTCTATCCCTATTTTTGTGACTTTCCTTCGAAGGGCGTGGCTATTACGGTGCCGCAGAGTCTGATTATTCTCCGTGGCAACAAAAGTTCCTGCAAAATGATTCAGATGATCCATCTTCTCGAAATTTTTCACATTTGAGGATATTCAGGCCCTGAAGACGGCTGCCAACTTATTTTTGATCGCAGTGGTAGCGCCACCAACTGGTTAAAACAAATACAAATTATTTTCGTTGATGTTTTTCTCCGGGCAGGTTAACAAAATCTACCTTATATTTGCTCGGATGAGTGTTTCAGCCTTGAGGATGTCACAATACGAAAGTCTTTCGCCTTCTTCAGAGTGTCACATGATGGTGTCTTGTGGCCCGTCTTTATCAGCTGATGTTCCATGAGGGCGTGACTTACCTGTCACAAGAATGAAGGCAAGTCACGCCCCCCGCTGTCCGTTAACTCCGCCAAGATGCTGGTCCAGGTGGTAGAGAGGATGAAGGCTCCCTTGTCTCTGTTCATGGTTTTTATGCCTCGCTTGCAGATCTCAATGGCCTCTCTGATCCAGCGCTGTTGTTTGTTCTCTTCTGTGCGGATGACCCTGCCCTTCTCCCGGTCCATGATGTGGTTTTCCCTTTTGCAGTGGTCAGTGATTGCTGATTTGTAATGTTCATGTTGTGCTTGTTCTTTTACTGCTCTGATTTTTCATTTTTTTGACAGGTAAGTCACACCCTCATGGAACATCAGCTGATAAAGACGGGTCTCAAGACACCATCATGCGACACTCTGAAGAAGGCGAAAGACTCGCCGAAACATGTCAGGTAAAAAATTTTACCGAAAACATAATTGTCTGCTTTTAATGAATCTGTCAAATATCAATAATAAGAAGACAAAATGAACCTAATACAAATAAATGAATGCTTAATAACTCCCCTGCACATGCTCCTAAAAATCCAAATATTCACCTGTAAATAAAATGTCCCGACCTGAAGACATCTTAATGTTATTATTTTGTTATACACACAGCGCCGCCAAGTGGAATCAAAAATTAGTTTTTATTTAAATTTTCACGTACTGCACGGTGCCCTTTTGACGAATCCGACTGAAAATTAGTCAGAAAAGACTCAAGACAATGATCTTACTCTCTGCCGAGTTTTGTGACGTTTTGGCAAAAGGCGTGGCAATTACGGTGCTGAAAAGTCCGATTGTACTTTGTGGCAACAAAAGCTCCGGCAACATGACTCAGATGATCCTATCTTCTCGAAGTTGTACACATTTGAGGATACTTCAGCCCTGAAGACATCTACCAACTTATTTTTCATCGTAGTAGTAGCGCCACCAACTGGTAAAAGCTAATACAAGTTATTTTCTTGGATGTTTTTCTCCGTGCAACTCAACAAGGTCGCCCTCATATATGCTCGGAGGACTGTTTCGGCCATGAGGATGTCACAATACGAAATTCATCCTTTTTCGTGAAAAGTTGTGGGAGTGGCATTGCACTTTTTGGCAATAAAACAACGCTGATTATGAGGTTCTAAATATGAACGACAACTCGTGAAACTTGACACACACATCAGGCAGAGCAAATTTATCAATATTTTATACGTTAGTTGTGCAGCTTTTTTTAAATGGCTCGCCATGGCCCTCGAGAAATGTTCAAAAAAGCAGCCCTGGTTGAGTGTTTCACCTCGCTTTTTGTAAATTTTATGGAGTACAGTGAACCCTCGGTTATCGCGGTTAATGGGGACCGAGACCACCCGCGGAAACTGAAAATCCGCGAAGTAGCGGCGCACCTTCAAAAATGCTTAAAAGAAAATACAATATATATAATAAATATATATATATATATATATATATATATATATATATATACGGGGGGAGAGAGAGAGAGAGAGAGAGAGTGAAATTCATGTTATAACAAAAAAACCAAATTATTATTAAAACGTATTATTTTTTTATTCCCCAGCCATTCTTTTTGTATTTATTTAATTACTCCGACTTTTACCTGCTGGTACGCCGTCCGGTGTGCCCTGTGAAATGAAAGGTGGCATTCTTTATTTATTTATTTATTTATTCTTCTATACATTCATAACTGACAGCTTCGCGCTCCGCTCGTGCCCGGGCGGAAGAGGTGCTCCAATTCGGCTTAACTGTGACACACACCCGCCCTCCTCCCCCGGAGCTTCCATTCGGTTAAACTTAGGGGCCGCTTGGCACCGCCCGTGCCCGGGGAAGGTGCTCCTCTTCGGCTTACTGTGACGCGAGCATGCCCTCCTCCTCCGGAGCTTCCATTCGGTTAAACTTAGGGGCCGCTTGGAACCGCCCGTGCCCGGGGAAGGTGCTCCTCTTCGGCTTACTGTGACGCGAGCATGCCCTCCTCCTCCGGAGCTTCCATTCGGTTAAACTTAGGGGCCGCTTGGCACCGCCCGTGCCCTGGGAAGGTTCTCCTCTACGGCTTAACTGCCACGCACGCCGGCCGGAGCTCTGGTACTGTCCGAACCCCGCGAAACGTCGCCACCGATCGTGTCCGGGGAAACGTGCTCTTCTTCGTCCACTCTCCTCTTCGCCCACGCTCTTCTTCGGCGCACACCGGCCGTCTAACCGCTCCAGCGCCCCGTCGTGCCGCTCGGCGAAACTATAATGCCCCCGAATATTTTTTAGACCCGCGAAGCACTGAACCCGCGAAAGGTGAACCGCCAAGTAGCGAGGGTTCACTGTATGTATAAGACCAAGACCTACAAAAAAGTCTCTTGGAGCAATGAGCTAGGTTTTACAGGAAGTCGGCCATTTTGAATTTACTTAAAAGGGGGCGGGTCACCACAATGGACTTTGTGTAGAAATTATTATTGGGGCCCGAGCAGCGACCGCGGCGATGTCCCTATTGTTTTTGTAGAAATTATTATTAGGGCCCGAGCAGCGACCGCTACGAGGTCCCCATTGTTTTTGTGGAAATTATTATTATTATTATTATTAGGGCCCGAGCAGTGACCGCTGCGAGGTCCCTATTGTTTTTCTAGAAATTGTTATTAGGGCCCGAGCTGCGACGGCTGCGAGGTCCCTATTGTTTTTGTAGAAAATAT
This sequence comes from Idiotropiscis lumnitzeri, assembly GCF_059441095.1. NCBI lineage: Eukaryota > Metazoa > Chordata > Actinopteri > Syngnathiformes > Syngnathidae > Idiotropiscis > Idiotropiscis lumnitzeri. Next base: position 342,352 of record NW_028283724.1, on the reverse strand, counting down.
TATTACTTTTATTATTATTATTATTATTATTATTAGGGCCTGAGCAGCGACCACTGCGAAGTCCCTGTTGTTTTTGTAGAAATTATTATTATTATTATTTTTCCGATTGTTCGATTGCATTTTTGACCCCCGAAACATGCACAAAAACTCACCAAACTTGGCAGTCTCATCGGGCATGGCGAGAAATTTGATATTTTAAACGTCTAATATGAACAGGAAGTGAGTTATGAATTTTTGAAAGTCCGACTTTTGCCCTTTTTTGCATGTTTACAGGGGTCATTCTTTTGCACCCTGATCCTAAAGGCTTCATCTGATTGCCTTAAAATTCTGTCTGTAGCATCTTAAGACCTGGGACAAACACTGGGGCTAAAACTTTTTGTTTCCGAAATACTATATGACGGGGGCGGGGCTTCGAAGTTTTCACTTAAGATTTCCTTCGCCGCAATGGACAAAATGCTTAATAACTCTCTTGCACATGGTGCTAAAAATCCAAAACTTCACATGTACATAAAGAGTCGGTACCTGAAGACATCTATATGTTTATATTCAGTTATACACCTTGCGCCAATCAATATCATTTTTTACATTTTGACGTACTGCACGGTGCCCTTTTAACGAATCCGATTGAAAATTGGCTAGAAAAGACTCAAGACATTGATCTTACTCTATCCCTATTTTTGTGACTTTCCTTCGAAGGGCGTGGCTATTACGGTGCCGCAGAGTCTGATTATTCTCCGTGGCAACAAAAGTTCCTGCAAAATGATTCAGATGATCCATCTTCTCGAAATTTTTCACATTTGAGGATATTCAGGCCCTGAAGACGGCTGCCAACTTATTTTTGATCGCAGTGGTAGCGCCACCAACTGGTTAAAACAAATACAAATTATTTTCGTTGATGTTTTTCTCCGGGCAGGTAAACAAAATCTACCTTATATTTGCTCGGATGAGTGTTTCAGCCTTGAGGATGTCACAATACGAAAGTCTTTCGCCTTCTTCAGAGTGTCACATGATGGTGTCTTGTGGCCCGTCTTTATCAGCTGATGTTCCATGAGGGCGTGACTTACCTGTCACAAGAATGAAGGCAAGTCACGCCCCCCGCTGTCCGTTAACTCCGCCAAGATGCTGGTCCAGGTGGTAGAGAGGATGAAGGCTCCCTTGTCTCTGTTCATGGTTTTTATGCCTCGCTTGCAGATCTCAATGGACTCTCTGATCCAGCGCTGTTGTTTGTTCTCTTCTGTGCGGATGACCCTGCCCTTCTCCCGGTCCATGATGTGGTTTTCCCTTTTGCAGTGGTCAGTGATTGCTGATTTGTAATGTTCATGTTGTGCTTGTTCTTTTACTGCTCTGATTTTTCATTTTTTTGACAGGTAAGTCACACCCTCATGGAACATCAGCTGATAAAGACGGGTCTCAAGACACCATCATGCGACACTCTGAAGAAGGCGAAAGACTCGCCGGAACATGTCAGGTAAAAAATTTACCGAAAACATAATTGTCTGCTTTTAATGAATCTGTCAAATATCAATCATAAGAAGACAAAATGAACCTAATACAAATAAATGAATGCTTAATAACTCCCCTGCACATGCTCCTAAAAATCCAAACCTTCACCTGTAAATAAAATGTCCCGACCTGAAGACATCTTAATGTTATTATTTTGTTATACACACAGCGCCGCCAAGTGGAATCAAAAATTTGTTTTTATTTTAATTTTCACGTACTGCACCGTGCCCTTTTGACGAATCCGACTGAAAATTAGTCAGAAAAGACTCAAGACAATGATCTTACTCTCTGCCGAGTTTTGTGACGTTTTGGCAAAAGGCGTGGCTATTACGGTGCTGAAAAGTCCGATTGTACTTTGTGGCAACAAAAGCTCCGCCAACATGACTCAGATGATCCTATCTTCTCGAAGTTGTACACATTTGAGGATACTTCAGCCCTGAAGACATCTACCAACTTATTTTTCATCGTAGTAGTAGCGCCACCAACTGGTAAAAGCTAATACAAGTTATTTTCTTGGATGTTTTTCTCCGTGCAACTCAACAAGGTCGCCCTCATATATGCTCGGAGGACTGTTTCGGCCATGAGGATGTCACAATACGAAATTCATCCTTTTTCGTGAAAAGTTGTGGGAGTGGCATTGCACTGTTTGGCAATAAAACAACGCTGATTATGAGGTTCTAAATATGAACGACAACTCGTGAAACTTGACACACACATCAGGCAGAGCAAATTTATCAATATTTTATACGTTAGTTGTGCAGCTTTTTTTAAATGGCTCGCCATGGCCCTCGAGAAATGTTCAAAAAAGCAGCCCTGGTTGAGTGTTTCACCTCGCTTTTTGTAAATTTTATGGAGTACAGTGAACCCTCGGTTATCGCGGTTAATGGGGACCGAGACCACCCGCGGAAACTGAAAATCCGCGAAGTAGCGGCGCACCTTCAAAAATGCTTAAAAGAAAATACAATATATATAATAAATATATATATATAATAAATATATATATATATATATATATATATATATATATATATATATATATATATATATATATATATATATATATATATATATATATACGGGGGGAGAGAGAGAGAGAGAGAGAGAGTGAAATTCATGTTATAACAAAAAAACCAAATTATTATTAAAACGTATTATTTTTTTATTCCCCAGCCATTCTTTTTGTATTTATTTAATTACTCCGACTTTTACCTGCTGGTACGCCGTCCGGTGTGCCCTGTGAAATGAAAGGTGGCATTCTTTATTTATTTATTTATTTATTCTTCTATACATTCATAACTGACAGCTTCGCGCTCCGCTCGTGCCCGGGCGGAAGAGGTGCTCCAATTCGGCTTAACTGTGACACACACCCGCCCTCCTCCCCCGGAGCTTCCATTCGGTTAAACTTAGGGGCCGCTTGGCACCGCCCGTGCCCGGGGAAGGTGCTCCTCTTCGGCTTACTGTGACGCGAGCATGCCCTCCTCCTCCGGAGCTTCCATTCGGTTAAACTTAGGGGCCGCTTGGAACCGCCCGTGCCCGGGGAAGGTGCTCCTCTTCGGCTTACTGTGACGCGAGCATGCCCTCCTCCTCCGGAGCTTCCATTCGGTTAAACTTAGGGGCCGCTTGGCACCGCCCGTGCCCTGGGAAGGTTCTCCTCTACGGCTTAACTGCCACGCACGCCGGCCGGAGCTCTGGTACTGTCCGAACCGCGCGAAACGTCGCCACCGATCGTGTCCGGGGGAACGTGCTCTTCTTCGTCCACTCTCCTCTTCGCCCACGCTCTTCTTCGGCGCACACCGGCCGTCTAACCGCTCCAGCGCCCCGTCGTGCCGCTCGGCGAAACTATAATGCCCCCGAATATTTTTTAGACCCGCGAAGCACTGAACCCGCGAAAGGTGAACCGCCAAGTAGCGAGGGTTCACTGTATGTATAAGACCAAGACCTACAAAAAAGTCTCTTGGAGCAATGAGCTAGGTTTTACAGGAAGTCGGCCATTTTGAATTTACTTAAAAGGGGGCGGGTCACCACAATGGACTTTGTGTAGAAATTATTATTGGGGCCCGAGCAGCGACCGCGGCGATGTCCCTATTGTTTTTGTAGAAATTATTATTAGGGCCCGAGCAGCGACCGCTACGAGGTCCCCATTGTTTTTGTGGAAATTATTATTATTATTTTTATTAGGGCCCGAGCAGTGACCGCTGCGAGGTCCCTATTGTTTTTCTAGAAATTGTTATTAGGGCCCGAGCTGCGACGGCTGCGAGGTCCCTATTGTTTTTGTAGAAAATATTATTACTTTTATTATTATTATTATTATTATTATTAGGGCCTGAGCAGCGACCACTGCGAAGTCCCTGTTGTTTTTGTAGAAATTATTATTATTATTATTTTTCCGATTGTTCGATTGCATTTTTGACCCCCGAAACATGCACAAAAACTCACCAAACTTGGCACTCTCATCGGGCATGGCGAGAAATTTGATATTTTAAACGTCTAATATGAACAGGAAGTGAGTTATGAATTTTTGAAAGTCCGACTTTTGCCCTTTTTTGCATGTTTACAGGGGTCATTCTTTTGCACCCTGATCCTAAAGGCTTCATCTGATTGCCTTAAAATTCTGTCTGTAGCATCTTAAGACCTGGGACAAACACTGGGGCTAAAACTTTTTGTTTCCGAAATACTATATGACGGGGGCGGGGCTTCGAAGTTTTCACTTAAGATTTCCTTCGCCGCAATGGACAAAATGCTTAATAACTCTCTTGCACATGCTGCTAAAAATCCAAAACTTCACATGTACATAAAGAGTCTGTACCTGAAGACATCTATATGTTTATATTCAGTTATACACCTTGCGCCAATCAATATCATTTTTTACATTTTGACGTACTGCACGGTGCCCTTTTAACGAATCCGATTGAAAATTGGCTAGAAAAGACTCAAGACATTGATCTTACTCTATCCCTATTTTTGTGACTTTCCTTCGAAGGGCGTGGCTATTACGGTGCCGCAGAGTCTGATTATTCTCCGTGGCAACAAAAGTTCCTGCAAAATGATTCAGATGATCCATCTTCTCGAAATTTTTCACATTTGAGGATATTCAGGCCCTGAAGACGGCTGCCAACTTATTTTTGATCGCAGTGGTAGCGCCACCAACTGGTTAAAACAAATACAAATTATTTTCGTTGATGTTTTTCTCCGGGCAGGTTAACAAAATCTACCTTATATTTGCTCGGATGAGTGTTTCAGCCTTGAGGATGTCACAATACGAAAGTCTTTCGCCTTCTTCAGAGTGTCACATGATGGTGTCTTGTGGCCCGTCTTTATCAGCTGATGTTCCATGAGGGCGTGACTTACCTGTCACAAGAATGAAGGCAAGTCACGCCCCCCGCTGTCCGTTAACTCCGCCAAGATGCTGCTCCAGGTGGTAGAGAGGATGAAGGCTCCCTTGTCTCTGTTCATGGTTTTTATGCCTCGGTTGCAGATCTCAATGGCCTCTCTGATCCAGCGCTGTTGTTTGTTCTCTTCGGTGCCGATGACCCTGCCCTTCTCCCGGTCCATGATGTGGTTTTCCCTTTTGCAGTGGTCAGTGATTGCTGATTTGTAATGTTCATGTTGTGCTTGTTCTTTTACTGCTCTGATTTTTCATTTTTTTGACAGGTAAGTCACACCCTCATGGAACATCAGCTGATAAAGACGGGTCTCAAGACACCATCATGCGACACTCTGAAGAAGGCGAAAGACTCGCCGAAACATGTCAGGTAAAAAATTTTACCGAAAACATAATTGTCTGCTTTTAATGAATCTGTCAAATATCAATAATAAGAAGACAAAATGAACCTAATACAAATAAATGAATGCTTAATAACTCCCCTGCACATGCTCCTAAAAATCCAAACATTCACCTGTAAATAAAATGTCCCGACCTGAAGACATCTTAATGTTATTATTTTGTTATACACACAGCGCCGCCAAGTGGAATCAAAAATTTGTTTTTATTTAAATTTTCACGTACTGCACGGTGCCCTTTTGACGAATCCGACTGAAAATTAGTCAGAAAAGACTCAAGACAATGATCTTACTCTCTGCCGAGTTTTGTGACGTTTTGGCAAAAGGCGTGGCAATTACGGTGCTGAAAAGTCCGATTGTACTTTGTGGCAACAAAAGCTCCGGCAACATGACTCAGATGATCCTATCTTCTCGAAGTTGTACACATTTGAGGATACTTCAGCCCTGAAGACATCTACCAACTTATTTTTCATCGTAGTAGTAGCGCCACCAACTGGTAAAAGCTAATACAAGTTATTTTCTTGGATGTTTTTCTCCGTGCAACTCAACAAGGTCGCCCTCATATATGCTCGGAGGACTGTTTCGGCCATGAGGATGTCACAATACGAAATTCATCCTTTTTCGTGAAAAGTTGTGGGAGAGGCATTGCACTTTTTGGCAATAAAACAACGCTGATTATGAGGTTCTAAATATGAACGACAACTCGTGAAACTTGACACACACATCAGGCAGAGCAAATTTATCAATATTTTATACGTTAGTTGTGCAGCTTTTTTTAAATGGCTCGCCATGGCCCTCGAGAAATGTTCAAAAAAGCAGCCCTGGTTGAGTGTTTCACCTCGCTTTTTGTAAATTTTATGGAGTACAGTGAACCCTCGGTTATCGCGGTTAATGGGGACCGAGACCACCCGCGGAAACTGAAAATCCGCGAAGTAGCGGCGCACCTTCAAAAATGCTTAAAAGAAAATACAATATATATAATAAATATATATATATATATATATATATATATATATATATATATATATATATATATATATATATATATATATATACGGGGGGAGAGAGAGAGAGAGTGAAATTCATGTTATAACAAAAAAACCAAATTATTATTAAAACGTATTATTTTTTTATTCCCCAGCCATTCTTTTTGTATTTATTTAATTACTCCGACTTTTACCTGCTGGTACGCCGTCCGGTGTGCCCTGTGAAATGAAAGGTGGCATTCTTTATTTATTTATTTATTTATTCTTCTATACATTCATAACTGACAGCTTCGCGCTCCGCTCGTGCCCGGGCGGAAGAGGTGCTCCAATTCGGCTTAACTGTGACACACACCCGCCCTCCTCCCCCGGAGCTTCCATTCGGTTAAACTTAGGGGCCGCTTGGCACCGCCCGTGCCCGGGGAAGGTGCTCCTCTTCGGCTTACTGTGACGCGAGCATGCCCTCCTCCTCCGGAGCTTCCATTCGGTTAAACTTAGGGGCCGCTTGGAACCGCCCGTGCCCGGGGAAGGTGCTCCTCTTCGGCTTACTGTGACGCGAGCATGCCCTCCTCCTCCGGAGCTTCCATTCGGTTAAACTTAGGGGCCGCTTGGCACCGCCCGTGCCCTGGGAAGGTTCTCCTCTACGGCTTAACTGCCACGCACGCCGGCCGGAGCTCTGGTACTGTCCGAACCGCGCGAAACGTCGCCACCGATCGTGTCCGGGGGAACGTGCTCTTCTTCGTCCACTCTCCTCTTCGCCCACGCTCTTCTTCGGCGCACACCGGCCGTCTAACCGCTCCAGCGCCCCGTCGTGCCGCTCGGCGAAACTATAATGCCCCCGAATATTTTTTAGACCCGCGAAGCACTGAACCCGCGAAAGGTGAACCGCCAAGTAGCGAGGGTTCACTGTATGTATAAGACCAAGACCTACAAAAAAGTCTCTTGGAGCAATGAGCTAGGTTTTACAGGAAGTCGGCCATTTTGAATTGACTTAAAAGGGGGCGGGTCACCACAATGGACTTTGTGTAGAAATTATTATTGGGGCCCGAGCAGCGACCGCGGCGATGTCCCTATTGTTTTTGTAGAAATTATTATTAGGGCCCGAGCAGCGACCGCTACGAGGTCCCCATTGTTTTTGTGGAAATTATTATTATTATTATTATTAGGGCCCGAGCAGTGACCGCTGCGAGGTCCCTATTGTTTTTCTAGAAATTGTTATTAGGGCCCGAGCTGCGACGGCTGCGAGGTCCCTATTGTTTTTGTAGAAAATATTATTATTTTTATTATTATTATTATTATTATTATTAGGGCCTGAGCAGCGACCACTGCGAAGTCCCTGTTGTTTTTGTAGAAATTATTATTATTATTATTTTTCCGATTGTTCGATTGCATTTTTGACCCCCGAAACATGCACAAAAACTCACCAAACTTGGCAGTCTCATCGGGCATGGCGAGAAATTTGATATTTTAAACGTCTAATATGAACAGGAAGTGAGTTATGAATTTTTGAAAGTCCGACTTTTGCCCTTTTTTGCATGTTTACAGGGGTCATTCTTTTGCACCCTGATCCTAAAGGCTTCATCTGATTGCCTTAAAATTCTGTCTGTAGCATCTTAAGACCTGGGACAAACACTGGGGCTAAAATTTTTTGTTTCCAAAATACTATATGACGGGGGCGGGGCTTCGAAGTTTTCACTTAAGATTTCCTTCGCCGCAATGGACAAAATGCTTAATAACTCTCTTGCACATGCTGCTAAAAATCCAAAACTTCACATGTACATAAAGAGTCGGTACCTGAAGACATCTATATGTTTATATTCTGTTATACACCTTGCGCCAATCAATATCATTTTTTACATTTTGACGTCCTGCACGGTGCCCTTTTAACGAATCCGATTGAAAATTGGCTAGAAAAGACTCAAGACATTGATCTTACTCTATCCCTATTTTTGTGACTTTCCTTCGAAGGGCGTGGCTATTACGGTGCCGCAGAGTCTGATTATTCTCCGTGGCAACAAAAGTTCCTGCAAAATGATTCAGATGATCCATCTTCTCGAAATTTTTCACATTTGAGGATATTCAGGCCCTGAAGACGGCTGCCAACTTATTTTTGATCGGATGAGTGTTTAGGCCTTGAGGATGTAACAATACGAAAGTCTTTCGCCTTCTTCAGAGTGTCACATGATGGTGTCTTGTGGCCCGTCTTTATCAGCTGATGTTCCATGAGGGCGTGACTTACCTGTCACAAGAATGAAGGCAAGTCACGCCCCCGCTGTCCGTTCACTCCGCCAAGATGCTGCTCCAGGTGGTAGAGAGGATGAAGGCTCCCTTGTCTCTGTTCATGGTTTTTATGCCTCGCTTGCAGATCTCAATGGCCTCTCTGATCCAGCGCTGTTGTTTGTTCTCTTCGGTGCGGATGACCCTGCCCTTCTCCCGGTCCATGATGTGGTTTTCCCTTTTGCAGTGGTCAGTGATTGCTGATTTGTAATGTTCATGTTGTGCTTGTTCTTTTACTGCTCTGATTTTTCATTTTTTTGACAGGTAAGTCACACCCTCATGGAACATCAGCTGATAAAGACGGGTCTCAAGACACCATCATGCGACACTCTGAAGAAGGCGAAAGACTCGCCGAAACATGTCAGGTAAAAAAATTAACCTAAAACATAATTGTCTGCTTTTAATGAATCAGTCAAATATCAATAATAAGAAGACAAAATGAACCTAATACAAATAAATGAATGCTTAATAACGCCCCTGCACATGCTCCTAAAAATCCAAACCTTCACCTGTAAATAAAACGTCCCGACCTGAAGACATCTTAATGTTATTATTTTGTTATACACACAGCGCCACCAAGTGGAATCAAAAATTTGTTTTTATTTTAATTTTCACGTACTGCACGGTGCCCTTTTGACGAATCCGACTGAAAATTAGTCAGAAAAGACTCAAGACAATGATCTTACTCTCTGCCGAATTTTGTGACGTTTTGGCAAAAGGCGTGGCTATTACGGTGCTGAAAAATCCGATTGTACTTTGTGGCAACAAAAGCTCCGGCAACATGACTCAGATGATCCTATCTTCTCGAAGTTGTACACATTTGAGGATACTTCAGCCCTGAAGACATCTACCAACTTATTTTTCATCGTAGTAGTAGCGCCACCAACTGGTAAAAGCTAATACAAGTTATTTTCTTGGATGTTTTTCTCCGTGCAACTCAACAAGGTCGCCCTCATATATGCTCGGATGACTGTTTCGGCCATGAGGATGTCACAATACGAAATTCATCCTTTTTCGTGAAAAGTTGTGGGAGTGGCATTGCACTGTTCGGCAATAAAACAACGCTGATTATGAGGTTCTAAATATGAACGACAACTCGTGAAACTTTACACACACATCAGGCAGAGCAAATTTATCAATATTTTATACGTTAGTTGTGCAGCTTTTTTGAAATGGCTCGCCATGGCCCTCGAGAAAAGTTAAAAAAAGAATAGAATAGAAATAGAAATCCCTTTATTGTCATTGTACTCAAGTGTGCAACGAGATTAGAGGGCTCCCCTCTCCAGTGCAATACAACAATAATACAGACAATATATAAATTAGATAAATAAATAAGACAGTGCAATGGAATTCAGTACTAAATAGGGCATATAGAAACACATCACAATGCTGTTTTGCAAGGTTAGGGTGGTCTCGTGTGTGTGTGTGAGAGTTCAGTATGGAGATGGCTCTCGGAAAGAAACTGTTTCTCAGTCTATTGGTCCTTGATTTGATGCATCTGTAGCGCCTGCCAGAGGGCAACAGGTCGAACAGGTGTGAGTTTGGGTGGGTATTGTCTTTGACGATGTTGAGAGCCCTTCTGAGGCACCGGGCGGTGTAGATGTCCGACAGCGAGGGGAGAGGGCAGCCAATAATCCTTTGCGCTGTTTTGACTGTCCTCTGGAGCCTCACTCTGTCCGCCTCAGTGCAGCCGCTGTACCAGGTGGAGACACAGTACGTCAGCAGGCTCTCGATGGACGAGTGGTAGAAGGCCAGCAGCAGCTTCCTGTCCAGGTTGAATTTCCTGAGGACTCTCAGGAAGTGCAGACGTTGGCGGACCTTCTTTACCACTGCTGTGGTGTTGTGACTCCAAGAAAGGTCATCGGAGATCTGTACTCCCAGGAACTTGAACGTGTGGACCCTCTCCACACACACGCCTTCGATGCAGAGGGGGGGCGGCAGCGTCTTGTTCCTCCTGAAGTCGACGACAATCTCCTTTGTTTTAGCAGAGTTAAGGTGCAGTCTGTTCTCCTTGCACCAAGTTGTCAGTCTCCCTACCTCCTCTCTGTAGGCTGTCTCGTCACCTTCCGAGATCAGACCGACCACTGTCGTGTCGTCAGCAAACTTGACGATGGTGTTGTTGCCGTGGGCCGGGCTGCAGTCGTAGGTGTAGAGGGCGTACAGGAGAGGGCTCAGCACGCATCCTTGGGGGGAACCGGTGCTCAGCATGAGGGTGGAGGACGTGTAGGGGCCGAGCAACACAGTCTGGGGTCTGTTGGTCAGAAAGTCCTTAATCCAGATGCGTGTGAGGGCAGGGAGGCCGAGAGTGTCCAGTTTGGCGACGAGGATGTCTGGGATGATCGTGTTGAATGCCGAGCTGTAGTCCACAAAGAGCATCCTTGCATAGCTCCGCTGTTGTTCCAGGTGGCCCAGCACAACATGCAGAGCAGCCCTGGTTGAGTGTTTCACCTCGCTTTTTGTAAATTTTATGGAGTACAGTGAACCCTCGGTTATTGCGGTTAATGGGGACCGAGACCACCCGCGAAAACTGAAAATCCGCGAAGTAGCGGCGCACCTTCAAAAATGCTTAAAAAAAAATACAATATATATATATATATATATATATATATATATATATATATATATATATATATATATATATATATATATATATATATATATATACACGGGGAGAGAGAGAGTGAAATTCATGTTATAACAAAAAAACCAAATTATTATTAAAACGTATTATTTTTTTATTCCCCAGCCATTCTTTTTGTATTTATTTAATTACTCAGACTTTTACCTGCTGGTACGCCGTCTGGTGTGCCCTGTGAAATGAAAGGTGCCATTCTTTATTTATTTATTTATTTATTCATTTATTCATTCATAACTGACAGCTTCGCGCTCCGCTCGTGCCCGGGCGGAAGAGGTGCTCCAATTCGGCTTAACTGTGACACACGCCCACCCTCCTCCCCCGGAGCTTCCATTCGGTTAAACTTAGGGGCCGCTTGGCACCGCCCGTGCCCGGGGAAGGTGCTCCTCTTCGGCTTACTGTGTCGCGAGCATGCCCTCCTCCTCCGGAGCTTCCATTCGGTTAAACTTAGGGGCCGCTTGGAACCGCCCGTGCCCGGGGAAGGTGCTCCTCTTCGGCTTACTGTGACGCGAGCATGCCCTCCTCCTCCGGAGCTTCCATTCGGTTAAACTTAGGGGCCGCTTGGCACCGTCCGTGCCCGGGGAAGGTGCTCCTCTACGGCTTAACTGCCACGCACGCCGGCCGGAGCTCTGGTACGGTCCGAACCGCGCGAAACGCCGCCACCGATCGTGTCCGGGGGAACGTGCTCTTCTTCGTCCACTCTCCTCTTCGCTCACGCTCTTCTTCGGCGCACGCCGGCCGTCTAACCGCTCCAGCGCCCCGTCGTGCCGCTCGGCGAAACTACAATGCCCCCGAATATTTTTTATACCCGCGAAGCACTGAACCCGCGAAAGGTGAACCGCGAAGTAGCGAGGGTTCACTGTATGTATAAGACCAAGACCTACAAAAAAGTCTCTTGGAGCAATGAGCTAGGTTTTACAGGAAGTCGGCCATTTTGAATTTATTAAAAGGGGGCGGGTCACCACAATGGACTTTGTGTAGAAATTATTATTGGGGCCCGAGCAGCGACCGCAGCCAGGTCCCTATTGTTTATGTAGAAATTATTATTAGGGCCCGAGCAGCGACCGCTACGAGGTCCCCATTGTTTTTGTGGAAATTATTATTAATATTATTATTAGGGCCCGAGCAGTGACCGCTGCGAGGTCCCTATTGTTTTTCTAGAAATTGTTATTAGGGCCCGAGCTGCGACGGCTGCGAGGTCCCTATTGTTTTTGTAGAAAATATTATTACTTTCAAATTTCCCCATTGTGGGACTAAGAAAGGACATCTTATCTTATCTTCTCTTATTATTATTATTATTATTAGGGCCTGAGCAGCGACCGCTGCGAAGTCCCTATTGTTTTTGTAGAAATTATTATTATTATTATTTTTCCGATTGTTCGATTGCATTTTTGACCCCCGAAACATGCACAAAAATTCACCAAACTTGGCAGTCTCATCGGGCATGGCGAAAAATTTGATATTTTAATGTCTAATATGAATAGGAAGCTAGTTATGAATTTTTGAAAGTCCGACTTTTGCCCTTTTTTGCATGTTTACAGGGGTCATTCTTTTGCACCCTGATCCTAAAGGCTTCATCTGATTGCCTTAAAATTCTGTCTGTAGCATCTTAAGACCTGGGACAAACACTGGGGCTAAAATTTTTTGTTTCCGAAATACTATATGACGGGGGCGGGGCTTCGAAGTTTTCACTTAAGATTTCCTTCGCCGCAATGGACAAAATGCTTAATAACTCTCTTGCACATGCTGCTAAAAATCCAAAACTTCACATGTACATAAAGAGTCGGTACCTGAAAACATCTATATGTTTATATTCAGTTATACACCTTGCGCCAATCAATATCATTTTTTACATTTTGACGTACTGCACGGTGCCCTTTTAACGAATCCGATTGAAAATTGGCTAGAAAAGACTCAAGACATTGATCTTACTCTATCCCTATTTTTGTGACTTTCCTTCAAAGGGCGTGGCTATTACGGTGCCGCAGAGTCTGATTATTCTCCGTGGCAACAAAAGTTCCTGCAAAATGATTCAGATGATCCATCTTCTTGAAATTTTTCACATTTGAGGATATTCAGGCCCTGAAGACGGCTGCCAACTTATTTTTGATCGCAGTGGTAGCGCCACCAACTGGTTAAAACAAATACAAATTATTTTCGTTGATGTTTTTCTCCGGGCAGGTTAACAAAATCTACCTTATATTTACTCGGATGAGTGTTTAAGCCTTGAGGATGTCACAATACGAAAGTCTTTCGCCTTCTTCAGAGTGTCACATGATGGTGTCTTGTGGCCCGTCTTTATCAGCTGATGTTCCATGAGGGCGTGACTTACCATTCACAAGAATGAAGGCAAGTCACGCCCCCCGCTGTCCGTTCACTCCGCCAAGATGCTGCTCCAGGTGGTAGAGAGGATGAAGGCTCCCTTGTCTCTGTTCATGGTTTTTATGCCTCGCTTGCAGATCTCAATGGCCTCTCTGATCCAGCGCTGTTGTTTGTTCTCTTCGGTGCCGATGACCCTGCCCTTCTCCCGGTCCATGATGTGGTTTTCCCTTTTGCAGTGGTCAGTGATTGCTGATTTGTAATGTTCATGTTGTGCTTGTTCTTTTACTGCTCTGATTTTTCATTTTTTTTTACAGGTAAGTCACACCCTCATGGAACATCAGCTGATAAAGACGGGTCTCAAGACACCATCATGCGACACTCTGAAGAAGGCGAAAGACTCGCCGAAACATGTCAGGTAAAAAATTTTACCGAAAACATAATTGTCTGCTTTTAATGAATCTGTCAAATATCAATAATAAGAAGACAAAATGAACCTAATACAAATAAATGAATGCTTAATAACTCCCCTGCACATGCTCCTAAAAATCCAAACATTCACCTGTAAATAAAATGTCCCGACCTGAAGACATCTTAATGTTATTATTTTGTTATACACACAGCGCCGCCAAGTGGAATCAAAAATGTGTTTTTATTTTAATTTTCACGTACTGCACGGTGCCCTTTTGACGAATCCGACTGAAAATTAGTCAGAAAAGACTCAAGACAATGATCTTACTCTCTGCCGAATTTTGTGACGTTTTGGCAAAAGGCGTGGCTATTACGGTGCTGAAAAATCCGATTGTACTTTGTGGCAACAAAAGCTCCGGCAACATGACTCAGATGATCCTATCTTCTCGAAGTTGTACACATTTGAGGATACTTCAGCCCTGAAGACATCTACCAACTTATTTTTCATCGTAGTAGTAGCGCCACCAACTGGTAAAAGCTAATACAAGTTATTTTCTTGGATGTTTTTCTCCGTGCAACTCAACAAGGTCGCCCTCATATATGCTCGGATGACTGTTTCGGCCATGAGGATGTCACAATACGAAATTCATCCTTTTTCGTGAAAAGTTGTGGGAGTGGCATTGCACTGTTCGGCAATAAAACAACGCTGATTATGAGGTTCTAAATATGAGCGACAACTCGTGAAACTTTACACACACATCAGGCAGAGCAAATTTATCAATATTTTATACGTTAGTTGTGCAGCTTTTTTGAAATGGCTCGCCATGGCCCTCGAGAAATGTTAAAAAAAGCAGCCCTGGTTGAGTGTTTCACCTTGCTTTTTGTAAATTTTATGGAGTACAGTGAACCCTCGGTTATCGCGGTTAATGGGGACAGAGACCACCCGCGAAAACTGAAAATCCGCGAAGTAGCGGCGCACCTTCAAAAATGCTTAAAAAAAAATACAATATATATAATATATATATATATATATATATATATATATATATATATATATATATATATATATATATATATATATATATATATATATATATATATATAGACAGAGAGAGAGAGTGAAATTCATGTTATAACAAAAAAACCAAATTATTATTAAAACGTATTATTTTTTTATTCCCCAGCCATTCTTTTTGTATTTATTTAATTACTCCGACTTTTACCTGCTGGTACGCCGTCCGGTGTGCCCTGTGAAATGAAAGGTGGCATTCTTTATTTATTTATTTATTTATTCATTTATTCATTCATAACTGACAGCTTCGCGCTCCGTTCGTGCCCGGGCGGAAGAGGTGTTCCAATTCGGCTTTACTGTGACACACGCCCGCCCTCCTGCCCCGGAGCTTCCATTCGGTTAAACTTAGGGGCCGCTTGGCACCGCCCGTGCCCGGGGAAGGTGCTCCTCTTCGGCTTACTGTGACGCGAGCATGCCCGCCTCCTCCGGAGCTTCCATTCGGTTAAACTTAGGGGCCGCTTGGAACCGCCCGTGCCCGGGGAAGGTGCTCCTCTTTGGCTTACTGTGACGCGAGCATGCCCTCTTCCTCCGGAGCTTCCATTCGGTTAAACTTAGGGGCCGCTTGGCACCGCCCGTGCCCGGGGAAGGTGCTCCTCTACGGCTTAACTGCCACGCACGCCGGCCGGAGCTCTGGTACGGTCCGAACCGCGCGAAACGTCGCCACCGATCGTGTCCGGGGGAACGTGCTCTTCTTCGTCCACTCTCCTCTTCGCCCACGCTCTTCTTCGGCGCACGCCGGCCGTCTAACCGCTCCAGCGCCCGTCGTGCCGCTCGGCGAAACTACAATGCCCCCGAATATTTTTTATACCCGCGAAGCACTGAACCCGCGAAAGGTGAACCGCGAAGTAGCGAGGGTTCACCGTATGTATAAGACCAAGACCTACAAAAAAGTCTCTTGGAGCAATGAGCTAGGTTTTACAGGAAGTCGGCCATTTTGAATTTACTTAAAAGGGGCGGGTCACCACAATGGACTTTGTCTAGAAATTATTATTGGGGCCCGAGCAGCGACCGCGGCGAGGTCCCTATTGTTTATGTAGAAATTATTATTAGGGCCCGAGCAGCGACCGCTACGAGGTCCCCATTGTTTTTGTGGAAATTATTATTATTATTATTATTAGGGCCCGAGCAGTGACCGCTGCGAGGTCCCTATTGTTTTTCTAGAAATTGTTATTAGGGCCCGAGCTGCGACGGCTGCGAGGTCCCTATTGTTTTTGTAGAAAATATTAATACTTTTATTATTATTATTATTATTATTATTAGGGCCTGAGCAGCGACCGCTGCGAAGTCCCTGTTGTTTTTGTAGAAATTATTATTATTATTTTTCCGATTGTTCGATTGCATTTTTGACCCCCGAAACATGCACAAAAATTCACCAAACTTGGCAGTCTCATCGGGCATGGCGAAAAATTTTATATTTTAACGTCTAATATGAACAGGAAGTGAGTTATGAATTTTTGAAAGTCCGACTTTTGCCCTTTTTTGCATGTTTACAGGGGTCAGAGATAATAGAATTACGCTTTTTTAAATTTTGATGACGTCATAGCCCCGCCTACAGAATTACGCTTTTGTCTCGTTGTCCCCGCCTACAGAATTACGCTTTTGTCCAAAATGGCCGCTATCCCCGCCCCTGTGTTAAAACTATCCAATCTCCAGCCACCTATTTCAAAATATTTACATATTCCCTGCCCCTTGAAGGTTTAATACCACTCCTACAGAATTACGCTTTTGTCGAAGTGGGCCCCGCCTACAGAATTACGCTTTTTGTCTCGTTGTGATGACGTTGTATGTGTGTGTGTGTGGGCCAAGGGCCCCGCCTACAGAATTACGCTTTTTGTCTCGTTGTGATGACGTTGTGTGTGTGATTGGGAGGGGGGCTTGGCCCCCCTCCCAAACTGTATGCTTCTTATGTTAAAAACAATGTGTTCCCTGCGTGCGTGCGTCCCCAACCCAAACTGTACTTATGTTATTCATATTTTAATATCTGAAGTATATAAAGCATCCAATGCAATGTTCTATTTAAATAAATAAAATTAAATTAAACGAGTGAAATAATATGAGTTGAAAAGAGCAGGCGTTGTTTTTACCTTTGAATAATATGTTTATTCGGTTGATATTTGCCCTTTTTGCAAACATGTCTGGACATATTCCCAGCGACATAAGTTTAAACATGGTATTGTGCAGGCTTGGGGGTTTGTCCGGGCAAGACGCCGCGTCTTGCATAGACACCCTCCAAGCCTGCAGCAGCCTCAAGGTGTTTCAAAAGATAGTGAGTGGCGACATCCTGTCGATCGATGGGCAGCCGTGGGCATCCGGGCGACCACCCTCCTCCTTCTTACCTTTTTGTAAAATCTGCCGAGTCATGTTTACTTGTCTGGACATGTATCTGTTGGCTACATTTGGCCAATCGAACCACGCCATTTAACCCTCCCCCGGTCTCAAACCAGTATAAGTAAAGCCCAAGTCACGCTCTGCACAGACAAGACAATTTTTCCAGCTCGTGAAAGAAATGAAGACGTGTAGACCAAGACGTCATCTGGGTGTGAACAGCAAGGCCCGAAGGGTGACAACCATCGCCGCACCTGATCATATTGACAACAACATTGCAGAAATCTCTTCAGGTAAACGATGCAATTAATCTTTAACTATATAGCTTTCTAATATTTAATCATGGTATCTTTGTATTACAGATAGCGGTGTGGATGAACCTACATGCGATCAAGATCTGAATATGGATGTTGTGGAAACCTTTACAACTACAAACATGGAACAGGTTGAGACCTCTACAAATGTAGACCAGGATGGACCCTCTACAAAAACAGGCGAGGACCAGACTGTGCCATCATACTCCTTGTGGATGGGGGGCCCAGGAATCTTAGCAAGACCTGTTGCACCCTCGTACAACAACGGCGAGCCATCGTATTCAGGGTGGAGTCGTCCCGTTTCGCCGACACCGTCGTCGACACCTCCGATGACCCCCACCTCGTCGGCCGAATCTTCACAAAACGAGAAGGTACAACTGTCCAGTTGGTCCGACCAGGCTGATTCTCCACAAACCACGGAGATCAAGGTTCAGACCGTCAACGACCCTGACCACGGACCAGCACCTATTTCCGAAGATGAGGCAAAACATATGTCATGGGATAATCCTCCTAAGGGGTGGATTGATATGGATGTCGTATTAGTTGTTAAGGCGGCTATTATTTACATGGTCAGACGTTTTTTGATAAAGTATCACAAAAAAAGGGGTTGTTTGCATAGCTATAGATACCTATGCAATTGTTATTATCTAAGACTGCACTATGACCGCATCATGCCCATCCTTTGCGGTAAAAAGTTTTTACCCTGTATTCACTACTTGTTGGATTTGTGTTCTGTAAAAGCGGATAAAGAAACAGTCAAGCGAATTGCAGAGATCTTAATGGTGGATTTAGCACTCGTAAAGGACTTACCGGACCGCCTTAAAGCGGATGAGCCCATATGTTTTATGATATATCGTGATCAACTTGATACTTTCGAAGAATATCTTATAGAAAATATTAACTTTGAATAAAAAATGGGTAATGTCTTCAGAAAATTATCGTTTTTTGGCTATAGAAGCCAAGGGTGGGCAGATATAATAAATAGAGCAATTACATATAACCCCGATGATAAAGACCCTTTCATTGAAAATTTTTTATTGTTTATGCAAAAAGTGCGTGCCATGTCTTTAACAATTTTTCAGGAGCCTTGGGAATTGTTTGTGCAACATGTCATATTTTTGAGTCGCTCGGGATTGATCGACACGTTTCAAAATATTTTGGAAAATTGGGAAAATGCGATAAGTGTAGGACATGTACTTACCATACTCACGCTGTTTAACGATGTGATAAGATACCGTCTCCGTCATCAACAACCTGTGGATCTCGCGCACGAATTGAAGCTGTTTGAAGACCTGTTAGAATCAAAAGTTAATCCATCTGTTTTAACCCTGACCTATAGACTTTTTACATCTTAGAGAATCCTTATCACGTGTAACCATACTTAACCTTCTTTCAATAAAAAATGGATGTTTTTAAAAAGATGCTTTTGTGTCTGTCTGTGTGTTTAGATAAATAGCGATGTGATGTTTGTCACTAAATCATAAACCGTCATGAGCGTTAAGCGGTGGTTGAAAAAACTGTACTACGACCCCGCTCATCCAGCCAGCTTTGGAGGTGTAGAACGCCTTCATTTAGCTGCGTCGGAGAAAATGGGTCAAAAAGTGACGCGTCATAAAGTCAAGGATTTTTTATCTTCGCAAGATGCATACACCTTGCACAAACCAGCACGAATTCATTTCCCTAGGAACAGAGTTTTTGTGTCCAGTCCTATGAATCAATTCCAAGCCGATCTATGTGATATGCAAGCTCTGACCGAGTACAACGATGGTTTTAAATACCTACTCACAATCATCGATGTGTTCTCAAAACGAGCGTATGCCCGTGTGCTGATGAACAAGACGGGGCCAGAAGTTGTTCGAGCCTTTGAGTCGGTCTTATCCTTTAGCGGCATCCCTAAAAAGTTACAAACAGACAAGGGGAAGGAGTTCTTCAACACGCAATTTCAGAGGTTGATGAAAAAACACAATATTAATCATTTTGCAACAGCCAGTGATTTGAAAGCCTCGGTGGTCGAAAGGTTTAATCGAACTTTAAAAACTCGAATGTGGCGATATTTCACCGCCAACAACACACGTCGTTATATCGACGTATTACAAGATTTAATCGATAGTTACAATGAAAGTTATCATACAAGTATAAAAATGAAACCTAACCAAGTCACACCAGATAACACATGGCTTGTCTTCCAAAACTTGTACGGCAACATACCCTCTGGGGGTAGTGATAGAATAAAAATGATATTTAAACAAGGAGATCTCGTTAGAATATCAAAAGTGCGAGGTGTGTTTGACAAGAAATATGAACAGAGTTTTACAGACGAGTTATTTACGATAGCGGAGTGTGTACCGCGTTTTCCACCTGTTTACAAGCTTAAAGACTACGACGGTGAAATAGTGCAAGGAACTTTTTATGCACACGAGCTCCAGAAAGTCACGATATCCAAGGATCAAATCTTTCAAGTGGAGAAGATTATCAAACGGCGTAAAGTCGGCGGACAGAAACAGTTTCTCATACGTTGGAAGGGCTGGCCTGTAAAATATGACAGTTGGGTCCCCGCTACACAAGTCGTCGACGTATAAATAAGAAGCTTTACAACGAATCTCGACATTTACCAACATGGATCCGAATCTTGAAGGGGGGTTTTACGTCACCTTACCCTCCAATGCAAGTTCTGATGTGTATGTAGACAATACGATAGCTGAATACAGAGTGAATCTGGCTCATCATATCGATCTCGAAGGTAATTGGGAAGTAGCTCTGAGTGAAATATCCTACCCCCATACATGGTTCAACGTGCCTGAAGATCAAGCATCTTTTGACTATGTAGATGCATGGGAAAACGGTGAACCAACACCAGGTGTTTTGGCACCTCTTTACTATGATGAAAACAAATTCACCATCAAATCCTTAAGCCTGTCGGCTGGGTACTACGATAATATTAAGAAAATAGGACAAGATGTGGAAGCGCTCCTCAAAAAGATCCATCCGGAAATCCATGTTGTATACCATTATTTAAAGGAGAGATTTTTCTGGGCAGGGAATGGTCATTACAAGATACGCTTTCGTCCCGCGTTAGCCTACATTTTTGGGGCGTTACCCGATGAATGGGTTACCTGCGGACCCCAGTGGACAGCGAGCCAACATCCTGCGGATATAAAAGCGGGGATGTACCATCTATATGTTTATACAGACGTGGTGTATCATCAGGCTGTGGGTGACGCTTTCGCTCCGCTCTTGAGAACGATACCCATCGATGATAACCGCCTTAAATTGAGAGATCAACCTGTCGCCTAATGTTACATCCACTTGTGAGAAGATTGTATTCAAAGGATAATTAATAATACCGACTCGTTGATCTGTGGGTAAAATGCTACCATCTCTGTTGAGTACCCTCAGGTGCAGCTGAAGCAGGGTGTCTGAGAGGTCGAGATATTTGGATCCTTCTCCAGGTATGAAAAACTCCACAGGACCATCATCGGTGAGAGCCGAGATAGGTAACATTTCCACATATTGACTTTGTTCGATTGATAGTTGTGTCATGGGTGGACTAAATAAATCCAGTTCAGTTAGGGTGCACTCTGCTGACTTGTGATGCAAAAGAGCCATGATGAATAACCCTAATGGTCAATTTTGGTTAAGAGAAAATATCCCCGGTGTTTCTTCGCCGTCTCCTTTTCTTGACTGATTTCTTCTTGGACACGCGTTTGCGTTTTTTAGGCTCTCTCAACCTTTGTCCGATGGGTCTTTTTGCAGGTCTTCGTGCCAGAACCATTAAACCCGAACCTTCTTGAGGCTCCGCCTTACGGTTTATTCGTTCTAACACCCGACCGGCTACATCTGTTGCAATGTTTTTCGCAGCCGTTTGCAGGTGAGGTCTGGCAACGCTGAACCCTCTTTTGATTAATGGACTCACAAAACGAAATAATTTGGCAAAGACTGAACCCAATCCACGCCCATATTGGACCGGTAATCCATGAAAACCTGATAACGACCCACCCGCTTGGTTTTCGTAATAATCGACAAAACGGTAAAGATCATGATGCGTATCCAATACAACCATTTTTCTATCTGGGTCTAAAGTGCAGAGTAGCGATAACTTTACCGCGTGTAAATCCCACGGGGTGATTCTGATCCGTCTTAACTTCGATTCTTATATCCTCAATATGCTTCCTACTAACAGGCATGTAATAAAGAGGATTAAAGGCTTTAAATACAATGTCACCGTGATTATCATCGATGGGTATCGTTCTCAAGAGCGGAGCGAAAGCGTCACCCACAGCCTGATGATACACCACGTCTGTATAAACATATAGATGGTACATCCCCGCTTTTATATCCGCAGGATGTTGGCTCGCTGTCCACTGGGGTCCGCAGGTAACCCATTCATCGGGTAACGCCCCAAAAATGTAGGCTAACGCGGGACGAAAGCGTATCTTGTAATGACCATTCCCTGCCCAGAAAAATCTCTCCTTTAAATAATGGTATACAACATGGATTTCCGGATGGATCTTTTTGAGGAGCGCTTCCACATCTTGTCCTATTTTCTTAATATTATCGTAGTACCCAGCCGACAGGCTTAAGGATTTGATGGTGAATTTGTTTTCATCATAGTAAAGAGGTGCCAAAACACCTGGTGTTGGTTCACCGTTTTCCCATGCATCTACATAGTCAAAAGATGCTTGATCTTCAGGCACGTTGAACCATGTATGGGGGTAGGATATTTCACTCAGAGCTACTTCCCAATTACCTTCGAGATCGATATGATGAGCCAGATTCACTCTGTATTCAGCTATCGTATTGTCTACATACACATCAGAACTTGCATTGGAGGGTAAGGTGACGTAAAACCCCCCTTCAAGATTCGGATCCATGTTGGTAAATGTCGAGATTCGTTGTAAAGCTTCTTATTTATACGTCGACGACTTGTGTAGCGGGGACCCAACTGTCATATTTTACAGGCCAGCCCTTCCAACGTATGAGAAACTGTTTCTGTCCGCCGACTTTACGCCGTTTGATAATCTTCTCCACTTGAAAGATTTGATCCTTGGATATCGTGACTTTCTGGAGCTCGTGTGCATAAAAAGTTCCTTGCACTATTTCACCGTCGTAGTCTTTAAGCTTGTAAACAGGTGGAAAACGCGGTACACACTCCGCTATCGTAAATAACTCGTCTGTAAAACTCTGTTCATATTTCTTGTCAAACACACCTCGCACTTTTGATATTCTAACGAGATCTCCTTGTTTAAATATCATTTTTATTCTATCACTACCCCCAGAGGGTATGTTGCCGTACAAGTTTTGGAAGACAAGCCATGTGTTATCTGGTGTGACTTGGTTAGGTTTCATTTTTATACTTGTATGATAACTTTCATTGTAACTATCGATTAAATCTTGTAATACGTCGATATAACGACGTGTGTTGTTGGCGGTGAAATATCGCCACATTCGAGTTTTTAAAGTTCGATTAAACCTTTCGACCACCGAGGCTTTCAAATCACTGGCTGTTGCAAAATGATTAATATTGTGTTTTTTCATCAACCTCTGAAATTGCGTGTTGAAGAACTCCTTCCCCTTGTCTGTTTGTAACTTTTTAGGGATGCCGCTAAAGGATAAGACCGACTCAAAGGCTCGAACAACTTCTGGCCCCGTCTTGTTCATCAGCACACGGGCATACGCTCGTTTTGAGAACACATCGATGATTGTGAGTAGGTATTTAAAACCATCGTTGTACTCGGTCAGAGCTTGCATATCACATAGATCGGCTTGGAATTGATTCATAGGACTGGACACAAAAACTCTGTTCCTAGGGAAATGAATTCGTGCTGGTTTGTGCAAGGTGTATGCATCTTGCGAAGATAAAAAATCCTTGACTTTATGACGCGTCACTTTTTGACCCATTTTCTCCGACGCAGCTAAATGAAGGCGTTCTACACCTCCAAAGCTGGCTGGATGAGCGGGGTCGTAGTACAGTTTTTTCAACCACCGCTTAACGCTCATGACGGTTTATGATTTAGTGACAAACATCACATCGCTATTTATCTAAACACACAGACAGACACAAAAGCATCTTTTTAAAAACATCCATTTTTTATTGAAAGAAGGTTAAGTATGGTTACACGTGATAAGGATTCTCTAAGATGTAAAAAGTCTATAGGTCAGGGTTAAAACAGATGGATTAACTTTTGATTCTAACAGGTCTTCAAACAGCTTCAATTCGTGCGCGAGATCCACAGGTTGTTGATGACGGAGACGGTATCTTATCACATCGTTAAACAGCGTGAGTATGGTAAGTACATGTCCTACACTTATCGCATTTTCCCAATTTTCCAAAATATTTTGAAACGTGTCGATCAATCCCGAGCGACTCAAAAATATGACATGTTGCACAAACAATTCCCAAGGCTCCTGAAAAATTGTTAAAGACATGGCACGCACTTTTTGCATAAACAATAAAAAATTTTCAATGAAAGGGTCTTTATCATCGGGGTTATATGTAATTGCTCTATTTATTATATCTGCCCACCCTTGGCTTCTATAGCCAAAAAACGATAATTTTCTGAAGACATTACCCATTTTTTATTCAAAGTTAATATTTTCTATAAGATATTCTTCGAAAGTATCAAGTTGATCACGATATATCATAAAACATATGGGCTCATCCGCTTTAAGGCGGTCCGGTAAGTCCTTTACGAGTGCTAAATCCACCATTAAGATCTCTGCAATTCGCTTGACTGTTTCTTTATCCGCTTTTACAGAACACAAATCCAACAAGTAGTGAATACAGGGTAAAAACTTTTTACCGCAAAGGATGGGCATGATGCGGTCATAGTGCAGTCTTAGATAATAACAATTGCATAGGTATCTATAGCTATGCAAACAACCCCTTTTTTTGTGATACTTTATCAAAAAACGTCTGACCATGTAAATAATAGCCGCCTTAACAACTAATACGACATCCATATCAATCCACCCCTTAGGAGGATTATCCCATGACATATGTTTTGCCTCATCTTCGGAAATAGGTGCTGGTCCGTGGTCAGGGTCGTTGACGGTCTGAACCTTGATCTCCGTGGTTTGTGGAGAATCAGCCTGGTCGGACCAACTGGACAGTTGTACCTTCTCGTTTTGTGAAGATTCGGCCGACGAGGTGGGGGTCATCGGAGGTGTCGACGACGGTGTCGGCGAAACGGGACGACTCCACCCTGAATACGATGGCTCGCCGTTGTTGTACGAGGGTGCAACAGGTCTTGCTAAGATTCCTGGGCCCCCCATCCACAAGGAGTATGATGGCACAGTCTGGTCCTCGCCTGTTTTTGTAGAGGGTCCATCCTGGTCTACATTTGTAGAGGTCTCAACCTGTTCCATGTTTGTAGTTGTAAAGGTTTCCACAACATCCATATTCAGATCTTGATCGCATGTAGGTTCATCCACACCGCTATCTGTAATACAAAGATACCATGATTAAATATTAGAAAGCTATATAGTTAAAGATTAATTGCATCGTTTACCTGAAGAGATTTCTGCAATGTTGTTGTCAATATGATCAGGTGCGGCGATGGTTGTCACCCTTCGGGCCTTGCTGTTCACACCCAGATGACGTCTTGGTCTACACGTCTTCATTTCTTTCACGAGCTGGAAAAATTGTCTTGTCTGTGCAGAGCGTGACTTGGGCTTTACTTATACTGGTTTGAGACCGGGGGAGGGTTAAATGGCGTGGTTCGATTGGCCAAATGTAGCCAACAGATACATGTCCAGACAAGTAAACATGACTCGGCAGATTTTACAAAAAGGTAAGAAGGAGGAGGGTGGTCGCCCGGATGCCCACGGCTGCCCATCGATCGACAGGATGTCGCCACTCACTATCTTTTGAAACACCTTGAGGCTGCTGCAGGCTTGGAGGGTGTCTATGCAAGACGCGGCGTCTTGCCCGGACAAACCCCCAAGCCTGCACAATACCATGTTTAAACTTATGTCGCTGGGAATATGTCCAGACATGTTTGCAAAAAGGGCAAATATCAACCGAATAAACATATTATTCAAAGGTAATAACAACGCCTGCTCTTCTCAACTCGTATTATTTCACTCGTTTAATTTAATTTTATACATCTACATTATTTAATTAGATATAGCTCATTTCATTGGATGCTTTATATACTTCAGATATTTAAATATGGATGACCTATATCCACCGAATAAACATCTTATTCAAAGGTAAAAACAACGCCTGCTCTTTTCAACTCATATTATTTCACTCGTTTAATTTAATTTTATTTATTTAAATAGAACATTGCATTGGATGCTTTATATACTTCAGATATTAAAATATGAATAACATAAGTACAGTTTGGGTTGGGGACGCACGCACGCAGGGAACACATTGTTTTTAACATAAGAAGCATACAGTTTGGGAGGGGGGCCAAGCCCCCCTCCCAATCACACACACAACGTCATCACAACGAGACAAAAAGCGTAATTCTGTAGGCGGGGCCCTTGGCCCACACACACACACATACAACGTCATCACAACGAGACAAAAAGCGTAATTCTGTAGGCGGGGCCCACTTCGACAAAAGCGTAATTCTGTAGGAGTGGTATTAAACCTTCAAGGGGCAGGGAATATGTAAATATTTTGAAATAGGTGGCTGGAGATTGGATAGTTTTAACACAGGGGCGGGGATAGCGGCCATTTTGGACAAAAGCGTAATTCTGTAGGCGGGGACAACGAGACAAAAGCGTAATTCTGTAGGCGGGGCTATGACGTCATCAAAATTTAAAAAAGCGTAATTCTATTATCTCTGGGGTCATTCTTTTGCACCCTGATCCTAAAGGCTTCATCTGATTGCCTTAAAATTCTGTCTGTAGCATCTTAAGACCTGGGACAAACACTGGGGCTAAAATTTTTTGTTTCCAAAATACTATATGACGGGGGCGGGGCTTCGAAGTTTTCACTTAAGATTTCCTTCGCCGCAATGGACAAAATGCTTAATAACTCTCTTGCACATGCTGCTAAAAATCCAAAACTTCACATGTACATAAAGAGTCGGTACCTGAAGACATCTATATGTTTATATTCTGTTATACACCTTGCGCCAATCAATATCATTTTTTACATTTTGACGTCCTGCACGGTGCCCTTTTAACGAATCCGATTGAAAATTGGCTAGAAAAGACTCAAGACATTGATCTTACTCTATCCCTATTTTTGTGACTTTCCTTCGAAGGGCGTGGCTATTACGGTGCCGCAGAGTCTGATTATTCTCCGTGGCAACAAAAGTTCCTGCAAAATGATTCAGATGATCCATCTTCTCGAAATTTTTCACATTTGAGGATATTCAGGCCCTGAAGACGGCTGCCAACTTATTTTTGATCGGATGAGTGTTTAGGCCTTGAGGATGTCACAATACGAAAGTCTTTCGCCTTCTTCAGAGTGTCACATGATGGTGTCTTGTGGCCCGTCTTTATCAGCTGATGTTCCATGAGGGCGTGACTTACCTGTCACAAGAATGAAGGCAAGTCACGCCCCCGCTGTCCGTTCACTCCGCCAAGATGCTGCTCCAGGTGGTAGAGAGGATGAAGGCTCCCTTGTCTCTGTTCATGGTTTTTATGCCTCGCTTGCAGATCTCAATGGCCTCTCTGATCCAGCGCTGTTGTTTGTTCTCTTCGGTGCGGATGACCCTGCCCTTCTCCCGGTTCATGATGTGGTTTTCCCTTTTGCAGTGGTCAGTGATTGCTGATTTGTAATGTTCATGTTGTGCTTGTTCTTTTACTGCTCTGATTTTTCATTTTTTTGACAGGTAAGTCACACCCTCATGGAACATCAGCTGATAAAGACGGGTCTCAAGACACCATCATGCGACACTCTGAAGAAGGCGAAAGACTCGCCGAAACATGTCAGGTAAAAAATTAACCTAAAACATAATTGTCTGCTTTTAATGAATCAGTCAAATATCAATAATAAGAAGACAAAATGAACCTAATACAAATAAATGAATGCTTAATAACGCCCCTGCACATGCTCCTAAAAATCCAAACCTTCACCTGTAAATAAAACGTCCCGACCTGAAGACATCTTAATGTTATTATTTTGTTATACACACAGCGCCGCCAAGTGGAATCAAAAATTTGTTTTTATTTTAATTTTCACGTACTGCACGGTGCCCTTTTGACGAATCCGACTGAAAATTAGTCAGAAAAGACTCAAGACAATGATCTTACTCTCTGCCGAATTTTGTGACGTTTTGGCAAAAGGCGTGGCTATTACGGTGCTGAAAAATCCGATTGTACTTTGTGGCAACAAAAGCTCCGGCAACATGACTCAGATGTTCCTATCTTCTCGAAGTTGTACACATTTGAGGATACTTCAGCCCTGAAGACATCTACCAACTTATTTTTCATCGTAGTAGTAGCGCCACCAACTGGTAAAAGCTAATACAAGTTATTTTCTTGGATGTTTTTCTCCGTGCAACTCAACAAGGTCGCCCTCATATATGCTCGGATGACTGTTTCGGCCATGAGGATGTCACAATACGAAATTCATCCTTTTTCGTGAAAAGTTGTGGGAGTGGCATTGCACTGTTCGGCAATAAAACAACGCTGATTATGAGGTTCTAAATATGAACGACAACTCGTGAAACTTTACACACACATCAGGCAGAGCAAATTTATCAATATTTTATACGTTAGTTGTGCAGCTTTTTTTAAATGGCTCGCCATGGCCCTCGAGAAAAGTTAAAAAAAGAATAGAATAGAAATAGAAATCCCTTTATTGTCATTGTACTCAAGTGTGCAACGAGATTAGAGGGCTCCCCTCTCCAGTGCAATACAACAATAATACAGACAATATATAAATTAGATAAATAAATAAGACAGTGCAATGGAATTCAGTACTAAATAGGGCATATAGAAACACATCACAATGCTGTTTTGCAAGGTTAGGGTGGTCTCGTGTGTGTGTGAGAGTTCAGTATGGAGATGGCTCTCGGAAAGAAACTGTTTCTCAGTCTATTGGTCCTTGATTTGATGCATCTGTAGCGCCTGCCAGAGGGCAACAGGTCGAACAGGTGTGAGTTTGGGTGGGTATTGTCTTTGACGATGTTGAGAGCCCTTCTGAGGCACCGGGCGGTGTAGATGTCCGACAGCGAGGGGAGAGGGCAGCCAATAATCCTTTGCGCTGTTTTGACTGTCCTCTGGAGCCTCACTCTGTCCGCCTCAGTGCAGCCGCTGTACCAGGTGGAGACACAGTACGTCAGCAGGCTCTCGATGGACGAGTGGTAGAAGGCCAGCAGCAGCTTCCTGTCCAGGTTGAATTTCCTGAGGACTCTCAGGAAGTGCAGACGTTGGCGGACCTTCTTTACCACTGCTGTGGTGTTGTGACTCCAAGAAAGGTCATCGGAGATCTGTACTCCCAGGAACTTGAACGTGTGGACCCTCTCCACACACACGCCTTCGATGCAGAGGGGGGGCGGCAGCGTCTTGTTCCTCCTGAAGTCGACGACAATCTCCTTTGTTTTAGCAGAGTTAAGGTGCAGTCTGTTCTCCTTGCACCAAGTTGTCAGTCTCCCTACCTCCTCTCTGTAGGCTGTCTCGTCACCTTCCGAGATCAGACCGACCACTGTCGTGTCGTCAGCAAACTTGACGATGGTGTTGTTGCCGTGGGCCGGGCTGCAGTCGTAGGTGTAGAGGGCGTACAGGAGAGGGCTCAGCACGCATCCTTGGGGGGAACCGGTGCTCAGCATGAGGGTGGAGGACGTGTAGGGGCCGAGCAACACAGTCTGGGGTCTGTTGGTCAGAAAGTCCTTAATCCAGATGCGTGTGAGGGCAGGGAGGCCGAGAGTGTCCAGTTTGGCGACGAGGATGTCTGGGATGATCGTGTTGAATGCCGAGCTGTAGTCCACAAAGAGCATCCTTGCATAGCTCCGCTGTTGTTCCAGGTGGCCCAGCACAACATGCAGAGCAGCCCTGGTTGAGTGTTTCACCTCGCTTTTTGTAAATTTTATGGAGTACAGTGAACCCTCTGTTATCGCGGTTAATGGGGACCGAGACCACCCGCGAAAACTGAAAATCCGCGAAGTAGCGGCGCACCTTCAAAAATGCTTAAAAAAAAAATACAATATATATATATATATATATATATATATATATATATATATATATATATATATATATATATATATATATATATATATATATACGGGGAGAGAGAGAGTGAAATTCATGTTATAACAAAAAAAACAAATTATTATTAAAACGTATTATTTTTTTATTCCCCAGCCATTCTTTTTGTATTTATTTAATTACTCAGACTTTTACCTGCTGGTACGCCGTCTGGTGTGCCCTGTGAAATGAAAGGTGCCATTCTTTATTTATTTATTTATTTATTCATTTATTCATTCATAACTGACAGCTTCGCGCTCCGCTCGTGCCCGGGCGGAAGAGGTGCTCCAATTCGGCTTAACTGTGACACACGCCCACCCTCCTCCCCCGGAGCTTCCATTCGGTTAAACTTAGGGGCCGCTTGGCACCGCCCGTGCCCGGGGAAGGTGCTCCTCTTCGGCTTACTGTGTCGCGAGCATGCCCTCCTCCTCCGGAGCTTCCATTCGGTTAAACTTAGGGGCCGCTTGGAACCGCCCGTGCCCGGGGAAGGTGCTCCTCTTCGGCTTACTGTGACGCGAGCATGCCCTCCTCCTCCGGAGCTTCCATTCGGTTAAACTTAGGGGCCGCTTGGCACCGCCCGTGCCCGGGGAAGGTGCTCCTCTACGGCTTAACTGCCACGCACGCCGGCCGGAGCTCTGGTACGGTCCGAACCGCGCGAAACGTCGCCACCGATCGTGTCCGGGGGAACGTGCTCTTCTTCGTCCACTCTCCTCTTCGCCCACGCTCTTCTTCGGCGCACGCCGGCCGTCTAACCGCTCCAGCGCCCCGTCGTGCCGCTCGGCGAAACTACAATGCCCCCGAATATTTTTTATACCCGCGAAGCACTGAACCCGCGAAAGGTGAACCGCGAAGTAGCGAGGGTTCACTGTATGTATAAGACCAAGACCTACAAAAAAGTCTCTTGGAGCAATGAGCTAGGTTTTACAGGAAGTCGGCCATTTTGAATTTATTAAAAGGGGGCGGGTCACCACAATGGACTTTGTGTAGAAATTATTATTGGGGCCCGAGCAGCGACCGCGGCGAGGTCCCTATTGTTTATGTAGAAATTATTATTAGGGCCCGAGCAGCGACCGCTACGAGGTCCCCATTGTTTTTGTGGAAATTATTATTATTATTATTATTAGGGCCCGAGCAGTGACCGCTGCGAGGTCCCTATTGTTTTTCTAGAAATTGTTATTAGGGCCCGAGCTGCGACGGCTGCGAGGTCCCTATTGTTTTTGTAGAAAATATTATTACTTTCAAATTTCCCCATTGTGGGACTAATAAAGGACATCTTATCTTATCTTCTCTTATTATTATTATTATTATTAGGGCCTGAGCAGCGACCGCTGCGAAATCCCTATTGTTTTTGTAGAAATTATTATTATTATTATTTTTCCGATTGTTCGATTGCATTTTTGACCCCCGAAACATGCACAAAAATTCACCAAACTTGGCAGTCTCATCGGGCATGGCGAAAAATTTGATATTTTAATGTCTAATATGAATAGGAAGTGAGTTATGAATTTTTGAAAGTCCGACTTTTGCCCTTTTTTGCATGTTTACAGGGGTCATTCTTTTGCACCCTGATCCTAAAGGCTTCATCTGATTGCCTTAAAATTCTGTCTGTAGCATCTTAAGACCTGGGACAAACACTGGGGCTAAAATTTTTTGTTTCCGAAATACTATATGACGGGGGCGGGGCTTCGAAGTTTTCACTTAAGATTTCCTTCGCCGCAATGGACAAAATGCTTAATAACTCTCTTGCACATGCTGCTAAAAATCCAAAACTTCACATGTACATAAAGAGTCGGTACCTGAAAACATCTATATGTTTATATTCAGTTATACACCTTGCGCCAATCAATATCATTTTTTACATTTTGACGTACTGCACGGTGCCCTTTTAACGAATCCGATTGAAAATTGGCTAGAAAAGACTCAAGACATTGATCTTACTCTATCCCTATTTTTGTGACTTTCCTTCGAAGGGCGTGGCTATTACGGTGCCGCAGAGTCTGATTATTCTCCGTGGCAACAAAAGTTCCTGCAAAATGATTCAGATGATCCATCTTCTTGAAATGTTTCACATTTGAGGATATTCAGGCCCTGAAGACGGCTGCCAACTTATTTTTGATCGCAGTGGTAGCGCCACCAACTGGTTAAAACAAATACAAATTATTTTCGTTGATGTTTTTCTCCGGGCAGGTTAACAAAATCTACCTTATATTTGCTCGGATGAGTGTTTAAGCCTTGAGGATGTCACAATACGAAAGTCTTTCGCCTTCTTCAGAGTGTCACATGATGGTGTCTTGTGGCCCGTCTTTATCAGCTGATGTTCCATGAGGGCGTGACTTACCATTCACAAGAATGAAGGCAAGTCACGCCCCCCGCTGTCCGTTCACTCCGCCAAGATGCTGCTCCAGGTGGTAGAGAGGATGAAGGCTCCCTTGTCTCTGTTCATGGTTTTTATGCCTCGCTTGCAGATCTCAATGGCCTCTCTGATCCAGCGCTGTTGTTTGTTCTCTTCGGTGCGGATGACCCTGCCCTTCTCCCGGTCCATGATGTGGTTTTCCCTTTTGCAGTGGTCAGTGATTGCTGATTTGTAATGTTCATGTTGTGCTTGTTCTTTTACTGCTCTGATTTTTCATTTTTTTGACAGGTAAGTCACACCCTCATGGAACATCAGCTGATAAAGACGGGTCTCAAGACACCATCATGCGACACTCTGAAGAAGGCGAAAGACTCGCCGAAACATGTCAGGTAAAAAATTAACCTAAAACATAATTGTCTGCTTTTAATGAATCAGTCAAATATCAATAATAAGAAGACAAAATGAACCTAATACAAATAAATGAATGCTTAATAACTCCCCTGCACATGCTCCTAAAAATCCAAACCTTCACCTGTAAATAAAACGTCCCGACCTGAAGACATCTTAATGTTATTATTTTGTTATACACACAGCGCCGCCAAGTGGAATCAAAAATGTGTTTTTATTTTAATTTTCACATACTGCACGGTGCCCTTTTGACGAATCCGACTGAAAATTAGTCAGAAAAGACTCAAGACAATGATCTTACTCTCTGCCGAATTATGTGACGTTTTGGCAAAAGGCGTGGCTATTACGGTGCTGAAAAGTCAGATTGTACTCTGTGGCAACAAAAGCTCCGGCAACATGACTCAGATGATCCTATCTTCTCGAAGTTGTACACATTTGAGGATACTTCAGCCCTGAAGACATCTACCAACTTATTTTTCATCGTAGTAGTAGCGCCACCAACTGGTAAAAGCTAATACAAGTTATTTTCTTGGATGTTTTTCTCCGTGCAACTCAACAAGGTCGCCCTCATATATGCTCGGAGGACTGTTTCGGCCATGAGGATGTCACAATACGAAATTCATCCTTTTTCGTGAAAAGTTGTGGGAGTGGCATTGCACTGTTCGGCAATAAAACAACGCTGATTATGAGGTTCTAAATATGAACGACAACTCGTGAAACTTTACACACACATCAGGCCGAGCAAATTTATCAATATTTTATACGTTAGTTGTGCAGCTTTTTTGAAATGGCTCGCCATGGCCCTCGAGAAATGTTAAAAAAAAGCAGCTCTGGTTGAGTGTTTCACCTCGCTTTTTGTAAATTTTATGGAGTACAGTGAACCCTCGGTTATCGCGGTTAATGGGGACCGAGACCACCCGCGAAAACTGAAAATCCGCGAAGTAGCGGCGCACCTTCAAAAATGCTTAAAAAAAATATACAATATATATAATAAATATATATATATATATATATATATATATATATATATATATATATATATATATATACGGGGAGAGAGAGAGTGAAATTCATTTTATAACAAAAAAACCAAATTATTATTAAAACGTATTATTTTTTTATTCCCCAGCCATTCTTTTTGTATTTATTTAATTACTGTGAGGATCGCTCCCCAGCCGGGGCTGGGAAGCGGTGTGGGTGGATCCTTAAAGCGCAGACAAGGGAAAATTTGGTAGGAACAATATTTATTGTGGCCGGCAAAAAACAATTGGCAGGCGATAGGCAAGGAGGGTTGCTATCAATAATAATAGAGGGTCTATACTTACAGACGTCGGGAGACGTGAACGGAAAACGCTGGGGGAACAATCTTCCCCCAGGAAAAGCAAAACGAGTAACAAAAGGAGCTTGCAATGCAAGAAAACCGAAAACAAGAATGTCCTTCCTCCAAAGGGTAAGGTTAAATCCAATCATCGAAAAAACACAAAGCGAGCCGAAACGTAGCTGTAGAAATAAACAAGGTAACAACATACACGACAAATACACGGAGCAAAGTTGGCAAAGACTGTAGCAAGGCACAAGGCGAGAGCAAGTAGGTCAATAATCCGACACGCAGGTTTGCGTGTCGGAGGCTTAAATAGTCCGTAATCAAGGCATGATGGGTTGCAGCTGGGCCGTCTCGCGAACGCGTCCGCTCGTGGCCGCGTTGCCGAGCAACGCGCCGTCGACCACGCCCACTCGGCTGCAACACAAAGGCACGATCGTGACAGTACCCCCCCCTTAACGGACGCCCCTTGGCGTACTACCTGGTTTCGTTGGGTGGGCGTTGTGGTAATCTCGTAGTAGAGATGGACACATGATCCAGGAGCGAGGGATCCATTGCCGTTCTTCTGGGCCATAGCCCTCCCAGTCGACCAGGTACTGAGTCCCCCTTCCCCTGCGCCTGGAGTCCAAGATCTCCTTTACCGTGTAGACTGGGTCGCCGTCAATGATCCTAGGAGGCGGTGGCGGGGCGGCGGGCGGCACCAGCGGGCAGGTAGGGGCCGGCTTGATGAAAGACACATGGAACACGGGGTGTATCTTCACGGTGGGGGGTAATTTGAGGCGGACCGAGACCGGGTTGATGATGGCTGCGACTTCGAACGGGCCCACGTAACGTGGCCCTAGCTTGCGGGATGATCCAGCCAGATTAAGGTCTCGTGTGGACAGCCATACCTTGTCGCCGATCTTGTAGCCCGGGGCTGGACGGCGGCGACGGTCAGCGATGCGCCGGTTCCGCTGCGTGGTGCGTGACAGGGCGGCCCGAGCCTCTTTCCATGCCCGGTGGGCTCGCTTTAGGTGCTGCTGGACCGAGGGTACCTCTTCAGAACCGGGTTGGGACGGAAACAGCGGAGGTTGGTACCCGTAGGCGGTCTGGAATGGTGATCGACCTGTGGCTGAGGAGATCAGAGTATTGTGAGCGTACTCGATCCATGGCAGATGATCGACCCAGGTGGCCGGCTGGTCCATGCAGACGCAGCGGAGCGCGGACTCAAGGTCCTGATTGGCGCGCTCCGATTGCCCGTTGGTCTGCGGGTGGTAGCCTGAGGAGAGACTGGATGTAGCCCCGAGGCACTGGCAGAATTTCTTCCATACCTGGGAGACGAACTGCGGGCCTCGGTCGGACACCAAGTCGTCCGGGATGCCATGGAGTCGAACCACGTGTTGGACCAGCAGGTTGGCTGTTTCGAGGGCTGTCGGGAGCTTGGGTAGCGCAACGAAATGGGCGGCCTTGGAGAAGCGGTCCACTATGGTCAAGACGACCGTTTGCCCGCGGGAAACGGGCAGGCCAGTGACAAAGTCCAGTGAAATGTTGGACCAGGGGCGCGCCGGAACGGGAAGCGGGTGCAGTAGGCCCGCCGGGGGCTGGTGCGATGCCTTGCTGGCAGCGCATTGTGGACAGGCTTGTATGTACGCCGTCACATCTCTTTTGAGCGACGGCCACCAAAAGCGTTGGGCGATCAGGCCCAGGGTGCGGCGTATGCCCGGGTGGCAGGCCAACTTGGAGGCATGGCCCCACTGGATTACCTCCGCCCGGTCTCGAGTCGGCACGAACAGGCGCCCGGGAGGACACTCCGTTGGCGCCCCACTTTCCTCCTGGGCTTTTCGGATTCGCCGCTCGATCTCCCATTGCAGGCCCCCCACCAAGCGATGACTGGGCACCACGCTCGCCGGCCCCTCTTCGTCTTCCCAGGCGTCGTGGATGCGTGACAGTGCGTCGGGTTTGGTGTTGCGTGCCCCCGGCCGGTAAGTCATGGTATAATTGAAGCGGCTGAGGATCAAGGCCCACCGCGCCAGCCGGGGGTTCAGTCTTTTCATGTGGCGGATGTATGACAGGTTCTTGTGGTCCGTAAAAATGATGAATGGCTCCTGGGTGCCCTCCAGCCAGTGCCGCCATTCCTGCAGGGCCAGGATCACGGCCAGGAGTTCTCGGTTGCCCACATCGTAGTTGGCCTCCGCTGGGGAGAGGCGGCGAGAGAAAAAGGCGCAGGGGTGCAGACGTTGGTCGACCGGGGACCGCTGCGACAGGACGGCCCCCACTCCCGAATCAGAGGCGTCCACCTCTACAACAAAAGGAAGATCGGTGTTAGGGTGGTGCAATACGGGAGGGTTTGTGAATGCCTTTTTTAAATCCGCGAACGCCCCCTCGGCTTCCCTGTCCCAGGCGAAACGAATCTTCGTCGAGGTGAGGCGAGTGAGCGGCAGCGCCCGGCGGCTATAGTCTTTGATGAAGCGGCGATAGAAATTCGCGAACCCTAGGAATCTCTGCAGCTGTTTGCGTGTAGTGGGCACCGGCCACTCCACGACGGCGCGCGTCTTGGCCGGGTCGGCCTTTAATTGCCCGTTTTCTACTATGAATCCTAGGAACGAAACCGAGGTTTTGTGGAATTCACATTTTTCTGCCTTAACGTATAATTTGTTTTCTAGGAGTCGTTGTAAAATGGATCGCACGTGGAGGTGGTGTTCTTTTAGGGACCGAGAGAAAATAAGGATATCGTCCAGGTAGACAAAACAACAAACATTGAGCATATCCCTGAGGACGTCATTAATGAGAGCTTGGAACACCGCGGGTGCATTTGATAACCCAAAGGGCATGACAAAGGTACTCAAAATGTCCCAGTGGGGTTTTAAACGCGGTCTTCCACTCATCCCCTTCTCTAATGCGGACCAGGTGGTACGCGCTGCGGAGGTCTAATTTTGAAAAGACTGTCGCGGATTGCAGAGGAGCGAAGGCCGAGTCCAGGAGGGGCAGTGGGTAGCGATTTTTAACAGTGATCGCGTTTAGTTCCTTGTAATCGACGCAGGGGCGGAGGGATTTATCTTTCTTTTCTACAAAGAAGAGCCCGGCTCCTACCGGAGACGTGGATGGTCGTATCAATCCCGCCGCGAGGGATTCCGTTATGTAATCCTTCATCGCCGCCTGCTCGGGTTGCGAGACCTTGTACAACCGTACCGACGGCAGGACGGGGTCGGGCACTAGGTCGATCGCGCAGTCGTATGGGCGGTGCGGCGGAAGTGATTTGGCTTTTTCTTTGCTAAAAACGGCGCGGAGGTCGTGGTAAACGCTAGGCACGTTTTCAAGCTCGATTTCTACCTCGGGGGCCGCCCGGGGCCGCACGCCCTCTCCGGCTGACCGTAGGCAGTGCGCGTAGCAAAAAGGGCTCCAATTCTGGAGGGAGAGCCGGCTCCAGTCGATGACCGGGTTGTGTGCGGTTAGCCATGGGATTCCCAATACGACTGGGGCGGACCTGGCGGGCATGACAAAAAACGAACGCCTTTCGATGTGGTTGCCTGACAACTTCAGCGTAAGAGGTTCGGTTAGCCGTCGGATGTCGGCCAGCACGCGACCATCGAGGTCATAAAGTTTCTCCGATTTGTGGAGCTCGGTGACCTCACAACCGAGTTGGGCCACTAAACCCGCGTCTATAAAGCAGTCATCGGCCCCGGAGTCAATCAGCGCGCAAACTTTAACACTCCCGTTAAGCCCTGTGATTTCTCCGTCCATCTCAAGTCTCTGGGTGGTCCCGGCACTGTCCTGTCCCTCCGCCGCGCTGGCGGGCTGTTCTTGCCGGGGACCTGGAGCCGCGGAGGTGCGCCCCGCGGACTCGCAGTGAGCGGGGCGACGAGGGGATGACTCTAGGCGGTCGGCCATCTCCGCGCACTCTGCTACTCTGTGTCCCTGTTGACCGCAGTAGAAGCACGCCCCTGTGCTGCGCCGGCGCTGCCTCTCTCGTAGGTCCGGACGGCGCGGAGGCGCCCCCCTGGGCTCGTCGACGGGCGGCCACCCGGGAGACCGAGTGTGAGGATGGGTCGAGCGGCGCTGCTCCCTCGCCTGCTCTCGAGGGTGCTCCCGCGACGCCAGGCGGCTGGCCCCCATCTGCATGGGCTCGTCGGCGGGCGCAGGTTCGGGTAACCGGAATCGTGGCGGCTCGGCGTGGCGCTGCTCCACCCCTCGCTCTCGACGACGCTCTCGAAGGCGGTTGTCCAGACGAATCGCCAGGGTGATCAGCTCCTCCAGCGTCTCGGCGTCGTCGCGGGCTGCCAGCTCGTCCTTGAGGGCCGGGTTCAGACCCCTCCGGAAAACGGACCTCAGGGCGCAGTCGTCGAATCCACTCTCCGCTGCTCGGGTGCGGAAGGTGATCGAGTACTCGGCAACTGACCGTGCCCCCTGGATACAGTCCAGTAATTCCGCTCCGGCCTCCTTCCCGCGGATCGGGTGGTGGAACACTCGCTGGAACTCGTTCAGAAAGGCGGGGAACGAGGAGCTGATCTCGGGACGCGTGTTGCTCACGGCCATGGCCCATGCACTCGCTTGACCAGTCAGGAGGCTCATCATAAATACTACTTTTGAGCTGTCTAGCGCATAGGTTCGGGGCTGCTGGTCAAAAATCAGCCTACAATGATGAATAAATGGGCCGCAAAGGCCAGGCTCTCCGCCGTAGCGGTCGGGATGAGCCAGGTTAGGCTCCTTAACCGGGTAACCTGGGGGCGGAGCCCCGGAAGGGGGATCGACCGGGTTGGGAACCGGCGAGGCAGGGTGAACTGGGGTACTCAGTCGGGCCCCTAGGCTCATGAGTTGCTGGACCAGTTGGCCGACCGCGACGCGCAGGGTCGCGAGCTCGGTCGCCTGTTGGCCCACTAGGCGTCCTTGGCTGGTCAAGGCATGAAAAATTTTCTCCTTGTCTGCAGAATCCATGGTCGGATTATTCTGTGAGGATCGCTCCCCAGCCGGGGCTGGGAAGCGGTGTGGGTGGATCCTTAAAGCGCAGACAAGGGAAAATTTGGTAGGAACAATATTTATTGTGGCCGGCAAAAAACAATTGGCAGGCGATAGGCAAGGAGGGTTGCTATCAATAATAATAGAGGGTCTATACTTACAGACGTCGGGAGAC
Source organism: Idiotropiscis lumnitzeri (assembly GCF_059441095.1). Taxonomy (NCBI): domain Eukaryota; kingdom Metazoa; phylum Chordata; class Actinopteri; order Syngnathiformes; family Syngnathidae; genus Idiotropiscis; species Idiotropiscis lumnitzeri. Next base: position 303,391 of record NW_028283724.1, on the reverse strand, counting down.
GTGAACGGGAAACGCTGGGGGAACAATCTTCCCCCAGGAAAAGCAAAACGAGTAACAAAAGGAGCTTGCAATGCAAGAAAACCGAAAACAAGAATGTCCTTCCTCCAAAGGGTAAGGTTAAATCCAATCATCGAAAAAACACAAAGCGAGCCGAAACGTAGCTGTAGAAATAAACAAGGTAACAACATACACGACAAATACACGGAGCAAAGTTGGCAAAGACTGTAGCAAGGCACAAGGCGAGAGCAAGTAGGTCAATAATCCGACACGCAGGTTTGCGTGTCGGAGGCTTAAATAGTCCGTAATCAAGGCATGATGGGTTGCAGCTGGGCCGTCTCGCGAACGCGTCCGCTCGTGGCCGCGTTGCCGAGCAACGCGCCGTCGACCACGCCCACTCGGCTGCAACACAAAGGCACGATCGTGACAATTACTCCGACTTTTACCTGCTGGTACGCCGTCCGGTGTTCCCTGTGAAATGAAAGGTGGCATTCTTTATTTATTTATTTATTTATTCATTTATTCATTCATAACTGACAGCTTCGCGCTCCGTTCGTGCCCGGGCGGAAGAGGTGTTCCAATTCGGCTTAACTGTGACACACGCCCGCCCTCCTCCCCCGGAGCTTCCATTCGGTTAAACTTAGGGGCCGCTTGGCACCGCCCGTGCCCGGGGAAGGTGCTCCTCTTCGGCTTACTGTGACGCGAGCATGCCCGCCTCCTCCGGAGCTTCCATTCGGTTAAACTTAGGGGCCGCTTGGAACCGCCCGTGCCCGGCGAAGGTGCTCCTCTTCGGCTTACTGTGACGCGAGCATGCCCTCCTCCTCCGGAGCTTCCATTTGGTTAAACTTAGGGGCCGCTTGGAACCGCCCGTGCCCGGGGAAGGTGCTCCTCTTCGGCTTACTGTGACGCGAGCATGCCCTCCTCCTCCAGAGCTTCCATTCGGTTAAACTTAGGGGCCGCTTGGCACCGCCCGTGCCCGGGGACGGTGCTCCTCTACGGCTTAACTGCCACGCACGCCGGCCGGAGCCCTGGTACGGTCCGAACCGCGTGAAACGTCGCCACCGATCGTGTCCGGGGGAACGTGCTCTTCTTCGTCCACTCTCCTCTTCGCCCACGCTCTTCTTCGGCGCACGCCGGCCGTCTAACCGCTCCAGCGCCCGTCGTGCCGCTCGGCGAAACTACAATGCCCCCGAATATTTTTTATACCCGCGAAGCACTGAACCCGCGAAAGGTGAACCGCGAAGTAGCGAGGGTTCACTGTATGTATAAGACCAAGACCTACAAAAAAGTCTCTTGGAGCAATGAGCTAGGTTTTACAGGAAGTCGGCCATTTTGAATTTACTTAAAAGGGGCGGGTCACCACAATGGACTTTGTGTAGAAATTATTATTGGGGCCCGAGCAGCGACCGCGGCGAGGTCCCTATTGTTTATGTAGAAATTATTATTAGGGCCCGAGCAGCAACCGCTACGAGGTCCCCATTGTTTTTGTGGAAATTATTATTATTATTATTATTAGGGCCCGAGCAGTGACCGCTGCGAGGTCCCTATCGTTTTTCTAGAAATTGTTATTAGGGCCCGAGCTGCGACGGCTGCGAGGTCCCTAATGTTTTTGTAGAAAATATTATTACTTTTATTATTATTATTATTATTATTATTAGGGCCTGAGCAGCGACCGCTGCGAAGTCGCTATTGTTTTTGTTGAAATTATTATTATTATTATTTTTCCGATTGTTCGATCGCATTTTTGACCCCCGAAACATGCACAAAAACTCACCAAACTTGGCAGTCTCATCGGGCATGGCGAAAAATTTGATATTTTAACGTCTAATATGAACAGGAAGTGAGTTATGAATTTTTGAAAGTCCGACTTTTGCCCTTTTTTGCATGTTTACAGGGGTCATTCTTTTGCACCCTGATCCTAAAGGCTTCATCTGATTGCCTTAAAATTCTGTCTGTAGCATCTTAAGACCTGGGACAAACACTGGGGCTAAAATCTTTTGTTTCCGAAATACTATATGACGGGGGCGGGGCTTCAAAGTTCTCACTTAAGATTTCCTTCGCCGCAATGGACAAAATGCTTAATAACTCTCATGCACATGCTGCTAAAAATCCAAAACTTCACATGTACATAAAGAGTCGGTACCTGAAGACATCTATATGTTTATATTCTGTTATACACCTTGCGCCAATCAATATCATTTTTTACATTTTGACGTACTGCACGGTGCCCTTTTAACGAATCCGATTGAAAATTGGCTAGAAAAGACTCAAGACATTGATCTTACGCTATCCCTATTTTTGTGACTTTCCTTCGAAGAGCGTGGCTATTGCGGTGCCGCAGAGTCTGATTATTCTCCGTGGCAACAAAAGTTCCTGCAAAATGATTCAGATGATCCATCTTCTCGAAATTTTTCACATTTGAGGATATTCAGGCCCTGAAGACGGCTGCCAACTTATTTTTGATCGCAGTGGTAGCGCCACCAACTGGTTAAAACAAATACAAATTATTTTCGTTGATGTTTTTCTCCGGGCAGGTTCACAAAATCTACCTTATATTTGCTCGGATGAGTGTTTAGGCCTTGAGGATGTCACAATACGAAAGTCTTTCGCCTTCTTCAGAGTGTCACATGATGGTGTATTGTGACCCGTCTTTATCAGCTGATGTTCAATGAGGGCGTGACTTACCTGTCACAAGAATGAAGGCAAGTCACACCCCCCGCTGTCCGTTCACTCCGCCAAGATGCTGCTCCAGGTGGTCGAGAGGATAAAGGCTCCCTTGTCTCTGTTCATGGTTTTTATGCCTCGCTTGCAGATCTCAATGGCCTCTCTGATCCAGCGCTGTTGTTTGTTCTCTTCGGTGCGGATGACCCTGCCCTTCTCCCGGTCCATGATGTGGTTTTCCCTTTTGCAGTGGTCAGTGATTGCTGATTTGTAATGTTCATGTTGTGCTTATTCTTTTACTGCTCTGATTTTTAATTTTTTTGACAGGTAAGTCACACCCTCATGGAACATCAGCTGATAAAGACGGGTCTCAAGACACCATCATGCGACACTCTGAAGAAGGCGAAAGACTCGCCGAAACATGTCAGGTAAAAAATTTACCTAAAACATAATTGTCTGCTTTTAATGAATCAGTCAAATATCAATAATAAGAAGACAAAATGAACCTAATACAAATAAATGAATGCTTAATAACTCCCCTGCACATGCTCCTAAAAATCCAAACCTTCACCTGTAAATAAAATGTCCCGACCTGAAGACATCTTAATGTTATTATTTTGTTATACACACAGCGCCGCCAAGTGGAATCAAAAATTTGTTTTTATTTTAATTTTCACGAACTGCACGGTGCCCTTTTGACGAATCCGACTGAAAATTAGTCAGAAAAGACTCAAGACAATGATCTTACTCTCTGCCGAGTTTGTGACGTTTTGGCAAAAGGCGTGGCTATTACGGTGCTGAAAAGTCCGATTGTACTTTGTGGCAACAAAAGCTCCGGCAACATGACTCAGATGATCCTATCTTCTCGAAGTTGTACACATTTGAGGATACTTCAGCCCTGAAGACATCTACCAACTTATTTTTCATCGTAGTAGTAGCGCCACCAACTGGTAAAAGCTAATACAAGTTATTTTCTTGGATGTTTTTCTCCGTGCAACTCAACAAGGTCGCCCTCATATATGCTCGGAGGACTGTTTCGGCCATGAGGATGTCACAATACGAAATTCATCCTTTTTCGTGAAAAGTTGTGGGAGTGGCATTGCACGGTTCGGCAATAAAACAACGCTGATTATGAGGTTCTAAATATGAACGACAACTCGTGAAACTTGACACACACATCAGGCAGAGCAAATTTATCAATATTTTATACGTTAGTTGTGCAGCTTTTTTGAAATGGCTCGCCATGGCCCTCGAGAAATGTTCAAAAAAGCAGCCCTGGTTGAGTGTTTCACCTCGCTTTTTGTAAATTTTATGGAGTACAGTGAACCCTCGGTTATCGCGGTTAATGGGGACCGAGACCACCCGCGAAAACTGAAAATCCGCGAAGTAGCGGCGCACCTTCAAAAATGCTTAAAAAAATATACAATATATATAATAAATATATAAATATTTATATTTATATATATATATATATATATATACGGGGAGAGAGAGAGAGAGAGAGAGTGAAATTCATGTTATAACAAAAAAACCAAATTATTATTAAAACGTATTATTTTTTTATTCCCCAGCCATTCTTTTTGTATTTATTTAATTACTCCGACTTTAACCTGATGGTACGCCGTCCGGTGTGCCCTGTGAAAAAAAGGTGGCATTCTTTATTTATTTATTCTTTCATAACGGACAGCCTCGCGCTCCGCTCGTGCCCGGGCGGAAGAGGTGCTCCAATTCGGCTTAACTGTGACACACGCCCGACCTCCTCCCCCGGAACTTCCATTCGGTTAAACTTAGGGGCCGCTTGGCACCGCCCGTGCCCGGGGAAGGTGCTCCTCTTCGGCTTACTGTGACGCGAGCATGCCCTCCTCCTCCGGAGCTTCCATTCAGTTAAACGTAGGGGCCGCTTGGAACCGCCCGTGCCCGGGGAAGGTGCTCCTCTTCGGCTTACTGTGACGCGAGCATGCCCTCCTCCTCCGGAGCTTCCATTCGGTTAAACTTAGGGGCCGCTTGGAACCGCCCGTGCCCGGGGAAGGTGCTCCTCTTCGGCTTACTGTGACGCGAGCATGCCCTCCTCCTCCGGAGCTTCCATTTGGTTAAACTTAGGGGTCGCTTGGCACCGCCCGTGCCCGGGGAAGTGTTAAAGAAATTTAAGTTTGTATGTTCATCTGTTAGTTTTGTTGTTTAGTTTGTCATCTTAGCAAGTTTCAAACTATAACTAATCTTACAGGCCCCCTTTGTTGCACATGCATTCGTATCTTTCTGGCCTCTAATTAAACTTTCGACAGCTACGGGTGCCAGGTACGGCCTCATCGCGAATGTGACTCCCCAACGCCAGAACCCTTTTCTGTAAACACCTCCCTTGGGGTGTTGATGACCCCTTTAACCCTTCGTAGATAATGTTGGGGCCCGAGGCCTCTTAAGGCTGTAACTTATGCATTTAGGGAGGTCCAACACAAGGCTTGGTATTTCTAAAGCAACAATATCGTCATGGCCATAAAATAAGTTCAACATGTTAAGCCTTGTGAAAATACACTACACAGGTCAAATGAAGTTCAGAGTGAACATGCTCCCTTTTGCTGTTAGAATAAGCAGAAGTATGAACAAAAGGTGTCTTGTAAGCTGAAACCGTTAGAATAGGCAGGAAGAGGGTGGGCAAGTGGGATGGAGTCAAATGTCAAGTTTTCCATTCTGTATGTATTGCATATTCAAATTGCTTATGCTGATGCAAATAAAAACCATGTGTGCAGTCGAACACGCTGGCTTCGCCTCGGAGTTCGAGGGCTGCCCAGCGCGGAAATGACAGACAATCTTGGCTGGTTGATTCATTTGTTCAGGCTTGTTTTGATAGAAACATCCTTAACATTACTTGGTCCTTCGAATGCCGGATGAAAACGTGTGATCTGCGGTGGACGATTGACGACGACTGAAAACGGCGCCATCGTGAAAAGTCCTCTCTTCCAGGAGGCCGGTCCTCGGCCATCCTCCACCGGAGAGAACACAGACTTCATCCATGAACCGCGAGTGTCTCGACCAGCGGAGAGATTGTCACAGGTCAGTGGTTGTATACAACAGATAGTAAAAAACTTTTTGGGGTTTTTGAAGGATAGTAGGGTTTCAGGGAGTTCCTTTACCCGAAGAGATAGTACATCTTAGCTTAGCTATTTTCTGGAAGAAATACAGATTTAACTTTGCTATTTTGGAAGACTTGTTGGAAGACTCGGACAGTACAGAATTAACTGTTGTTTATTCTGGAAGGCAGATTAAGGCATTCCTTGTCTGGTAGAGAGTACAAGTGTAGTTGATTATATCTGCTCGGATAGTACAGAATTAACTGTTGTTTTTTCTGGAAGACAGATTTAGGGGTCCTTATTTCTGGTAGAGTACAGATGTAATTATTACTATATTTGGAAGTGATAGTACAACGTTTGTTATTTATAGAAGACGAAAATAGTTTATCTATTTTCACAGACACAGAACTGATCAATCTGTGAGTGTGTATGTGTATTGTATGAATGTCCAACGTTTGAGAAATCTAAAACTGACCGAGGGTTGTGAGTAAAAACACCCAGGAATACCCGCTCCAAATTGGGAGTAGAAGCTTGGTATTCAACCCAAAGTCAGGCAATTTGAATTATTCTCAACACTGAGGAACCATAACTAGACACCATAACAATTAAGACTGTCAGAAATGGCGGCAGAATTGATGAAGGAAGTTAACTGTCAACTTTCCGAATTTGAAATAAAGGAAAAATGTAGGTTAGTTGAAATTGAAAAATATTGATTAGCTTCTCGTTTGTAGCTGTTCAATGTTGAGAACTGTGTGTGTTGTTTTGTGGGCCCGTGTATATGTCTGAGTCTGACTATGTGTGTGTGTGAGAACAAAGAAGAGAAAGGGTGGGGGTTGAGTCAGTGAGCTGGAGTGTGTGCGATTGGGGATTACTAATACCACTTGGTATTTTATCCCATGTAATACAGTAGGATTATAAACAGCAGACTGTTGTGGATGTAATAGACAAGAAATCTCCACCTGAAAAAGTTGAAGTGAGAATTGCCACAACAGGAAAATTGAGTTGCTGTCCTACTGATGAGAAACCAGTTTTTAGAACACCCTAGGTGTTGACAAACTGGTCCAATTTTCTAAAATTGGGGTATTGGGTAGTATAGTAAAGTCCAGGGAAACTTTGCAGTGTAGAGATTGGAAGTTAATAAGAAAAGAAAAGGAATGTGTAAAGAAAGAAAAAGAATGTGTAGAAAAGGGAAAGGAACAATTAATGTTCCATAGAAAGGATTGATGAAGTCCAAATGATAGGGCAAGTGAGAAAGGTGTCATAGGCAGATTTGCAAGTGGAAAACTGTATAGAGTAACAGAATTAGAACCTATGTGGTTGAGGGATGTAAGACACTGAGTTGGTTGCATGAATTGAAAGAGAGAAGTAGGTGTTATGAAAGATGGAATGAAGGTTTTGAAAGTGAACATGAGGAATCTTTGCAAAAGCATAGGTGTTTCCTGATTTTGAATTTTAAGTGGTGTCAAACCTGAGGTGCGGGGGCAGAATTTGGTTCTCTAACTGAGAGGCAAGGTAGGTTGAGAAGGAAAAGCGTAAGTGAAATAGGATGAGCGGAAAGTTAAGAGGGGGTTGGAGATGACTGAGAGGTAAAGTAGGTTGGGCAGATGCCAGAAGGAAAGCGTAAGTGAATTGGAACGAGCGGAAAGTTTAGGGGGAAGGAGCTGTTGCCATTGGCTTGAGATTGCTCGTAAATTGGCAGGGAGGAGTGGCCAGTAAACTGGAGCCTTTGGTAGGGGGCGTAACCCCTGGCAGCTTGGTTGCCTGGGGACCGCGTGATTGGCGTATGAACAGTGAGGCCCCCCCCCTCCCTTCTTTTTCTGCTGTGAGCGTCTAGGATAGGCTTGCACACGAGGGCGGCCAAGGAGAAGACGAGTAATTTACATAATGAATGAAGGGTTTGAGAACTTGTTTTAAGGAAGTGTACGATTGGGAAAATGAATGACTAGGCCGGGACCCCAGTGGGGCTTCGGACTGCGAGTTGATGTCCAAACCTCTGGATTCCCCCTCTGACAGTGACAACAGTGAGGACATTGAGGAAGATATTAAACATATGTTTGACCTCGAGAATTACTTAATGCGTCATCAAACTGAACCGATGAGATGCAGCTGTTAAAAAAGGAAGTCACATATTTAGGCCGCATTTTGACTGAAAAGGGGCGCATTTTTGGTGACAAGCAAAAAGAAGGCGTTGCCCGAGCCCTAAAACCAATAACAAAGAAGTAAATGATGTCCCTTATAGGTGTACGCAATTATTGCCAGGCATGGATTGCAAAGTACTTAGAAATCACACGACTATTGCTGGACATCATTTATGACAAGCCAATGACATTTGAGGAAAAAAAAAATGTTTGAACACTTGAGGTTGACAAGCTTTTGAACTTGTCAAGTGTGAACTCATTGATTAAGATGTATTAGCACTACCAAATTACTATGAGCCATTTGAGCAAACAGTGACTGCAAAAAATGGTTTCATGACCTTGTGTGGCTGCAGACGCGCAGGGCTCATGAAATCACTTGCATATTAGTCACAACAATTGGATCAAGCAGCCTTCACCCACCACATTCACATTGCACGGCGACCTAATTGTCACATTACACTGATAAGGTGCGCTCAGCCCAGCGTCACTTTTTCCCGCACCAGTAGAAGGCACACCACACGACTGTGGAAGCCGAGTCCAAATTACCACCAAACAGCGACCTGACCTCTTGGACACCTTTCTCCCGACTGGAGAGACAGTTTTTTGACGGCCGCAAAGGGGTGGGAATTTTTTTTTTAACAAAGCATTTTGTTTCAAGGGATATTAAAATCTGTATGTGCAGGACAAGCAGCAGAAACTTCTGTGCTGATCCAGAATTGTAAGATGTTTTCTAAAAAACATTTTACAATTTGGACTGACTGCCAAGATATATGTTTATGTGTTCTGTCGACATTGGGCAAACGGCGTTTTAAAAAATCACAAAAGATGAAAGAAAAGTTGTGCATAAAGCACGTCTAAATAAGTATTTGTAAATGCAAAATTTTCTGAACAGAAAATGAAACGATTACAATTGAATACTGCCTCGCTGACAATGCAGCAAGGGGTAATGCACACACACACACACACACACACGCAGCAAATCAACTTGACAATTTGATCTCACGCCAGGGAAAAATACACCACTAATTGAATGCACACATTGGGAGAAAAAAGGTGCAAACATTGCTGAGGAGTAGAGGAGTAACATGAGTGACACATGTGTGTCAACAGGGGGAAGTATGATATGAAATTGTTCCCACATATAGACTTTTCAACAAAAAACTTTTTTTTAGACAAAGTGTTAGTTGTTTGGGTTGCAATATTGTTTGGTTATAATTAATGTGTTTTCAAAATGGATTACGTTGTTTCCAACAACACATGATGATGTTAAAACAGTTGGAAAAAGTGTTGTGTAATCGAATTATCCTGACATTTGGAATTTCAAGAGTGATTTAAAGTGAAAATGATGCATTTTGTGAATAATGTTTGTAACAAGTGGGACAGTTGTTGCAAAATTGACTCAAAGCGTCATTTTGCATACAGTCTGCAGGACTTGTGGAACGCACGAATGGAACTGACTTATCAAGACAAAGAAAAAAAAAAGAGACAATGGCCAGACTGTGTTTCAATCACAGCAATGAGGATAGTGCCAGCCGAAGGAAGGACACTATCCCCTTTTTATCCTATATGGCCTCACACATAGACTCTCAGGTTCATCAGAACCACCAGCGACTGGCACATCTGTCCCAGTCCACATGAAAGACATGTTTGACCACAATTACTGGCCAGTGTGTTTTGATCCACAGATAAACCACGTCCATGTGGGAGACCAACTCTTCCTCAAGGTGCTGAAACGACCTCGTTGGGACAGTGAACGCTGGGACGGCCCTCATCAGGTGATTGCAGTGACCCCGACGGCAGCAAAGGTCGAGGGGCGTGGCGGCTGGAACCATCAGTCGCAGTGCAAGCTTCTCCGGTCCCTGCTGAAGGCTGAGCGACGCAAGTCCCTTGGAGAGGATCTCCACCACGTACACTCCAATGTACCAACAAAAGACCACAGTTGGAAAGAGGGTTTTCCGTGGCAAACACACCCCTCTCGGAAGGATGGAGCAAGCCGCCGAACAGCAACTGGGCACTGCCCTGTCGACCAGATGCATCATCTACTTCCTTGCAGGGCTGTGCCTGGTCAGCGCACAACCTCGAGACCAGGACAACGTCAAACGCAGACGAGTTGCACAGGCGCAGACTGCTGACTACACGCACATCAAATAAAACCTGCAGCCTCTGAAAAAACGCTCAAGGTCACTGATTCATGTAACTTGCATCACAGAAAAGAGTTGCAGTTGTGAATGTTTGATGTTCCGGGTTTATTTTGTACATACATGTATTGGACCAAAAACTGCATTAGCTTTGCTTTATTATCTTTTAATTGTTATTATTTTTTTGGGCTTCTCGTTCGGGGCATGGGTTTCTACCCTTTTCTCCAAGAATTTTTGAGTTTTTGGGTAGTTTTTCTCCCCCCTCAAGCGACAGCCTTTGATGATGAGATTTGAAACTTGATAAACAGGAGGGATATGTTAAAGAAATTTAAGTTTGTATGTTCATCTGTTAGTTTTGTTGTTTAGTTTGTCATCTTAGCAAGTTTCAAACTATAACTAATCTTACAGGCCCCCTTTGTTGCACATGCATTCGTATCTTTCTGGCCTCTAATTAAACTTTCGACAGCTACGGGTGCCAGGTACGGCCTCCTCGCGAATGTGACTCCCCAACGCCAGAACCCTTTTCTGTAAACACCTCCCTTGGGGTGTTGATGACCTCTTTAACCCTTCGTAGATAATGTTGGGGCCCGAGGCCTCTTAAGGCTGTAACTTCTGCATTTAGGGAGGTCCAACACAAGGCTTGGTATTTCTAAAGCAACAATATCGTCATGGCCATAAAATAAGTTCAACACGTTAAGCCTTGTGAAAATACACTAGACAGGTCAAATGAAGTTCAGAGTGAACTTTTGCTGTTAGAATAAGCAGAAGTATGAACAAAAGGTGTCTTGTAAGCTGAAACCGTTAGAATAGGCAGGAAGAGGGTGGGCAAGTGGGATGGAGTCAAATGTCAAGTTTTCCATTCTGTATGTATTGCATATTCAAATTGCTTATGCTGATGCAAATAAAAACCATGTGTGCAGTCGAACACGCTGGCTTCGCCTCGGAGTTCGAGGGCTGCCCCGCGCGTAAATGACAGACAATCTTGGCTGGTTGATTCATTTGTTCAGGCTTGTTTTGATAGAAACATCCTTAACAGGAAGGTGCTCCTCTACGGCTTAACTGCCACGCACGCCGGCCGGAGCTCTGGTACGGTCCGAACCGCGCGAAACGTCGCCACCGATCGTGTCCGAGGGAACGTGCTCTTCTTCGTCCACTCTCCTCTTCGCCCACGCTCTTCTTCGGCGCACGCCGGCCGCCTAACCGCTCCAGCGCCCTGTCGTGCCGCTCGGCGAAACTACAATGCCCCCGAATATTTTTTAGACCCGCGAAGCACTGAACCCACGAAAGGTGAACCGCGAAGTAGCGAGGGTTCACTGTATGTATAAGACCAAGACCTACAAAAAAGTCTCTTGGAGCAATGAGCTAGGTTTTACAGGAAGTCGGCCACTTTGAATTTACTTAAAAGGGGGCGGGTCACCACAATGGACTTTGTGTAGAAATTATTATTGGGGCCCGAGCAGCGACCGCGGCAAGGTCCCTATTGTTTTTGTAGAAATTATTATTAGGGCCCGAGCAGCGACCGCTACGAGGTCCCCATTGTTTTTGTCGAAATCATTATTATTTTTATTATTATTATTAGGGCCCGAGCAGTGGCCGCTGCGATGTCCCTATTGTTTTTCTAGAAATTGTTATTAGGGCCCGAGCTGCGACGGCGGCGAGGTCCCTATTGTTTTTGTAGAAATTATTATTAGGGCCCGAGCAGCGACCGCTACGAGGTCGCCATTAACCGCGATAACCGAGGGTTCACTGTATTACTCTTACTCGATCTTGGCGCCGCTTTTGACACTTGATCATAACATATTATTAAAACGCCTTGAAACTTGTGTTGGCATTTCAGGTTCAGCGCTTTCTTGGATTAATTCGTATCTGTCGGAGACGACGCACCGTGTAATTCATGGCAATGCGTCTTCTGATCTTTGTAAGATCACACGCGGAGTTCCGCAGGGATTGGTACTAGATGCTACCGCTTGGTGATATTATACGGAAATATCACATTAGTTTTCATTGTTATGCTGATGATACGCAATTATACATGCCGTTGGATATAACGAATCCGTGTGATTGCTATAAATTAGAGGCATGCCTTGCCGAAATTAAACTATGAATGTCTTTCAATATTTTGCGTCTTAACTCAGATAAAACCGAGATGCTGATCATTGGACCAGCGCGTCATCTGTACCTTTTTCAAAGACACCACTATGAGTATCGATAAATTGCCCAAAAGGATTCAACAAAAAATCTCGGTCTTATATTTGACACAACTATGTCGTTTCAAATGCACATTAAAAATATTACTAGAACTGCATTTGTTCATCTGCGTAACATTGCTAAAATTCGCCCAATTCTATCAACTTGTGATGCAAAAATCTTAATCCATGCGTTTGTTACGTCTCGCCTCGACTATTGTAACGTTTTGCTCTCGGGTCTCCCCATGTCTAGTATTAAAAGTTAGTTCAAAATGCAGCAGCTAGACTCTTGACTAGAACGAGAAAGTTTGATCATATTACCCCGATACTTGCCAATTTGAATTGGCTTCCGGTCCACTTGAGATGTGATTTTAAAGTTCTGCTACTTGCCTATAAAATATTGCATGGCTTAGCACCTTCCTATCTCGTTGACCTCGTGGTACCATATGTTCCGTCCCGAAACCTTCGCTCACAAAATGCTGGTCTTTTAGTGATCCCGCGAGCCAAAAAGAAGTCCACAGGTTCTAGAGCGTTCTCTATTCGGGCACCAATGCTTTGGAATGTACTACCCTCAGGTATTAGAGGCGCCACCTCAGTAGAAATGTTCAAAACACTATTAAAGACGCATTTATACTCTTGTGCATTTAGTTGAACTATTTGTTGGCCTGTTTACTGCCGCTTTTTCTCTTATCTTCTCTTTTCTGCCCCCTTTTCCCCGGCTGGGGGATTAGGTGACGGTGACCCACTAGGAAGTTTAAGGCATTGACAAACTGGGCATGCACCTGTTCCAGTGATGTCGTCTTCCTGCAGCGCGACATTTATTTATATACTTTAGCATCTAATTTAATTATTTGTTGGCCTGTTTACTGCCGCTTCTCCTCTTTTCTGCCCCCTCTTCCCCTGCTTGGGAATTAGGTGATGGTGACCTGCTATGAAGATTACGGCACTGACCAACCGGGGAGGGACCTGCTCTGCCAAAGTCGTCTTCATGCAGCACCTCTTCTGATTTCCCTATATTTCAGCACTTCGTTGAACTACTTGTTGGCCTGTTTACTATTTCTGTTCTTTTTTTTCTGTTCCCAATTCCACAGCTTGGGAATTAGGTGATGGTGATTCACTTGGAAGTGGCTGTTCTGAATTTACCCCAAACTGACTATTTCAAGATCAAAGGCTCAACCTCGGATATGCTGCCATGGCGATTACGGTCCTGGATGAGGACCCACTCCACTAAAGTCATCTTCCTGCAGCACTTCATTTAATTGACTCTCACATTATCTCATCTAACATTGTATAGCATCATTGTATGTGTCAAATGTTGCCCACTTGGCATCCAAAGCAGCCTGGTCATCCTGGAAGGGGGTTTCCCCCCCATCTGTGGTCCCTTCTCAAGTTTTCTCACTTTTCCCCCAATGGGGTTTTGAGTTTTTCCTTGCCCTCCTGGGGGTTAAGATCAGTGGATGTTGATTGTGGTTATGTAAAGCCCTTTGAGACTGTCTGTGATTAAGGGCTATACACATAAAATTGACTTGACTCGACTTGGACCAGAATAGAAGTGGATGAGGGAAAAAGGGAGGGGCGGTGTTGACTGATATTGTGCAGATGGAAGTAGGCTGACCGGGTTGTGTTATTATGCTTATGGAAAGATAGAGTGCTGTCAAGGATGACACCCAGACTCTTGACCTGAGGGGATGGGAAAACAATGGAGGGGCCAACAGGAATGGGAAAACTGCCAACTTTGGATTGTATTGATTTTGTACTGAAAAGAATAACTTCTGTTTTGTCGCTGTTAAGCCTCATGAAATTATTAGAAAACCAGTCATTGATTTCAGATAGACAGGAGGTGACGGAGGTGGGAGGGAGTGATATGCTGGGTTTGCAGGAGAACTAGAGCTGGGTGTCATCCGCGAAGCAATGGAAAGCGATATTGAATTTTCGGAAAATTCTGCCAAGGGGAAGGAGGTATATGATAAATAATAGGGGGGCCAGGACCGAGCCTTGGGGCAAACCTGAGGTGACTGGGAGGGACTTTGATGAGAAATATTTAAGCTGGATGAACTGAGTGCGGTCTTTGAAGTATGAATGGAACCAGTTGAGGGCGGTGTGGGTGATGCCGATGGAAGAAAGTCTTTTGAGAAGGATGGTGTGTGAGATGGTGTCAAAGGCCGCAGTCAGGTTAAGAAGGATGACAATGGAGAATGAATCTGAGTCAGCTGCAATGAGGAGAGCAGAGGTGACCTTGAGTAGAGTTGATTCAGTGCTGTGAAGTGCACGGAAACCGGACTGAAAGGGTTATTGCAGGTGAGATGAGAGTGGAGTTGAGTGGCGACTACATTATCTAGGACTTTTGAAATGAATGGTAGGTAGGAAATAGGGCGGAGGTTCAGGAAATAGTACTGAGCGGCTTTTTCTTAATCTCATGAGAAAATGTACTCGGGCAAGCACAGTCGAAAAGAGTCGTGCGTTATCTCAGCCCAGCCTCACATTCTTCCCCCGGCACGGGTCTACGTCCAAGGGAAGGTCCTCTCCAGATTAATCATTGTCTGGATGGTTGATTCCCAGCTGGTCCCCAAGACTGGTATTCCACGGCTGGCCTTCTCCGGCGGGCAGTCTCTCCGTCTCTCCTGCTGGTATTCCCCTGTAATCTTGTCAGTGTGCATGTATGTGTGCTCCAAAATCAAATTATGTCTTTCAGAATGTGTTTTTGCAATGGCGTCCCCTTGAACCCTCCAATCAATCAATCAAATTTTATTTATAAGAGCACTTTTCATGCATAAAATGCGGCTCAAAGTGCTGTACAATAAAAACATCCAAATTACAACGAAAAACTAAAACCCATTCCACCCACTCAACATAAACACAAGACACATCCACATACACGCCTGAACTCGCACACACACAGAACACTCGCATTCACACAACTTAATAAACCATCTTAGTAGAAAGACAGGGTAAGGCACAGAGAAACCATATGAGAAAATGTACCCAGGGTAGGTCATCCGCGCTGAGAGGGATGACGGCTCACGCCCACAGGGAGCTGCGCCAACACACAGACCCCTAGCCCAGACTGACCGGGGTAGACCCTACACATAGTGCAGAGGGCCCCGGTCCGCCGGGCCTAAGGAGCCTCCGGGATGAAGCCCCCTGTGAGAAGGCCAGCCACACCTCCCAGCGCGGAGGCCCCCCTTGAGGAAACACTGGAGCTAAAATATATAAAAGAAAATGATAATGCTAAACAAAAAAGAAGCTAAAAATTAAAGGACAATAATATAAAAAGACGAAGCTAAAATATATAAGAAAAATTATGATACTAAAAGACAGAGAAGAAGCTAAAAATTAAAAGACAATAATATAAAACGACGGAGCTAAAATATATAAGAAAAATGATGATACTAAAAGACAAAGAAGCTAAAAAAAATTAAAGACAATGATAATATATAAAATGACAATCCTGAATTAAAAGACTAAGATAAATTATTTAAAAGCCAAACAAAAAAGGTGAGTCTTGAGCAGGGGTGGGCAATTATTTTTTCCATGGGGCCACATAAGAAACATAAAATATTGTGGAGGGCCGGGCCAAAAGGCTGAACTCAATTCTGTATAATATTAATTGTATTTCTTTTTTAAAAAGCAGTAAATAGCACTGTTTTGACAAGCTGGCATTAAAGTTAAGCAATGAAACTAAATACCAAATAAACTGAAAAAATGAGGTTGCCTTACAAAAATGTATTCATTCAAATTTCTCAACACAATGGTAGACAAAATATTAACATTTTTTACTATTTGTGACTCATATTAGTAAACATATTCTGTCACATTCACTTCAAAACACATTTTGAGTTCCATATACTGTTGGATAGTTGTGTAAAGGTTCTGAGCATTTTAAAGACATCACAATATTGTCTTTTTGCACCAAACATTAAGCAAGATACAACATATTGACTGTCACTGAACTGTGATTTTGAGAAAAAGTGTCCCAGTTCATTGTTATCTGGTGCCGTTTTTATATTTCTCTGCATGTTTCGTCTGGTAGTGCCGACTCAAATTGTAGTCCTTCAACACGGCGATCTGCTCCCCGCAAACTAAACACACAGCTTTACCTCTAACTTCAGTAAATAAATACTTCGCTGTCCAATTTTTGTTGAAAATTCTACATTCGGCATCTACCTTTCTTTTTGTAGCCTGAGCGGACATTTTTGAGGGCGAACGTTGTCTTGTTGTGATTCAATCGCGCGCATGTCTTGATAAACGCATTACGTCATTATGTGCGACGCACATTGTGCGGGAATAAAAAAAAAAAACAATTTCAGAATAAAAGCAGTGCAGCTTTCGCCCATGAATGAGGTGAAATTAAAAAGTATGTTTATTTTGAAATTTCCAATTAACCTTACACTCGCGGTCAGAGTCAACCAAAGGTATGTGGCCCGGGCCATACAATGCCCAGGTCTGTCATACGGGCCAGTCAGTGCCACCCGGCGGGCCGGATGTGGCCCGCGGGCCGTGCAATGCCCAGGTCTGGTCTTGAGCCTCCTTTTAAAAATATCAACAGTCTCTGCGGACCTGATGTCCTCCGGCAGGCTATTCCATAGACGAGGACCAGAATGGCTGAATGCAGCCTCGCCATGTGTTCCAGTCCTCACCCGAGGAATAATTAACAGGCCGGTGCCAGAGGACCTCAGGGTCCGCGAGGATGGCCCAAGACCGTTAAGGCATTTAAAAACTAATTGAAGAACCTTAAAATCAATCCTGAAACACACGGGGAGCCAATGCAGCGATTTTAAAACTAAATCCAGTGCCCAATTTGGTATGTTTGCATCTCTATGTCCTATGTGGAGAATGTGCTTTGTCATATTTGTCCATGAAGTGCTGTCTGGCTTGTCATCAGTTTGTAATGTGCAGACTGAATATGTATGATGTGAATGTGAGTGTAGGTCATGAAAATACTATGTTCACACATTTATAAACTAAGTAATATAACTTTAGCATGTGAAAATAATATCATAAATCAGTAAAGACCATGACTACAATCAGTCATTCCTATGCGTAGTAGAATTAGAATTAGAATTAGAAATCCCTTTATTGTCATTGTACTCAAGTGTGCAACGAGATTAGAAGGCTCCCCTCTCCAGTGCAATACAACAATAAGACAGACAAATATATAAATTAGATTAATAAATAAGAGAGTGCAATGGAATTTAGTACAGAATAGGGTATATAAAAACACATCACGATGCTGTTCTGCAAGGTAAGGGTGTTCTCGTGTGTGTGTGAGAGTTCAGAATGGAGATGGCTCTCGGAAAGCAACTGTTTCTCAGTCTATTGGTCCTCGATTTGATGCATCTGTAGCGCCTGCCAGAGGGCAACAGGTCGAACAGGTGTGAGTTTGGGTGGGTATTGTCTTTGACGATGTTGAGAGCCCTTCTGAGGCACCGGGCGGTGTAGATGTCCGACAGTGAGGGGAGAGGGCAGCCAATAATCCTTTGAGCTGTTTTGACTGTCCTCTGGAGCCTCACTCTGTCCGCCTCAGTGCAGCCGCTGTACCAGGTGGAGACACAGTACGTCAACAGGCTCTCAATGGACGAGTGGTAGAAGGCTAGCAGCAGCTTCCTGTCCAGGTTGAATTTCCTGAGGACTCTCAGGAAGTGCAGACGCTGGTGGACCTTCTTTACCACTGCTGTGGTGTTGTGAGTCCAAGAAAGGTCGTCGGAGATCTGTACTCCCAGGAACTTGAACGTGTGGACCCTCTCCACACACACGCCTTCGATGCAGAGGGGGGGCGGCACCGTCTTGTTCCTCCTGAAGTCGACGACAATCTCCTTTGTTTTTGCAGTGTTAAGGTGCAGTCTGTTGTCCTTGCACCAAGCTGTCAGTCTCTTTACCTCCTCTCTGTAGGCTGTCTCGTCACCTTCCGAGATCAGACCGACCACTGTCGCGTCGTCAGCAAACTTGACGATGGTGTTGTTGCCGTGGGCCGGGCTGCAGTCGTAGGTGTAGAGGGCGTATAGGAGAGGGCTCAGCACGCATCCTTGAGGGGAACCGGTGCTCAGCATGCAGGTGGAGGACGTGTAGGGGCCGAGCAACACAGTCTGGGGTCTGTTGGTCAGAAAGTCCTTAATCCAGATGCGTGTGAGGGCAGGGAGGCCGAGAATGTCCAGTTTGGCGACGAGGATGTCTGGGATGATTGTGTTGAATGCCAAGCTGTAGTCCACAAAGAGCATCCTTGCATAGCTCTGCTGTTGTTCCAGGTGGCCCAGCACAACATGCAGAGCAGTGTTGATGGCGTCCTCAGTGGATCTGTTAGCCCAGTATGCAAACTGGTAGGGGTCCAGAGTGGGAGGAAGGCAGTCCCTGATGTGCTGGAGAACCAGCCTCTCGAAGCACTTCATGATGACTGGTGTGAGAGCAACAGGACGGTAGTCATTCAGGTGGACGGCTGGTGACTTTTTGGGGACAGGAATAATGGTGGAAGTTTTCAAGCAGGAGGGGATGACTGCTTGAGCCAGGGAGCGGTTGAAGATCCTGCAGAATACATGTGACAGTTGGTGGGCACATGTTTTGAGGACCTTGCCTGGTATTCCGTCGGGTCCAGTAGCTTTCCTGGGGTTAACAGCCAGGAGCGCGCGCCTCACATCGTGTTCCTCTACGGTGAGTGGGGGGGAGTTGGAGCATGAAGTGCGGGGGTGTGACGGTTGGGGCGAGTCAAAGCGAGCAAAGAAGCAGTTAAGCTCCTCTGCCAGCGATGCACTCGGGTCTGCAGAGGTCGTGCTGCTGCCACGGAAGTTGGTGATGCTCCGTAGACCCTGCCACACCTCCCGTGGTCTGTTACTGGCAAGGTGGGCCTCCAGCCTCCCCTTGTAGGTTGCCTAGGCTAGCTTGATGCCTTTGCTCAGGTCAGCACGAGCCACCCTGTACTGGGCTTTGTCGCCTGACCTGAAGGCAGCGTCACGGGCCTTGAGGAGAGAGCGAACCCTGCTGGACATCCAGGGCTTCGCATTTGGGAAGGTCCGTATAGTCCTGTGTAGGGACACAGTTTCCATGCAGAACTTGATGTAGTCCACTACACAATGTGTGTAGACATCAAGGTCCTGATGATCAAAGAGGCCCCAGTTTGTGTCTTGAAAGCAGTCCTGTAATTCACTCATGGCGCCGTCACGCCAGGTTTTCACAGTCTTTGTGGTGGGCCTGAATCTGCGCCTGAGAGGGGTGTATGCAGGTGCGAGCTGCAAGGACAGGTGGTCTGACTGGCCGAGGGGGGCGAGTGGGAGGGCCCTGTATGCGTGCTTGATGTTCGAGTACACATGGTCGAGAGTGTTGTCTCCCCTCGTTGGGCACTTGACATGCTGGTGAAACTCTGGGAGTACAGTCTTTAAATTGGCCTTATTAAAGTCTCCCGCTACTACGTGAACGCCATCAGGGTGGGCCCGCTGATGTTTATTGATGACGCACGCGAGTAGCGAGAGCGCCGTGCTAGTGCTAGCGTCGGGAGGGATGTAAACAGCTGTGACAATCACGACCGTTAGCTCCCTCGGGAGAAAATAAGGCCGGCATTTAACGGACATGAACTCGATGTCGGGGGAAGAGTGCTTCTCGACGATCGTGCTATCGCCGCACCAGTTCTCATGCACGTAAACACAGAGCCACCCCGCCCCTTCTCTTACCGGTGTCCCTTGTCCGATCCGCGCGATGTAGCGAGCGCCCGGCCAGCTGGATGCTAGCATCGGGGACGTCTGCGTGCAGCCAGGATTCCGTGACGACGATCACACTGCTGTCTCGCACATAGCGGTTTCCCAGGATTTGTAATCCCAGGTCGTCGATTTTGTGGACCACGGATCTGGCGTTGGTGAGGTACAGACTCGGCAGTGGTTGCCTATGGGGCTGCCGTCGCAGCCGTTGCAAGACACCGGACCTGCAGCCCCGCTTCTGCTTCCTCTCTCTGCGTCGCCTGCGCTGCCTCCCGGTCCCGATGACAAGCCACGGTGAGCCGGGCAGCCTCGCCAGTTCGTCCGGAATTTTGCGATCATAGCATATTCAGTAAATATAAACCTGCTAAATTAAATAATTGACATTCTGTCCCATAAATGTTTAAAATGCCGGTAATTGCCATACAATCCTTCAAGGGTCGACGAGCGATGTTCGGGAGGAGGAGCAGTGGTGGTGGTGCGTTTCCCTCGGGCATGTGTCGGTAAATCCAGCGGAGTTCAGCGGCAGTGGATTGAAGTTGTCCTGACACAGGTTGATGACATGACAGGAACAGGCAGAAGTGCGAGAAGCAGACTGGCCTGCGGGTCCACATGGCAGACAGGTGCTAACTTTGATAGGTAAGCTAAACTTTAGCCACAGTAGACGCGTCAGCGACTATGCAATCGGTGGGTGGCATTCATGAGAATCGGGATCGCTCAACATACAGATAATAATAAATAAAATCACTGTAACTGGAGGGATTGTAAACTGCTAAAGCAGGTACAACAAGCGGATCCAAAAAATTTCTGAGAGTTACCGGTGAGCAGTGGCAGCCAAACGTGCCAGCGTCCACTCAACCGGGAGTTGATTCAATATTCACAATATTTTATTATTTTGTCGTACAGTTGTTTAAAAATGGCTCGCTATCGCCCCCTAGAAAAAAAAAACAACAAAAAAAAACAGCCCCATATCTCTGTTTCACCAAACTGAAAATTTGATGAAGTGTGTACAAAGCCAAGACCTAATAAAAAGTCTCATGGAGCCGTATGCTAAATTGAACAGGAAGTCGGCCATTCTAAATTTATCAGAATCCGAAATCCTTTTATTGTCATTGTACAGTGTGCAACAAGATTAGGGAGCTCCCCTCTCCAGTGCAATACAACAATAATTTAATCAAATATATAAATTAGATAAATAAGAGAATAAATATTGTGATGGAAAATAGTATGAAATTGGAGAAATACAACACAATACGTCGCTGTTCAGCAAGGTAAGGGTGGTCGTGTGTGTGTGCATGTGTGTGAGAGTTCAGAATGGTGATGGCTCTCGGAAAGAAAATGTTTTTCAGTCTATTAGTCTTTGATTTGATGCACCTGTAGTGCCTGCCAACAAATTTACTTCAAACATTGACGAGGCTTTGAAAACAAAAGCTGCTCTAACTTTAACTACAAGCAAATTCCTCTTGAAGATTCCTCACGTTATTTCTCGGAAATATTTCACATTTCCAACGTGCCAGTACCCCAACGTTGTCCGGGTGGCGAGGGCCCTTTATAGCTGCTCGCAGCTCTAGTTTTTAATTAATTTTTTTAAATCAATGGTGATGACAGTGAAATATGTCTTGTCTGGTATCATGATAGCTGGAGGATATTTTGTCATGATATTTTAGTCAGGCCTGATAACAGTGATGTATGCTGATTTAAGGCTACTTTTATTTTGAAATGCCGTATCACATTTTGGTGGGACCGCATTTGATGGACAACTGGGGTTGTCTAGTGTCCCCCAAAATGGGTCTGATATCACGATAGCTCGAGGGTATTTTGAAATGATTATTTTAAAATCAGTGTTGATGACAATGAAATGTGCATATTTCAGGTGGGTTTTTTTTTATTGTGAAATTACACATCAGATTTTGATGGGACCATTTTTGATGAACAGCTGGGGTCGTCTAGTGTCCAACAAAACTAGTCTGGTATTACGACAGCTCCAGCTCTTTTATTTTAAAATGCCTCCTTACATTTTGATGGGACTACTTTTGGTGGAAAGCTGTGTTGTCTTGTGTCCTCCAAACCTGGTTTGGTATTACCATAGCTAGAGGATATTTTTTAATGAAATTTTAAAGTCAGGCATGATGACAGTGAAATGTGCAGATTTCAGGCAACTTTTAGTTTGAAATTACAAATTAGATTTCGATGGGACCACTTTTTATGGACAGCTGGGGTAGTCTCGTGTCCCACAAAACTGGTCTGGTATCACGATAGCTCGAGCTATTTTTTTTTTAACTCAGTGGTGATGACCGTGAAATAAGCGAATTTCAGGCTACTTTTATTTTGAAGTGCCACATCACATTTTGATGTGACCACTTTTGGTGGACAGCTGGTGTGGTCTAGTATCCCCAATCCTGGTTTGGTATCACGATAGTTTGAGGATATTTTTTAAAGATTTTTCTTTTAAATCAGTGTTGATCACAGTGCATATTTCAGGTGATTTTTTAATTTTTAAATGCCACATCAAATTTTTAAGTGACCACTTTTTGTGGACAACTGGGGTGGTCTGGTGTCCCGCAGAACTTGTCTAGTATCACGATAGCTTGAGGATTTTGTAATGATTTTAATTTTTTTAATCATTGCTGACGACAGACAAATAAGCAAATTTTCACGCTTTTATTTTTAAATATCCCATCAGATTTTGATGGGACCACATTTGTTTTTACGGTTCCGTCACCACGCGAGTGGCTACCTGCGAAAGCAGCACGGCTCACTATTTGAGCCTTTTTCGCGTGTTTTTCCCTTTACCCAGTTTTATTTATTTTACCTCATCGCAGCAATGGACATCCAAATTGCGGTGGTTTTATTGCTGCTGGGGGCTGTTTTTTGCGTGATCGTGTCCGGAGATGTCACTGGGAGCTACGGATCAATCGTTTACACAAGAGATCAGCTGTTAGCACTTCGTGCTAACCCCGTGCCGACTCCCGGAGCGAGACCCGATATCCCCCACGAGTTGAGGAGGAAGAGACGGGGGATGTCGCGCGGGGGCGAAACGCCAGGCAAAGAGGAGGCGTGACCACCCCGTCCTCCTGTCCGTTTTTATGGGAAATGTTAGATACCTTCCCAAGAAAATGGACGAGCTAACAGCGCTAACGCGGCACAAGAGGAACTTCCAATGAGCTAGCTTGCTGATGTTCACGGATTCATGGCTAACAGACCTAACGCCGGACACCGTCGTGGAATTTGACGGCTTCCAAATACTACTTGCGGACAGGACACTGGAAAGCGGTAAGAGGAAAGAGGAGGGCTGGCTGTGTTTGTTAATGATAGATAGTGTAACCCTAGGCACATCACAGCTAAGGAGCAACTTTCCAGTCGGGACAATGAGCTGCTAGCTGTTAGCATGCGTCCATACTTGACAAGCATCGCGAGTTAACAAGGACGTGCACGTAACAGGTGCGTGAGTAAACTGCTTAAAACTTTGATCGTCATTCAGCTGACCTACAAATTGAGACGCTACAGTCAGTTTGACGTTTTTGTTTGCTTGATTGTGGATTGACATGGAGGAACAAGACAGTGGAAAGCGGACATTAAAAATGACGGAGAAAAGCTGTAGAAGATCACAAGCCTAAACGGATGCAGGCACGCAGGTGCAAATTTGCTCAATTGACCTCCATGCAACGTCAAATTGAACAATTGATGGAGGATGATGCAAATGTTGACGCTGTAAAAAACTGAGCTTCGTGTTTGCTTTAGCGGCATGGAGCAAGAATTTGTGGACCTCAATTCCGGTGTGCAAAATTTAAAGACTGAAGAGGATTTTGCCGATGACCAAAATAACTGGTTTGATCCAAAAAATGTAATTAATGGAAATGTGAGCAATGGAAGAAGGACGTTTTGAAACGTGCAGAGGAAGGATGCAATAAACAAATATCACCTGATGATAGTAGATCTGCATCAACTAACTACACCCGTAGAAGTAAAGAATCTAACAGACAGAAGCTCACTTCTGTCAACGTCTTCAATTAAATTAAAGGCTCAAATGGAACGAGCATGTTTAAAGGCAAAGGCTGCTGATTTACAACAAAGGTTGGCACTTGAGCAAGAAGAAGCTGCAATTAAGGCAAAGAAGGAAATGCATGCAATGCAAACGGCACTCCCTGAGTCTGATGCTAAATTGGATGTCTTGAGAAGATATGAAAATACCCAGGAGGATGGTATCCACATTCCTGATGAGTGTGTTACAATTTAAACAAGGAAAAACATTCAATTACCATCACAGCCTATCAGAGCAACAAGCAGTGTTGACCTGAAATGCTCCCACTTCGACTATTCCAATGGCTAGATTTCCACATCAGACAGAAAGTAGAGAACAACAGGGACATGTGCTTGATGGCCTTTGCCAAGCAATCTCACAGCAAGCCAGTGTCGCAGAATACTTAGCAAAGAGTCAAAAAGCATCGCTACTTCCCGAACTTTCCATTCCTACGTTTAAAGGCGACCCTCTGCATTATAAAACCTGTATAGGTGCCATTGAACATGGGATTGAAGGCCCTACAAGTGATAACCGTGATCATCTTCAATTTTAGCTGCAGTATACTAGTGAACAACCACATGAGTTGGTGAAGAGCTGCATCCATATGGAACCTCTGACAGGATATACCAAAGCAAAACAAATCTTGAAGGAGTTTTATGGTGATGACTTCATGATAGCAGAAGCATATTTAAAGGAAGCCATGGATTGGCCAACAATCAAGTCTGAAGATGGTGTTGCACTTCAGTCTTTCACATTATTCCTTATGGGCTGTTTGAACATAATGGCAGATGTTAATTACATGGAGGACTTGGACAACATGGCTAATATAAAGGCATTGGCAAACAAACTTCCATACAGACTTATAGAATCTTGGAGAAAATTTGCCTGCAATCTCCAAGAAAGAACAAATAGAAGAGTGAAGTTTAAGGATTTTGTTGACTTTGTTGACAAGCACGAAAGATTCTATAAAACAGAAAACAAAATCACAGAAACACCAAAATCAAAGAAAGTCTTCACAACAGTCATTGTGCCCGCCAAGATGGAAAACAACAAAACCACCACGCCAAAGGCAGAACCTGTTTCAGTGGATGCTATTGCCAAACCATGTGCTAATTGTAATGGAGAGCAACAGTCTCACAATTTGTAAGGAATTTAGGAGAAAGCATCACAAGGATAAGATTGACTTCTTGAGGAGCAAGGGTCTGTGTTTTGCATGTTTGATGCACGGTCGCATTAGCAGTTGCTGGAAACAAAAGCTTAAATGTCAAGAATGCTCTAGACTGCATCCTACAGCACTACACATTGTCCATAAACTTCTGCAAAGAAACAGCCTAAGACGATTGTGAATAGCAGTACCTATTAAGCGCCCTCGTACAAACAACAGAAACCTGGGGTGTCACTGGGGCCTGTAAATAGGACTGCATCCTTTCAATAATTCCGGGATGGGTCAAGGCACAAAAAGGAACCAAGACAGTGACGACTTACTGTCTGGTTTAAAAATGCCCTGACGCCTTTTTTAGACTGAAATAACTTACTAAAGTTTTCGTTTTGTGCCATTCAGAATGGGAGAGGGAGCCAGGAGGCGAAACAGCCGTCTTGCCAGTTCAATCCCGCACACCCTCTGACTCTCACCCTCCGTTCTGCCTTTTTATTGAAACTAACTCATCAATAACTAATCACCAGAAGACAGAAAAGCATCAACAACTAATCACCAAGAGACAGAAAACATCAATAACTCACGGTATAAAGGTCAGTTTAACTAAAGCATCAATAACTAATCACCAGGGACTCCAGCAGGCAGAAAATCATAACCCAAGGTCAGTTTAACTAAACACATCTTCAGGATACGGTGTCTGTGTGTGTGTGTGTTAAAATAACAAGTAAGTGTCTCTGTGTGTGTTCAACATTAATGAGTGTATAAAAACATGATTATGAATACACAAACTGATTACCTATCCTCAGCCCATCTTACATTTCCCCCCTGTTGTGGATTTAAAAATCATGTCCTTACGGCTTTAAGACAGATCATCATAATGAAATCATACAACAGTGTGATCATCAGTGGAGGAGCGAAAACCTCACATTAGGGAAAAATTCCCCTCCTCCCTTCCGGCGTAGAATGAGATCCTCATAATTTGATGACCATCAGGGAATAAAACTTGTCCCTGGGGTGACTTGGTGGAGGCCCTTGCCTCGTTGTAGGAGAGGACAGCCGTCCTTACCTCCCGGATCTTCGTGTATGGTGTGTGTGTGTGTGTGCACGTGTGTGGACAGGGGCAAGAAGTCCATGTGTTTTTACGTTTTAGTGTCCAGTTTGAGTTCGTCATTCTCAACATTAATCAGGTTGTAACGGTACATTTGGGCAACAAACCTACGATTAACCATCATCTTTGTCATAAAAATAATGCAACATGAACAGACTAAACATAACAAAATGAAAACTATAATTATCCCTATATATTGTTTTTTTAAATTCTTCATAGTGGTCATAACATCAATTGTTTCATTTTTATTAAAAATTTAAATGCAGTAATGTACTCCAATCAAGGCTGATATTCCTTTGTTATGTACGTCATTAATTTCCAAACAATATCTAATCTTTTTGTTCTGTGGCTTCAACATATTTATCATCTCATCAATATTAGCACCACAGAGTACTGAGTTTCGAGATCCTCACAATAGTCGTTCTCAAAATGATATTTTTTTTTATCAATTTAGCTTTGTTAAGGTAAGATATTTTATTGACAATCTAACATTAATATGCAAAGAACATGTACATTAGTACGAAATGTAAAAAAAAATTGTGGTGGGGGGGGGTGCGAATTGTTTTCTTCTTGGTAGGGGGGGCATGACAGGAAATAATTGAGAACCACTGGTCTAGTCACACACCAGCTCGGGTTCATTCCCTACCAGAGAAATGACATTCCATGTCCCCAGAGCTAGGCGCTTTATGTTGCCGGGGATTGGACTGCCTTTGACTGCCTCCTAGCTCAAAGGAAACCCAAATTCTTTGGTCCCGCCCACTGGTAGTGAGCCGAAGCCCTTGTATTAAATAATAAATAAATACATAAAATAAAAAAATTAATAAATTTAAAAAACGGACCGATCCACTGCTTGGGTTAGTTTGACCCACCTTGAGATCCGTTCCCACTCAGTGACAGTGTCTACAAGCCACTGCCACCAGGACGTCCAGGCAGTGACAAAAAACGTGATCAAATTACATTGCTCATCATAAGGTGTTTGTGAGACGCTCTTTGTATGTTTCCTCAATTAAGACCTGTTTTCCATTGGTGTATTTTAAAAAAGTGGTGAACCTGTTAAATTCACTACAAAACGTTAAGAAGATGAAAGTAATGTTTGAAGGAATATTATTTTTCTATCGACATGCCGGCGGGCGGGCACAGATAGAGAGTGATAAAGCAGCACCACCCGCGCGGGGCGTGCTGACGAAAAGGCAAGCGCTCCTCCTCTCATCGCGTCCTTATTAAGACAGAAAAAAGACGCTGTTGAATTTGACCTATTCGCAGTTCGAGCAGGTGCTTAACGCTGGAGAATATCACCACTTCGAAGTTCGAACTGCTGTTGAAACGGAGAGGTAAGTGTTTTTCGTTTGTTTTTATTCAAAACATGCCTCGAGTGCATTTGTTCATGGTTAGAGATAGTTGTGTGGAAAACACTATACAAAGTAGCACCATGGATGTGGGCCTACAACACTGGCCTAGCAAACATGTGCTCCTACATCGACATAATTGACGAGCTCCAGTTAAGCATTGAATAATTATAAAACGTCATGGTGCTTTTACTCATTTAAAGAACTAAACCGACGCGTATTTTCATCCGGTGGTCAGGTTTGCATTGAATGTGAGCACGAGGGACGCTAGCTTGTTGCGTTAGCTTTGCGGAGCTAACAGCTTGCACTTTTGTTATAGAACAACAGAATGCAAGTACCATGATAATTTCTGTCATTAATTTTTGTGTAAGACACGATGTTCACTGGTTAATTACATGATTCTTAAAGCAAAGGTTACTGTGAATGCAATTTTGGTAAGATTTTTGTAGTCACACTGCATAAATCTGTCTGTCTGTTGTTTAAACTTCAATATAAACTATTATGGTTGAAATCGTTAATTGGGATGGAGGGATTGATATTTTTTTAATTTATAATTTATTTTTCTTACACTGATATTGTTAAAACTCCATTTAGCCTATAGTATTAATAATTCTCAACACAAAACTGTCTTTTTTCTTTATAGAATAAACAATGCCTTCCCTGAGATGCAGGAAGTCCCCAAAGCAGGATACTATTGAACATGCAGTCAAGGGTCTGGACAAGACTGCAGAGTTAGAAGCGAAGTATATAAACTCATTTAAAGGTATGATGTTAACGCTTTTGCTAAGATATATTATTGTTTTCTGATAACCAAGCTGACATCGTTTTTTAAGTGGTTATTTTACATTAAGAGTGTCTTGACCTTTTCTTTTGTCAGTTTCAAGTTATTTCAGTGAGCGTGAAACCTGATGGTAGGAGTTCTATCTAAATTAAGGCTGTACTTGATGACGCCCTCTGGCATTTTTATACCACAATAGACCGGTGAACAAGTCCGATATTGATAGTCTAGTGTAAAGCACGTTATACGTCACAGAGATCACGTGACGCGATCCAATATGACTGTGTATACAGTGTATGTCATTGTTATGAAACTAAATAATCTTAAAGTTTTTTTTTTACGTAACCAGGTGCCATTGACATTTGTACTTTCAGTCCTAATACATACTGGCTAATGCAATGCTGGAAAATGAATTTTGGCTGGTCTGTTCCTTTAAAATCATAAAGAAGGGCTCTGCTCTATCCCTCACAAGAAGCAATGTTTCAAACCACCCTACATTAGTATAGTGGCCCAAATGAATATGATGACTCCTTATTTGTGTGCTTAAAAATATGACGAAGCTATCTTGATTTCCCTGTTAACTAGGTCGAGGAGTATTTACCAAGGCCCCTTTCAGGAAAGACGACTTTATTCTTTATTATGGAGTACAGAGGAAAATTGATAGATTCTGATAAATCTCAACGCAGGAAGATGGATGGAAGAGGCACTGTCTTTTTGTTTGACTTCCGCCGGCAAGAAAAAACTTGGAGGTGAGGCAAAGATTGAGATGTTATCTTATTTTTGTTTTTATTTAAAAAAATAAACACATACTCATCCCATAAGTGTTAGGGGAAAAATCATTCTCTCAGCAAAAATGTATACCGTATTTTCGCACCCAAAAGACGCGCCGTGTCAAAGGGCGCAACACCTGTTGAGGCCGCTATTTCTGTCTTTGTAACATATACTGGACGCACCGCCTGACAAGACGATAGCACAGCTGCTGTTAGCATAGCATGAACTTGGCAGAGCTGCCCACACTGACACAGCCGATAGCAGCCTACTATGCCCCAATAACATGAGCAATCACCCCATTGTTGCAGCAGACGCCAAGTCTCTATTGACAATAGCTGACAATGGCTCAGGCCAATATTAGGTGCATTGGCAATAGCCTACAAAGCAACGTCAGGGGAGGGACTTGGCTGCTCACCACACACAAAAAATAAAAAACTCATCATACAAGCAAACAATGAAACATAGAAATAAGATTAACACAAACATGTATCTCTCATGCCATCAATATACCCAAAAAAAATGAAAATAATACAAAAGCCACTCAGCCTTAGCTAATTCAAGCAATGCATTCTGGGAGCAGAGACCCACAATCCCATAGCTGTTTAGAGAGATTTGCATGGCTGTTTAAAGAGATGTGCTGTTATGCTTTGGACTTTTTGTCTGTTGTCTAAACCTGGGACGTTTCTTGCTTGCAATAACATAAATGATAAGACAGACTAAAACATTGTGGACAGCTGCCCTTTGTCCAGCTTTTTCCAACACCATCACCCAAACATTATAGTCAGATGGTGTATTTGTCACGGTCGATTGTAAGCATGGACAACTCACTCTTTGCCCAGCAGGGTGTGCTAACATGCACTTCCAACAGCTCGTTGATGACAAGGGCTGATGGACGTGAGTGGTACTTTGTCCATTTAATGGACGCATCGACTGACAGGGCGCTTTGTTTGCTTATGACTGCGAAAATACGGTGATTACTTTTATTCATGCGTTGAATCTGTACAAATGAAAATATAGACCATGAAGTCTCAAAGACAAGCTGTTAATAGGGTCTGATTCCAATAGAAATTTCTTGTATGATTTGATTTAGAAGATTTAAAAATTGTGGATTTCCTATTTTTATGTTTTGTGTACACAAGATTGTCTCAAAGATTAATTTCTGACATTGATTGAATAATTGTTTTTTTTTTTTTAAATCTATTTTAAGTGTTGATGCCGCTCAAGAAGATGGCAGTCTGGGAAGACTGGTTAATGATGACCACATGCACCCCAACTGTAAAATGAAGAAGAAGACAACAGAGGACAGACCACACCTCTGTCTGTTTGCGCTCCGAGACATTGATGTTGGCGAAGAAATAACTTAAGACTATGGACCAGCTGGCCTTGGAGAACACAGGTTTGTAAGATGCATCTTTAAGTACAATAACAGAGCCCACTTGTGGTGTTCTGGTGATGTAGTTTCCAATTAGTTTGGCAATCTAATAAATGTATGTTGAGGTTTCTATGGAAGTTGAACATGCTGACTGACTGGGGGAGTTCTCCATTGTCCACTATCTGTAATTCAAATTTGTGGGTCTGAGTCAAAGTTTGGCTCTTCAGGAACAACGAACTGGTCAGGGAGTGACAGTATTACAAAGTTCTGCGTTACTCTTTTCTGGGCGGTGGCCCTGTTAGGCCATCATATGCCATATTGCAAATATCCCCATTGTGGGACTAATTAAGGACATCTTTATGTTGTGGTTTCCCTACCAGAACCAGCACCAACCCTGTATATTCATGATATAAAACACTGTTTCAATTTGATATTTAGCCTTTCTATACTGTAAAAATAGAAGACCCCAGGCTTTCCTGCGCTCCCTTGCCCAATTGGTGGTGTTCAGGAGACAACCTGGGACTGAAATATCAGTCACAACCAGTGTTGTTTTCGTCACTGATGACTATGACGAAAATACTTAGTTAACGCCCCTTTTTTAATGACGATGACAAGCTAAACGAGGTTCTTTTATGACGAAAACATGACGTGATGTACATGAATTTTTTTCGTTGACGAGACAAAATTGTTAGCATGTGGTTCATAAATTATTTTATGTTGCTTTTAGTGAAATAAAGCCACAACAGTTGCCCAACAAAATGTTTTGCTTCTCTGCTTATTTTGGAGCAGTGAGCATTGATTCCACTGTTGCCACTTTTTTCTGTTTGTAATGAAGAATCCTTTGTAGTCCATCCAAAAGTCTTTGTTATTGGGTGGAAACCTTGAATGCCTTGTTTTAACTCAAATGGACTTAAACCCATCCATCCATCCATCCGTTATCTGTACCGCTTCTCCTCACTAGGGTCGCGGGGGGTGTTGGAGCCGATCCCAGCTGTCTTCGGCAGTAGGCGAGGTACACC
Source organism: Idiotropiscis lumnitzeri (assembly GCF_059441095.1). Lineage (NCBI taxonomy): Eukaryota > Metazoa > Chordata > Actinopteri > Syngnathiformes > Syngnathidae > Idiotropiscis > Idiotropiscis lumnitzeri. Next base: position 271,959 of record NW_028283724.1, on the reverse strand, counting down.
CTTGAATTGGTGTCCAGCCAATCGCAGGGCATACATAGACGAACAACCATCCACGCTCACACTCATGCCTAGGGGCAATTAGAGTGTCCAAGCAACTTGCCATGCATGTTTTAAGAATATGGGAGGAAACCGAATTACCCAGAGGAAACCCACGCAGGAAGGCCGGAGCCAGAATCGTACCTACGACCTCAATATTGTGAGGCCATCCTGCTAACCAGTTGGGCCACCGTGCCGCTTGGACTAAAACCTTTGTGAATAAATTGACGAAAACTAGGGTAAAACTTTTTTTGCGTTTCCGTCGATTAAAACTGGACTAAAACCCTTTTTTTAGTTTTCGTTGACTAAAACTGGACTAAAACTATAACGAATTGGGATGACTAAATGTGATGTAAACAAATCAGCACTTTGTCCAAATGACTTGGACAAAATCTAAAATGCCTGCCAAAAACAACACTGGTCACAACACGTGTCTACAGAAGATTAATTGGCATGGGCGAAATTAATTAGTTTTATTTCATTCATGAGCTTATGTTTTGTTTTGGGTGGCTAAGGCTTAAAATGTGTAAAAATCTAATCCAACCTCAAGTATAATTAATTCAATAAATTTATGATGCTACTAAAACATCGAAGCAGCCTCCTCCAGGCTTTACAGACTCAGAAATGGAGGTATGCGTATCGTGTACTCATCCTGTCGTGTCTCGAGATGTTAAAATTGCAGTTAGATAGACGTGTGCTGATTAGACAAGACTTCTAATATATCTGGTGTCACAGGATATTTGTCAGTGAATGTGTATGTCTGGTTTGAGGCTCACTCAGCTTTTTCAGAGTTTTGTGACGTTTTGGCAAAAGGCGTGGCTATTACGGTGCTGAAAAGTCCGATTGTACCATGTGGCAACAAAAGCTCCGGCAACATGACTCAGATGATCCTATCTTCTCGAAGTTGTACACATTTGAGGATACTTCAGCCCTGAAGACATCTACCAACTTATTTTTCATCGTAGTAGTAGCGCCACCAACTGGTAAAAGCTAATACAAGTTATTTTCTTGGATGTTTTTCTCCGTGCAACTCATCAAGGTCACCCTCATATATGCTCGGAGGACTGTTTCGGCCATGAGGATGTCACAATACGAAATTCATCCTTTTTCGTGAAAAGTTGTGGGAGTGGCATTGCACTGTTTGGCAATAAAACAACGCTGATTATGAGGTTCTAAATATGAACGACAACTCGTGAAACTTGACACACACATCAGGCAGAGCAAATTTATCAATATTTTATACGTTAGTTGTGCAGCTTTTTTGAAATGGCTCGCCATGGCCCTCGAGAAATGTTCAAAAAAGCAGCCCTGGTTGAGTGTTTCACCTCGCTTTTTGTAAATTTTATGGAGTACAGTGAACCCTCGGTTATCGCGGTTAATGGGGACCGAGACCACCCGCGGAAACTGAAAATCCGCGAAGTAGCGGCGCACCTTCAAAAATGCTTAAAAGAAAATACAATATATATAATATATATATATATATATATATATATATATATACGGGGAGAGAGAGAGAGAGAGAGAGAGAGAGAGAGAGTGAAATTCATGTTATAACAAAAAAACCAAATTATTATTAAAACTTATTATTTTTTTATTCCCCAGCCATTCTTTTTGTATTTATTTAATTACTCCGACTTTTACCTGCTGGTACGCCGTCCGGTGTTCCCTGTGAAATGAAAGGTGGCATTCTTTAATTATTTATTTATTTATTCATTTATTCATTCATAACTGACAGCTTCGCGCTCCGTTCGTGTCCGGGCGGAAGAGGTGTTCCAATTCGGCTTAACTGTGACACACGCCCGCCCTCCTCCCCCGGAGCTTCCATTCGGTTAAACTTAGGGGCCGCTTGGCACCGCCCGTGCCCGGGGAAGGTGCTCCTCTTCGGCTTACTGTGACGCGAGCATGCCCGCCTCCTCCGGAGCTTCCATTCGGTTAAACTTAGGGGCCGCTTGGAACCGCCCGTGCCCGGCAAAGGTGCTCCTCTTCGGCTTACTGTGACGCGAGCATGCCCTCATCCTCCGGAGCTTCCATTTGGTTAAACTTAGGGGCCGCTTGGAACCGCCCGTGCCTGGGGAAGGTGCTCCTCTTCGGCTTACTGTGACGCGAGCATGCCCTCCTCCTCCGGAGCTTCCATTCGGTTAAACTTAGGGGCCGCTTGGCACCGCCCGTGCCCGGGGACGGTGCTCCTCTACGGCTTAACTGCCACGCACGCCGGCCGGAGCCCTGGTACGGTCCGAACCGCGCGAAACGTCGCCACCGATCGTGTCCGGGGGAACGTGCTCTTCTTCGTCCACTCTCCTCTTCGCCCACGCTCTTCTTCGGCGCACGCCGGCCGTCTAACCGCTCCAGCGCCCGTCGTGCCGCTCGGCGAAACTACAATGCCCCCGAATATTTTTTATACCCGCGAAGCACTGAACCCGCGAAAGGTGAACCGCGAAGTAGCGAGGGTTCACTGTATGTATAAGACCAAGACCTACAAAAAAAGTCTCTTGGAGCAATGAGCTAGGTTTTACAGGAAGTCGGCCATTTTGAATTTACTTAAAAGGGGCGGGTCACCACAATGGACTTTGTGTAGAAATTATTATTGGGGCCCGAGCAGCGACCGCGGCGAGGTCCCTATTGTTTATGTAGAAATTATTATTAGGGCCCGAGCAGCGACCGCTACGAGGTCCCCATTGTTTTTGTGGAAATTATTATTATTATTATTATTAGGGCCCGAGCAGTGACCGCTGCGAGGTCCCTATTGTTTTTCTAGAAATTGTTATTAGGGCCCGAGCTGCGACGGCTGCGAGGTCCCTATTGTTTTTGTAGAAAATATTATTACTTTTATTATTATTATTATTATTATTATTAGGGCCTGAGCAGCGACCGCTGCGAAGTCCCTGTTGTTTTTGTAGAAATTATTATTATTATTATTTTTCCGATTGTACGATCGCATTTTTGACCCCGAAACATGCACAAAAACTCACCAAACTTGGCAGTCTCATCGGGCATGGCGAGAAATTTGATATTTTAACGTCTAATATGAACAGGAAGTGAGTTATGAATTTTTGAAAGTCCGACTTTTGCCCTTTTTTGCATGTTTACAGGGGTCATTCTTTTGCACCCTGATCCTAAAGGCTTCATCTGATTGCCTTAAAATTCTGTCTGTAGCATCTTAAGACCTGGGACAAACACTGGGGCTAAAATCTTTTGTTTCCGAAATACTATATGACGGGGCGGGGCTTCAAAGTTTTCACTTAAGATTTCCTTCGCCGCAATGGACAAAATGCTTAATAACTCTCCTGCACATGCTGCTAAAAATCCAAAACTTCACATGTACATAAAGAGTCGGTACCTGAAGACATCTATATGTTTATATTCTGTTATACACCTTGCGCCAATCAATATCATTTTTTACATTTTGACGTACTGCACGGTGCCTTTTAACGAATCCGATTGAAAATTGGCTAGAAAAGACTCAAGACATTGATCTTACTCTATCCCTATTTTTGTGACTTTCCTTCGAAGGGCGTGGCTATTGCGGTGCCGCAGAGTCTGATTATTCTCCGTGGCAGCAAAAGTTCCTGCAAAATGATTCAGATGATCCATCTTCTCGAAATTTTTCACATTTGAGGATATTCAGGCCCTGAAGACGGCTGCCAACTTATTTTTGATCGCAGTGGTAGCGCCACCAACTGGTTAAAACAAATACAAATTATTTTCGTTGATGTTTTTCTCCGGGCAGGTTCACAAAATCTACCTTATATTTGCTCGGATGAGTGTTTAGGCCTTGAGGATGTCACAATACGAAAGTCTTTCGCCTTCTTCAGAGTGTCACATGATGGTGTCTTGTGGCCCGTCTTTATCAGCTGATGTTCCATGAGGGCGTGACTTACCTGTCACAAGAATGAAGGCAAGTCACGCCCCCCGCTGTCCGTTAACTCCGCCAAGATGCTGGTCCAGGTGGTAGAGAGGATGAAGGCAACCTTGTCTCTGTTCATGGTTTTTATGCCTCGCTTGCAGATCTCAATGGCCTCTCTGATCCAGCGCTGTTGTTTGTTCTCTTCGGTGCGGATGACCCTGCCCTTCTCCCGGTCCATGATGTGGTTTTCCCTTTTGCAGTGGTCAGTGATTGCTGATTTGTAATGTTCATGTTGTGCTTGTTCTTTTACTGCTCTGATTTTTCATTTTTTTGACAGGTAAGTCACACCCTCATGGAACATCAGCTGATAAAGACGGGTCTCAAGACACCATCATGCGACACTCTGAAGAAGGCGAAAGACTCGCCGAAACATGTCAGGTAAAAAATTTACCGAAAACATAATTGTCTGCTTTTAATGAATCTGTCAAATATCAATAATAAGAAGACAAAATGAACCTAATACAAATAAATGAATGCTTAATAACTCCCCTGCACATGCTCCTAAAAATCCAAACCTTCACCTGTAAATAAAATGTCCCGACCTGAAGACATCTTAATGTTATTATTTTGTTATACACACAGCGCCGCCAAGTGGAATCAAAAATTTGTTTTTATTTTAATTTTCACGTACTGCAACGTGCCCTTTTGACGAATCCGACTGAAAATTAGTCAGAAAAGACTCAAGACAATGATCTTACTCTCTGCCGAGTTTTGTGACGTTTTGGCAAAAGGCGTGGCTATTACGGTGCTGAAAAGTCCGATTGTACTTTGTGGCAACAAAAGCTCCGGCAACATGACTCAGATGATCCTATCTTCTCGAAGTTGTACACATTTGAGGATACTTCAGCCCTGAAGACATCTACCAACTTATTTTTCATCGTAGTAGTAGCGCCACCAACTGGTAAAAGCTAATACAAGTTATTTTCTTGGATGTTTTTCTCCGTGCAACTCAACAAGTTCGCCCTCATATATGCTCGGAGGACTGTTTCGGCCATGAGGATGTCACAATACGAAATTCATCCTTTTTCGTGAAAAGTTGTGGGAGTGGCATTGCACTGTTCGGCAATAAAACAACGCTGATTATGAGGTTCTAAATATGAACGACAACTCGTGAAACTTTACACACACATCAGGCCGAGCAAATTTATCAATATTTTATACGTTAGTTGTGCAGCTTTTTTGAAATGGCTCGGCATGGCCCTCGAGAAATGTTAAAAAAAGCAGCCCTGGTTGAGTGTTTCACCTCGCTTTTTGTAAATTTTATGGAGTACAGTGAACCCTCGGTAATCGCGGTTAATGGGGACAGAGACCACCCGCGAAAACTGAAAATCCGCGAAGTAGCGGCGCACCTTCAAAAATGCTTATATATATATATATATATATATATATATATATATATATATACGGGGAGAGAGAGAGTGAAATTCATGTTATAACAAAAAAACCAAATTATTATTAAAACGTATTATTTTTTTATTCCCCAGCCATTCTTTTTGTATTTATTTAATTACTCCGACTTTTACCTGCTGGTACGCCGTCCGGTGTGCCCTGTGAAATGAAAGGTGGCATTCTTTATTCATTTATTTATTTATTCTTTTATACATTCATAACTGGCAGCTTCGCGCTCCGCTCGTGCCCGGGCGGAAGAGGTGCTCCAATTCGGCTTAACTGTGACACACACCCGCCCTCCTCCCCCGGAGCTTCCATTCGGTTAAACTTGGGGGCCGCTTGGCACCGCCCGTGCCCGGGGAAGGTGCTCCTCTTCGGCTTACTGTGACGCGAGCATGCCCTCCTCCTCCGGAGCTTCCATTCGATTAAACTTAGGGGCCGCTTGGCACCGCCCGTGCCCGGGGAAGGTTCTCCTCTACGGCTTAACTGCTACGCACGCCGGCCGGAGCTCTGGTACTGTCCGAACCGCGCGAAACGTCGCCACCGATCGTGTCCGGGGGAACGTGCTCTTCTTCGTCCACTCTCCTCTTCGCCCACGCTCTTCTTCGGCGCACACCGGCCGTCTAACCGCTCCAGCGCCCCGTCGTGCCGCTCGGCGAAACTACAATGCCCCCGAATATTTTTTAGACCCGCGAAGCACTGAACCCGCGAAAGGTGAACCGCCAAGTAGCGAGGGTTCACTGTATGTATAAGACCAAGACCTACAAAAAAGTCTCTTGGAGCAATGAGCTAGGTTTTACAGGAAGTCGGCCATTTTGAATTTACTTAAAAGGGGGCGGGTCACCACAATGGACTTTGTGTAGAAATTATTATTGGGGCCCGAGCAGCGACCGCGGCGAGGTCCCTATTGTTTTTGTAGAAATTATTATTAGGGCCCGAGCAGCGACCGCTACGAGGTCCCCATTGTTTTTGTGGAAATTATTATTATTATTATTATTAGGGCCCGAGCAGTGACCGCTGCGAGGTCCCTATTGTTTTTCTAGAAATTGTTATTCGGGCCCGAGCTGCGACGGCTGCGAGGTCCCTATTGTTTTTGTAGAAAATATTATTACTTTTATTATTATTATTATTATTATTATTAGGGCCTGAGCAGCGACCGCTGCGAAGTCCCTGTTGTTTTTGTAGAAATTATTATTATTATTATTTTTCCGATTGTTCGATTGCATTTTTGACCCCCGAAACATGCACAAAAACTCACCAAACTTGGCAGTCTCATCGGGCATGGCGAGAAATTTGATATTTTAAACGTCTAATATGAACAGGAAGTGAGTTATGAATTTTTGAAAGTCCGACTTTTGCCCTTTTTTGCATGTTTACAGGGGTCATTCTTTTGCACCCTGATCCTAAAGGCTTCATCTGATTGCCTTAAAATTCTGTCTGTAGCATCTTAAGACCTGGGACAAACACTGGGGCTAAAACTTTTTGTTTCCGAAATACTATATGACGGGGGCGGGGCTTCGAAGTTTTCACTTAAGATTTCCTTCGCCGCAATGGACAAAATGCTTAATAACTCTCTTGCACATGCTGCTAAAAATCCAAAACTTCACATGTACATAAAGAGTCGGTACCTGAAGACATCTATATGTTTATATTCAGTTATACACCTTGCGCCAATCAATATAATTTTTTACATTTTGACGTACTGCACGGTGCCCTTTTAACGAATCCGATTGAAAATTGGCTAGAAAAGACTCAAGACATTGATCTTACTCTATCCCTATTTTTGTGACTTTCCTTCGAAGGGCGTGGCTATTACGGTGCCGCAGAGTCTGATTATTCTCCGTGGCAACAAAAGTTCCTGCAAAATGATTCAGATGATCCATCTTCTCGAAATTTTTCACATTTGAGGATATTCAGGCCCTGAAGACGGCTGCCAACTTATTTTTGATCGCAGTGGTAGCGCCACCAACTGGTTAAAACAAATACAAATTATTTTCGTTGATGTTTTTCTCCGGGCAGGTTAACAAAATCTACCTTATATTTGCTCGGATGAGTGTTTAGGCCTTGAGGATGTCACAATACGAAAGTCTTTCGCCTTCTTCAGAGTGTCACATGATGGTGTCTTGTGGCCCGTCTTTATCAGCTGATGTTCCATGAGGGCGTGACTTACCTGTCACAAGAATGAAGGCAAGTCACGCCCCCCGCTGTCCGTTAACTCCGCCAAGATGCTGGTCCAGGTGGTAGAGAGGATGAAGGCTCCCTTGTCTCTGTTCATGGTTTTTATGCCTCGCTTGCAGATCTCAATGGCCTCTCTGATCCAGCGCTGTTATTTGTTCTCTTCTGTGCGGATGACCCTGCCCTTCTCCCGGTCCATGATGTGGTTTTCCCTTTTGCAGTGGTCAGTGATTGCTGATTTGTAATGTTCATGTTGTGCTTGTTCTTTTACTGCTCTGATTTTTCATTTTTTTGACAGGTAAGTCACACCCTCATGGAACATCAGCTGATAAAGACGGGTCTCAAGACACCATCATGCGACACTCTGAAGAAGGCGAAAGACTCGCCGAAACATGTCAGGTAAAAAATTTACCGAAAACATAATTGTCTGCTTTTAATGAATCTGTCAAATATCAATAATAAGAAGACAAAATGAACCTAATACAAATAAATGAATGCTTAATAACTCCCCTGCACATGCTCCTAAAAATCCAAACCTTCACCTGTAAATAAAATGTCCCGACCTGAAGACATCTTAATGTTATTATTTTGTTATACACACAGCGCCGCCAAGTGGAATCAAAAATTTGTTTTTATTTTAATTTTCACGTACTGCACCGTGCCCTTTTGACGAATCCGACTGAAAATTAGTCAGAAAAGACTCAAGACAATGATCTTACTCTCTGCCGAGTTTTGTGACGTTTTGGCAAAAGGCGTGGCTATTACGGTGCTGAAAAGTCCGATTGTACTTTGTGGCAACAAAAGCTCCGGCAACATGACTCAGATGATCCTATCTTCTCGAAGTTGTACACATTTGAGGATACTTCAGCCCTGAAGACATCTACCAACTTATTTTTCATCGTAGTAGTAGCGCCACCAACTGGTAAAAGCTAATACAAGTTATTTTCTTGGATGTTTTTCTCCGTGCAACTCAACAAGGTCGCCCTCATATATGCTCGGAGGACTGTTTCGGCCATGAGGATGTCACAATACGAAATTCATCCTTTTTCGTGAAAAGTTGTGGGAGTGGCATTGCACTGTTTGGCAATAAAACAACGCTGATTATGAGGTTCTAAATATGAACGACAACTCGTGAAACTTGACACACACATCAGGCAGAGCAAATTTATCAATATTTTATACGTTAGTTGTGCAGCTTTTTTGAAATGGCTCGCCATGGCCCTCGAGAAAAGTTAAAAAAAGAATAGAATAGAAATAGAAATCCCTTTATTGTTATTGTACTCAAGTGTGCAACGAGATTAGAGGGCTCCCCTCTCCAGTGCAATACAACAATAATACAGACAATATATAAATTAGATAAATAAATAAGACAGTGCAATGGAATTCAGTACTGAATAGGGCATATAGAAACACATCACAATGCTGTTTTGCAAGGTTAGGGTGGTCTCGTGTGTGTGTGAGAGTTCAGTATGGAGATGGCTCTCGGAAAGAAACTGTTTCTCAGTCTATTGGTCCTTGATTTGATGCATCTGTAGCGCCTGCCAGAGGGCAACCGGTCGAACAGGTGTGAGTTTGGGTGGGTATTGTCTTTGACGATGTTGAGAGCCCTTCTGAGGCACCGGGCGGTGTAGATGTCCGACAGCGAGGGGAGAGGGCAGCCAATAATCCTTTGCGCTGTTTTGACTGTCCTCTGGAGCCTCACTCTGTCCGCCTCAGTGCAGCCGCTGTACCAGGTGGAGACACAGTACGTCAGCAGGCTCTCGATGGACGAGTGGTAGAAGGCCAGCAGCAGCTTCCTGTCCAGGTTGAATTTCCTGAGGACTCTCAGGAAGTGCAGACGTTGGCGGACCTTCTTTACCACTGCTGTGGTGTTGTGACTCCAAGAAAGGTCATCGGAGATCTGTACTCCCAGGAACTTGAACGTGTGGACCCTCTCCACACACACGCCTTCGATGCAGAGGGGGGGCGGCAGCGTCTTGTTCCTCCTGAAGTCGACGACAATCTCCTTTGTTTTAGCAGAGTTAAGGTGCAGTCTGTTGTCCTTGCACCAAGTTGTCAGTCTCCCTACCTCCTCTCTGTAGGCTGTCTCGTCACCTTCCGAGATCAGACCGACCACTGTCGTGTCGTCAGCAAACTTGACGATGGTGTTGTTGCCGTGGGCCGGGCTGCAGTCGTAGGTGTAGAGGGCGTACAGGAGAGGGCTCAGCACGCATCCTTGGGGGGAACCGGTGCTCACCATGAGGGTGGAGGACGTGTAGGGGCCGAGCAACACAGTCTGGGGTCTGTTGGTCAGAAAGTCCTTAATCCAGATGTGTGTGAGGGCAGGGAGGCCGAGAGTGTCCAGTTTGGCGACGAGGATGTCTGGGATGATCGTGTTGAATGCCGAGCTGTAGTCCACAAAGAGCATCCTTGCATAGCTCCGCTGTTGTTCCAGGTGGCCCAGCACAACATGCAGAGCAGCCCTGGTTGAGTGTTTCACCTCGCTTTTTGTAAATTTTATGGAGTACAGTGAACCCTCGGTTATCGCGGTTAATGGGGACCGAGACCACCCGCGAAAACTGAAAATCCGCGAAGTAGCGGCGCACCTTCAAAAATGCTTAAAAAAAAATACAATATATATATATATATATATATATATATATATACGGGGAGAGAGAGAGTGAAATTCATGTTATAACAAAAAAAACAAATTATTATTAAAACGTATTATTTTTTTATTCCCCAGCCATTCTTTTTGTATTTATTTAATTACTCCGACTTTTACCTGCTGGTACGCCGTCCGGTGTGCCCTGTGAAATGAAAGGTGGCATTCTTTATTTATTTATTCATTTATTCATTCATAACTGACAGCTTCGCGCTCCGCTCGTGCCCGGGCGGAAGAGGTGCTCCAATTCGGCTTAACTGTGACACACGCCCACCCTCCTCCCCCGGAGCTTCCATTCGGTTAAACTTAGGGGCCGCTTGGCACCGCCCGTGCCCGGGGAAGGTGCTCCTCTTCGGCTTACTGTGTCGCGAGCATGCCCTCCTCCTCCGGAGCTTCCATTCGGTTAAACTTAGGGGCCGCTTGGAACCGCCCGTGCCCGGGGAAGGTGCTCCTCTTCGGCTTACTGTGACGCGAGCATGCCCTCCTCCTCCGGAGCTTCCATTCGGTTAAACTTAGGGGCCGCTTGGCACCGCCCGTGCCCGGGGAAGGTGCTCCTCTACGGCTTAACTGCCACACACGCCGGCCGGAGCTCTGGTACGGTCCGAACCGCGCGAAACGTCGTCACCGATCGTGTCCGGGGGAACGTGCTCTTCTTCGTCCACTCTCCTCTTGGCCCACGCTCTTCTTCGGCGCACGCCGGCCGTCTAACCGCTCCAGCGCCCCGTCGTGCCGCTCGGCGAAACTACAATGCCCCCGAATATTTTTTATACCCGCGAAGCACTGAACCCGCGAAAGGTGAACCGCGAAGTAGCGAGGGTTCACTGTATGTATAAGACCAAGACCTACAAAAAAGTCTCTTGGAGCAATAAGCTAGGTTTTACAGGAAGTCGGCCATTTTGAATTTACTTAAAAGGGGGCGGGTCACCACAATGGACTTTGTGTAGAAATTATTATTGGGGCCCGAGCAGCGACCGCGGCGAGGTCCCTATTGTTTATGTAGAAATTATTATTAGGGCCCGAGCAGCGACCGCTACGAGGTCCCCATTGTTTTTGTGGAAATTATTATTATTATTATTATTAGGGCCCGAGCAGTGACCGCTGCGAGGTCCCTATTGTTTTTCTAGAAATTGTTATTAGGGCCCAAGCTGCGACGGCTGCGAGGTCCCTATTGTTTTTGTAGAAAATATTATTACTTTTATTATTATTATTATTATTATTATTATTAGGGCCTGAGCAGCGACCGCTGCGAAGTCCCTATTGTTTTTGTAGAAATTATTATTATTATTATTTTTCCGATTGTTCGATTGCATTTTTGACCCCCGAAACATGCACAAAAATTCACCAAACTTGGCAGTCTCATCGGGCATGGCGAAAAATTTGATATTTTAACGTCTAATATGAACAGGAAGTGAGTTATGAATTTTTGAAAGTCCGACTTTTGCCCTTTTTTGCATGTTTACAGGGGTCATTCTTTTGCACCCTGATCCTAAAGGCTTCATCTGATTGCCTTAAAATTCTGTCTGTAGCATCTTAAGACCTGGGACAAACACTGGGGCTAAAACTTTTTGTTTCCGAAATACTATATGACGGGGGCGGGGCTTCGAAGTTTTCACTTAAGATTTCCTTCGCCGCAATGGACAAAATGCTTAATAACTCTCTTGCACATGCTGCTAAAAATCCAAAACTTCACATGTACATAAAGAGTCGGTACCTGAAGACATCTATATGTTTATATTCAGTTATACACCTTGCGCCAATCAATATAATTTTTTACATTTTGACGTACTGCACGGTGCCCTTTTAACGAATCCGATTGAAAATTGGCTAGAAAAGACTCAAGACATTGATCTTACTCTATCCCTATTTTTGTGACTTTCCTTCGAAGGGCGTGGCTATTACGGTGCCGCAGAGTCTGATTATTCTCCGTGGCAACAAAAGTTCCTGCAAAATGATTCAGATGATCCATCTTCTCGAAATTTTTCACATTTGAGGATATTCAGGCCCTGAAGACGGCTGCCAACTTATTTTTGATCGCAGTGGTAGCGCCACCAACTGGTTAAAACAAATACAAATTATTTTCGTTGATGTTTTTCTCCGGGCAGGTTAACAAAATCTACCTTATATTTGCTCGGATGAGTGTTTAGGCCTTGAGGATGTCACAATACGAAAGTCTTTCGCCTTCTTCAGAGTGTCACATGACGGTGTCTTGTGGCCCGTCTTTATCAGCTGATGTTCCATGAGTGCGTGACTTACCTGTCACAAGAATGAAGGCAAGTCACGCCCCCCGCTGTCCGTTAACTCCGCCAAGATGCTGGTCCAGGTGGTAGAGAGGATGAAGGCTCCCTTGTCTCTGTTCATGGTTTTTATGCCTCGCTTGCAGATCTCAATGGCCTCTCTGATCCAGCGCTGTTATTTGTTCTCTTCTGTGCGGATGACCCTGCCCTTCTCCCGGTCCATGATGTGGTTTTCCCTTTTGCAGTGGTCAGTGATTGCTGATTTGTAATGTTCATGTTGTGCTTGTTCTTTTACTGCTCTGATTTTTCATTTTTTTGACAGGTAAGTCACACCCTCATGGAACATCAGCTGATAAAGACGGGTCTCAAGACACCATCATGCGACACTCTGAAGAAGGCGAAAGACTCGCCGAAACATGTCAGGTAAAAAATTTACCGAAAACATAATTGTCTGCTTTTAATGAATCTGTCAAATATCAATAATAAGAAGACAAAATGAACCTAATACAAATAAATGAATGCTTAATAACTCCCCTGCACATGCTCCTAAAAATCCAAACCTTCACCTGTAAATAAAATGTCCCGACCTGAAGACATCTTAATGTTATTATTTTGTTATACACACAGCGCCGCCAAGTGGAATCAAAAATTTGTTTTTATTTTAATTTTCACGTACTGCACCGTGCCCTTTTGACGAATCCGACTGAAAATTAGTCAGAAAAGACTCAAGACAATGATCTTACTCTCTGCCGAGTTTTGTGACGTTTTGGCAAAAGGCGTGGCTATTACGGTGCTGAAAAGTCCGATTGTACTTTGTGGCAACAAAAGCTCCGCCAACATGACTCAGATGATCCTATCTTCTCGAAGTTGTACACATTTGAGGATACTTCAGCCCTGAAGACATCTACCAACTTATTTTTCATCGTAGTAGTAGCGCCACCAACTGGTAAAAGCTAATACAAGTTATTTTCTTGGATGTTTTTCTCCGTGCAACTCAACAAGGTCGCCCTCATATATGCTCGGAGGACTGTTTCGGCCATGAGGATGTCACAATACGAAATTCATCCTTTTTCGTGAAAAGTTGTGGGAGTGGCATTGCAATGTTTGGCAATAAAACAACGCTGATTATGAGGTTCTAAATATGAACGACAACTCGTGAAACTTGACACACACATCAGGCAGAGCAAATTTATCAATATTTTATACGTTAGTTGTGCAGCTTTTTTGAAATGGCTCGCCATGGCCCTCGAGAAATGTTCAAAAAAGCAGCCCTGGTTGAGTGTTTCACCTCGCTTTTTGTAAATTTTATGGAGTACAGTGAACCCTCGGTTATCGCGGTTAATGGGGACCGAGACCACCCGCGGAAACTGAAAATCCGCGAAGTAGCGGCGCACCTTCAAAAATGCTTAAAAGAAAATACAATATATATAATAAATATATATATATATATATATATATATATATATATATACGGGGAGAGAGAGAGAGAGAGAGAGAGAGAGAGAGTGAAATTCATGTTATAACAAAAAAAACAAATTATTATTAAAACGTATTATTTTTTTATTCCCCAGCCATTCTTTTTGTATTTATTTAATTACTCCGACTTTTACCTGCTGGTACGCCGTCCGGTGTTCCCTGTGAAAAGAAAGGTGGCATTCTTTAATTATTTATTTATTTATTCATTTATTCATTCATAACTGACAGCTTCGCGCTCCGTTCGTGCCCGGGCGGAAGAGGTGTTCCAATTCGGCTTAACTGTGACACACGCCCGCCCTCCTCCCCCGGAGCTTCCATTCGGTTAAACTTAGGGGCCGCTTGGCACCGCCCGTGCCCCGGGAAGGTGCTCCTCTTCGGCTTACTGTGACGCGAGCATGCCCGCCTCCTCCGGAGCTTCCATTCGGTTAAACTTAGGGGCCGCTTGGAACCGCCCGTGCCCGGCAAAGGTGCTCCTCTTCGGCTTACTGTGACGCGAGCATGCCCTCCTCCTCCGGAGCTTCCATTTGGTTAAACTTAGGGGCCGCTTGGAACCGCCCGTGCCTGGGGAAGGTGCTCCTCTTCGGCTTACTGTGACGCGAGCATGCCCTCCTCCTCCGGAGCTTCCATTCGGTTAAACTTAGGGGCCGCTTGGCACCGCCCGTGCCCGGGGACGGTGCTCCTCTACGGCTTAACTGCCACGCACGCCGGCCGGAGCCCTGGTACGGTCCGAACCGCGCGAAACGTCGCCACCGATCGTGTCCGGGGGAACGTGCTCTTCTTCGTCCACTCTCCTCTTCGCCCACGCTCTTCTTCGGCGCACGCCGGCCGTCTAACCGCTCCAGCGCCCGTCGTGCCGCTCGGCGAAACTACAATGCCCCCGAATATTTTTTATACCCGCGAAGCACTGAACCCGCGAAAGGTGAACCGCGAAGTAGCGAGGGTTCACTGTATGTATAAGACCAAGACCTACAAAAAAGTCTCTTGGAGCAATGAGCTAGGTTTTACAGGAAGTCGGCCATTTTGAATTTACTTAAAAGGGGCGGGTCACCACAATGGACTTTGTGTAGAAATTATTATTGGGGCCCGAGCAGCGACCGCGGCGAGGTCCCTATTGTTTATGTAGAAATTATTATTAGGGCCCGAGCAGCGACCGCTACGAGGTCCCCATTGTTTTTGTGGAAATTATTATTATTATTATTATTAGGGCCCGAGCAGTGACCGCTGCGAGGTCCCTATTGTTTTTCTAGAAATTGTTATTAGGGCCCGAGCTGCGACGGCTGCGAGGTCCCTATTGTTTTTGTAGAAAATATTATTACTTTTATTATTATTATTATTATTATTATTAGGGCCTGAGCAGCGACCGCTGCGAAGTCCCTGTTGTTTTTGTAGAAATTATTATTATTATTATTTTTCCGATTGTACGATCGCATTTTTGACCCCCGAAACATGCACAAAAACTCACCAAACTTGGCAGTCTCATCGGGCATGGCGAGAAATTTGATATTTTAACGTCTAATATGAACAGGAAGTGAGTTATGAATTTTTGAAAGTCCGACTTTTGCCCTTTTTTGCATGTTTACAGGGGTCATTCTTTTGCACCCTGATCCTAAAGGCTTCATCTGATTGCCTTAAAATTCTGTCTGTAGCATCTTAAGACCTGGGACAAACACTGGGGCTAAAATCTTTTGTTTCCGAAATACTATATGACGGGGGCGGGGCTTCAAAGTTTTCACTTAAGATTTCCTTCGCCGCAATGGACAAAATGCTTAATAACTCTCCTGCACATGCTGCTAAAAATCCAAAACTTCACATATACATAAAGAGTCGGTACCTGAAGACATCTATATGTTTATATTCTGTTATACACCTTGCGCCAATCAATATCATTTTTTACATTTTGACGTACTGCACGGTGCCCTTTTAACGAATCCGATTGAAAATTGGCTAGAAAAGACTCAAGACATTGATCTTACTCTATCCCTATTTTTGTGACTTTCCTTCGAAGGGCGTGGCTATTGCGGTGCCGCAGAGTCTGATTATTCTCCGTGGCAACAAAAGTTCCTGCAAAATGATTCAGATGATCCATCTTCTCGAAATTTTTCACATTTGAGGATATTCAGGCCCTGAAGACGGCTGCCAACTTATTTTTTATCGCAGTGGTAGCGCCACCAACTGGTTAAAACAAATACAAATTATTTTCGTTGATGTTTTTCTCCGGGCAGGTTAACAAAATCTACCTTATATTTGCTCGGATGAGTGTTTAGGCCTTGAGGATGTCACAATACGAAAGTCTTTCGCCTTCTTCAGAGTGTCACATGATGGTGTCTTGTGACCCGTCTTTATCAGCTGATGTTCCATGAGGGCGTGACTTACCTGTCACAAGAATGAAGGCAAGTCACGCCCCCCGCTGTCCGTTCACTCCGCCAAGATGCTGCTCCAGGTGGTAGAGAGGATGAAGGCTCCCTTGTCTCTGTTCATGGTTTTTATGCCTCGCTTGCAGATCTCAATGGCCTCTCTGATCCAGCGCTGTTGTTTGTTCTCTTCGGTGCGGATGACCCTGCCCTTCTCCCGGTCCATGATGTGGTTTTCCCTTTTGCAGTGGTCAGTGATTGCTGATTTGTAATGTTCATGTTGTGCTTGTTCTTTTACTGCTATGATTTTTCATTTTTTTGACAGGTAATTCACACCCTCATGGAACATCAGCTGATAAAGACGGGTCTCAAGACACCATCATGCGACACTCTGAAGAAGGCGAAAGACTCGCCGAAACATGTCAGGTAAAAAATTTACCTAAAACATAATTGTCTGCTTTTAATGAATCTGTCAAATATCAATAATAAGAAGACAAAATGAACCTAATACAAATAAATGAATGCTTAATAACTCCCCTGCACATGCTCCTAAAAATCCAAACCTTCACCTGTAAATAAAATGTCCCGACCTGAAGACATCTTAATGTTATTATTTTGTTATACACACAGCGCCGCCAAGTGGAATCAAAAATTTGTTTTTATTTTAATTTTCACGTACTGCAACGTGCCCTTTTGACGAATCCGACTGAAAATTAGTCAGAAAAGACTCAAGACAATGATCTTACTCTCTGCCGAGTTTTGTGACGTTTTGGCAAAAGGCGTGGCTATTACGGTGCTGAAAAGTCCGATTGTACTTTGTGGCAACAAAAGCTCCGGCAACATGACTGAGATGATCCTATCTTCTCGAAGTTGTACACATTTGAGGATACTTCAACCCTGAAGACATCTACCAACTTATTTTTCATCGTAGTAGTAGCGCCACCAACTGGTAAAAGCTAATACAAGTTATTTTCTTGGATGTTTTTCTCCGTGCAACTCAACAAGGTCGCCCTCATATATGCTCGGAGGACTGTTTCGTCCATGAGGATGTCACAATACGAAATTCATCCTTTTTCGTGAAAAGTTGTGGGAGTGGCATTGCACTGTCCGGCAATAAAACAACGCTGATTATGAGGTTCTAAATATGAACGACAACTCGTGAAACTTGACACACACATCAGGCAGAGCAAATTTATCAATATTTTATACGTTAGTTGTGCAGCTTTTTTTAAATGGCTCGCCATGGCCCTCGAGAAATGTTCAAAAAAGCAGCCCTGGTTGAGTGTTTCACCTCGCTTTTTGTAAATTTTATGGAGTACAGTGAACCCTCGGTTGTCGCGGTTAATGGGGACCGAGACCACCCGCGGAAACTGAAAATCCGCGAAGTAGCGGCGCACCTTCAAAAATGCTTAAAAAAAAATACAATATATATAATAAATATATATATCTATATATATAGATATATATATATATATATATACAGAGAGAGAGAGAGAGTGAAATTCATGTTATAACAAAAAAAACAAATTATTATTAAAACGTATTATTTTTTTTATTCCCCAGCCATTCTTTTTGTATTTATTTAATTACTCCGACTATTACCTGCTGGTACGCTGTCCGGTGTGCCCTGTGAAATGAAAGGTGGCATTCTTTATTTATTTATTTATTTATTCATTTATTCATTCATAACTGACAGCTTCGCGCTCCGTTCGTGCCCGGGCGGAAGAGGTGTTCCAATTCGGCTTAACTGTGACACACGCCCGCCCTCCTCCCCCGGAGCTTCCATTCGGTTAAACTTAGGGGCCGCTTGGCAACGCCCGTGCCCGGGGAAGGTGCTCCTCTTCGGCTTACTGTGACGCGAGCATGCCCGCCTCCTCCGGAGCTTCCATTCGGTTAAACTTAGGGGCCGCTTGGAACCGCCCGTGCCCGGCGAAGGTGCTCCTCTTCGGCTTACTGTGACGCGAGCATGCCCTCCTCCTCCGGAGCTTCCATTTGGTTAAACTTAGGGGCCGCTTGGAACCGCCCGTGCCCGGGGAAGGTGCTCCTCTTCGGCTTACTGTGACGCGAGCATGCCCTCCTCCTCCGGAGCTTCCATTCGGTTAAACTTAGGGGCCGCTTGGCACCGCCCGTGCCCGGGGAAGGTGCTCCTCTACGGCTTAACTGCCACGCACGCCGGCTGGAGCTCTGGTACGGTCCGAACCGCGCGAAACGTCGCCACCGATCGTGTCCGGGGGAACGTGCTCTTCTTCGTCCACTCTCCTCTTCGCCCACGCTCTTCTTCGGCGCACGCCGGCCGTCTAACCGCTCCAGCGCCCGTCGTGCCGCTCGGCGAAACTACAATGCCCCCGAATATTTTTTATACCCGCGAAGCACTGAACCCGCGAAAGGTGAACCGCGAAGTAGCGAGGGTTCACTGTATGTATAAGACCAAGACCTACAAAAAAAGTCTCTTGGAGCAATGAGCTAGGTTTTACAGGAAGTCGGCCATTTTGAATTTACTTAAAAGGGGCGGGTCACCACAATGGACTTTGTGTAGAAATTATTATTGGGGCCCGAGCAGCGACCGCGGCGAGGTCCCTATTGTTTATGTAGAAATTATTATTAGGGCCCGAGCAGCGACCGCTACGAGGTCCCCATTGTTTTTGTGGAAATTATTATTATTATTATTATTAGGGCCCGAGCAGTGACCGCTGCGAGGTCCCTATTGTTTTTCTAGAAATTGTTATTAGGGCCCGAGCTGCGACGGCTGCGAGGTCCCTATTGTTTTTGTAGAAAATATTAATACTTTTATTATTATTATTATTATTAGGGCCTGAGCAGCGACCGCTGCGAAGTCCCTGTTGTTTTTGTAGAAATTATTATTATTATTATTTTTCCGATTGTTCGATTGCATTTTTGACCCCCGAAACATGCACAAAAATTCACCAAACTTGGCAGTCTCATCGGGCATGGCGAAAAATTTGATATTTTAACGTCTAATATGAACAGGAAGTGAGTTATGAATTTTTGAAAGTCCGACTTTTGCCCTTTTTTGCATGTTTACAGGGGTCATTCTTTTGCACCCTGATCCTAAAGGCTTCATCTGATTGCCTTAAAATTCTGTCTGTAGCATCTTAAGACCTGGGACAAACACTGGGGCTAAAATTTTTTGTTTCCGAAATACTATATGACGGGGGCGGGGCTTCGAAGTTTTCACTTAAGATTTCCTTCGCCGCAATGGACAAAATGCTTAATAACTCTCTTGCACATGCTGCTAAAAATCCAAAACTTCACATGTACATCAAGAGTCGGTACCTGAAGACATCTATATGTTTATATTCTGTTATACACCTTGCGCCAATCAATATCATTTTTTACATTTTGACGTCCTGCACGGTGCCCTTTTAACGAATCCGATTGAAAATTGGCTAGAAAAGACTCAAGACATTGATCTTACTCTTTCCCTATTTTTGTGACTTTCCTTCGAAGGGCGTGGCTATTACGGTGCCGCAGAGTCTGATTATTCTCCGTGGCAACAAAAGTTCCTGCAAAATGATTCAGATGATCCATCTTCTCGAAATTTTTCACATTTGAGGATATTCAGGCCCTGAAGACGGCTGCCAACTTATTTTTGATCGGATGAGTGTTTAGGCCTTGAGGATGTCACAATACGAAAGTCTTTCGCCTTCTTCAGAGTGTCACATGATGGTGTCTTGTGGCCCGTCTTTATCAGCTGATGTTCCATGAGGGCGTGACTTACCTGTCACAAGAATGAAGGCAAGTCACGCCCCCCGCTGTCCGTTCACTCCGCCAAGATGCTGCTCCAGGTGGTAGAGAGGATGAAGGCTCCCTTGTCTCTGTTCATGGTTTTTATGCCTCGCTTGCAGATCTCAATGGCCTCTCTGATCCAGCGCTGTTGTTTGTTCTCTTCGGTGCGGATGACCCTGCCCTTCTCCCGGTCCATGATGTGGTTTTCCCTTTTGCAGTGGTCAGTGATTGCTGATTTGTAATGTTCATGTTGTGCTTGTTCTTTTACTGCTCTGATTTTTCATTTTTTTGACAGGTAATTCACACCCTCATGGAACATCAGCTGATAAAGACGGGGTCTCAAGACACCATCATGCGACACTCTGAAGAAGGCGAAAGACTCGCCGAAACATGTCAGGTAAAAAATTAACCTAAAACATAATTGTCTGCTTTTAATGAATCAGTCAAATATCAATAATAAGAAGACAAAATGAACCTAATACAAATAAATGAATGCTTAATAACGCCCCTGCACATGCTCCTAAAAATCCAAACCTTCACCTGTAAATAAAACGTCCCGACCTGAAGACATCTTAATGTTATTATTTTGTTATACACACAGCGCCGCCAAGTGGAATCAAAAATTTGTTTTTATTTTAATTTTCACGTACTGCACGGTGCCCTTTTGACGAATCCGACTGAAAATTAGTCAGAAAAGACTCAAGACAATGATCTTACTCTGTGCCGAATTTTGTGACGTTTTGGCAAAAGGCGTGGCTATTACGGTGCTGAAAAATCCGATTGTACTTTGTGGCAACAAAAGCTCCGGCAACATGACTCAGATGATCCTATCTTCTCGAAGTTGTACACATTTGAGGATACTTCAGCCCTGAAGACATCTACCAACTTATTTTTCATCGTAGTAGTAGCGCCACCAACTGGTAAAAGCTAATACAAGTTATTTTCTTGGATGTTTTTCTCCGTGCAACTCAACAAGGTCGCCCTCATATATGCTCGGATGACTGTTTCGGCCATGAGGATGTCACAATACGAAATTCATCCTTTTTCGTGAAAAGTTGTGGGAGTGGCATTGCACTGTTCGGCAATAAAACAACGCTGATTATGAGGTTCTAAATATGAGCGACAACTCGTGAAACTTTACACACACATCAGGCAGAGCAAATTTATCAATATTTTATACGTTAGTTGTGCAGCTTTTTTGAAATGGCTCGCCATGGCCCTCGAGAAATGTTAAAAAAAGCAGCCCTGGTTGAGTGTTTCACCTCGCTTTTTGTAAATTTTATGGAGTACAGTGAACCCTCGGTTATCGCGGTTAATGGGGACCGAGACCACCCGCGGAAACTGAAAATCCGCGAAGTAGCGGCGCACCTTCAAAAATGCTTAAAAGAAAATACAATATATATAATAAATATATATATATATATATATATATATATATATACGGGGAGAGAGAGAGAGAGAGAGAGAGTGAAATTCATGTTATAACAAAAAAACCAAATTATTATTAAAACGTATTATTTTTTTATTCCCCAGCCATTCTTTTTGTATTTATTTAATTACTCCGACTTTTACCTGCTGGTACGCCGTCCGGTGTTCCCTGTGAAATGAAAGGTGGCATTCTTTAATTATTTATTTATTTATTCATTTATTCATTCATAACTGACAGCTTCGCGCTCCGTTCGTGCCCGGGCGGAAGAGGTGTTCCAATTCGGCTTAACTGTGACACACGCCCGCCCTCCTCCCCCGGAGCTTCCATTCGGTTAAACTTAGGGGCCGCTTGGCACCGCCCGTGCCCCGGGAAGGTGCTCCTCTTCGGCTTACTGTGACGCGAGCATGCCCGCCTCCTCCGGAGCTTCCATTCGGTTAAACTTAGGGGCCGCTTGGAACCGCCCGTGCCCGGCAAAGGTGCTCCTCTTCGGCTTACTGTGACGCGAGCATGCCCTCCTCCTCCAGAGCTTCCATTTGGTTAAACTTAGGGGCCGCTTGGAACCGCCCGTGCCTGGGGAAGGTGCTCCTCTTCGGCTTACTGTGACGCGAGCATGCCCTCCTCCTCCGGAGCTTCCATTCGGTTAAACTTAGGGGCCGCTTGGCACCGCCCGTGCCCGGGGACGGTGCTCCTCTACGGCTTAACTGCCACGCACGCCGGCCGGAGCCCTGGTACGGTCCGAACCGCGCGAAACGTCGCCACCGATCGTGTCCGGGGGAACGTGCTCTTCTTCGTCCACTCTCCTCTTCGCCCACGCTCTTCTTCGGCGCACGCCGGCCGTCTAACCGCTCCAGCGCCCGTCGTGCCGCTCGGCGAAACTACAATGCCCCCGAATATTTTTTATACCCGCGAAGCACTGAACCCGCGAAAGGTGAACCGCGAAGTAGCGAGGGTTCACTGTATGTATAAGACCAAGACCTACAAAAAAGTCTCTTGGAGCAATGAGCTAGGTTTTACAGGAAGTCGGCCATTTTGAATTTACTTAAAAGGGGCGGGTCACCACAATGGACTTTGTGTAGAAATTATTATTGGGGCCCGAGCAGCGACCGCGGCGAGGTCCCTATTGTTTATGTAGAAATTATTATTAGGGCCCGAGCAGCGACCGCTACGAGGTCCCCATTGTTTTTGTGGAAATTATTATTATTATTATTATTAGGGCCCGAGCAGTGACCGCTGCGAGGTCCCTATTGTTTTTCTAGAAATTGTTATTAGGGCCCGAGCTGCGACGGCTGCGAGGTCCCTATTGTTTTTGTAGAAAATATTATTACTTTTATTATTATTATTATTATTATTATTAGGGCCTGAGCAGCGACCGCTGCGAAGTCCCTGTTGTTTTTGTAGAAATTATTATTATTATTATTTTTCCGATTGTACGATCGCATTTTTGACCCCCGAAACATGCACAAAAACTCACCAAACTTGGCAGTCTCATCGGGCATGGCGAGAAATTTGATATTTTAACGTCTAATATGAACAGGAAGTGAGTTATGAATTTTTGAAAGTCCGACTTTTGCCCTTTTTTGCATGTTTACAGGGGTCATTCTTTTGCACCCTGATCCTAAAGGCTTCATCTGATTGCCTTAAAATTCTGTCTGTAGCATCTTAAGACCTGGGACAAACACTGGGGCTAAAATCTTTTGTTTCCGAAATACTATATGACGGGGGCGGGGCTTCAAAGTTTTCACTTAAGATTTCCTTCGCCGCAATGGACAAAATGCTTAATAACTCTCCTGCACATGCTGCTAAAAATCCAAAACTTCACATATACATAAAGAGTCGGTACCTGAAGACATCTATATGTTTATATTCTGTTATACACCTTGCGCCAATCAATATCATTTTTTACATTTTGACGTACTGCACGGTGCCCTTTTAACGAATCCGATTGAAAATTGGCTAGAAAAGACTCAAGACATTGATCTTACTCTATCCCTATTTTTGTGACTTTCCTTCGAAGGGCGTGGCTATTGCGGTGCCGCAGAGTCTGATTATTCTCCGTGGCAACAAAAGTTCCTGCAAAATGATTCAGATGATCCATCTTCTCGAAATTTTTCACATTTGAGGATATTCAGGCCCTGAAGACGGCTGCCAACTTATTTTTGATCGCAGTGGTAGCGCCACCAAC
This sequence comes from Idiotropiscis lumnitzeri, assembly GCF_059441095.1. NCBI lineage: Eukaryota > Metazoa > Chordata > Actinopteri > Syngnathiformes > Syngnathidae > Idiotropiscis > Idiotropiscis lumnitzeri. The sequence goes on along the minus strand of NW_028283724.1, from coordinate 248,392 downwards.
TGGTTAAAACAAATACAAATTATTTTCGTTGATGTTTTTCTCCGGGCAGGTTAACAAAATCTACCTTATATTTGCTCGGATGAGTGTTTAGGCCTTGAGGATGTCACAATACGAAAGTCTTTCGCCTTCTTCAGAGTGTCACATGATGGTGTCTTGTGACCCGTCTTTATCAGCTGATGTTCCATGAGGGCGTGACTTACCTGTCACAAGAATGAAGGCAAGTCACGCCCCCCGCTGTCCGTTCACTCCGCCAAGATGCTGCTCCAGGTGGTAGAGAGGATGAAGGCTCCCTTGTCTCTGTTCATGGTTTTTATGCCTCGCTTGCAGATCTCAATGGCCTCTCTGATCCAGCGCTGTTGTTTGTTCTCTTCTGTGCGGATGACCCTGCCCTTCTCCCGGTCCATGATGTGGTTTTCCCTTTTGCAGTGGTCAGTGATTGCTGATTTGTAATGTTCATGTTGTGCTTGTTCTTTTACTGCTATGATTTTTCATTTTTTTGACAGGTAATTCACACCCTCATGGAACATCAGCTGATAAAGACGGGTCTCAAGACACCATCATGCGACACTCTGAAGAAGGCGAAAGACTCGCCGAAACATGTCAGGTAAAAAATTTACCTAAAACATAATTGTCTGCTTTTAATGAATCTGTCAAATATCAATAATAAGAAGACAAAATGAACCTAATACAAATAAATGAATGCTTAATAACTCCCCTGCACATGCTCCTAAAAATCCAAACCTTCACCTGTAAATAAAATGTCCCGACCTGAAGACATCTTAATGTTATTATTTTGTTATACACACAGCGCCGCCAAGTGGAATAAAAAATTTGTTTTTATTTTAATTTTCACGTACTGCACGGTGCCCTTTTGACGAATCCGACTGAAAATTAGTCAGAAAAGACTCAAGACAATGATCTTACTCTCTGCCGAGTTTTGTGACGTTTTGGCAAAAGGCGTGGCTATTACGGTGCTGAAAAGTCCGATTGTACTTTGTGGCAACAAAAGCTCCGGCAACATGACTGAGATGATCCTATCTTCTCGAAGTTGTACACATTTGAGGATACTTCAACCCTGAAGACATCTACCAACTTATTTTTCATCGTAGTAGTAGCGCCACCAACTGGTAAAAGCTAATACAAGTTATTTTCTTGGATGTTTTTCTCCGTGCAACTCAACAAGGTCGCCCTCATATATGCTCGGAGGACTGTTTCGTCCATGAGGATGTCACAATACGAAATTCATCCTTTTTCGTGAAAAGTTGTGGGAGTGGCATTGCACTGTCCGGCAATAAAACAACGCTGATTATGAGGTTCTAAATATGAACGACAACTCGTGAAACTTGACACACACATCAGGCAGAGCAAATTTATCAATATTTTATACGTTAGTTGTGCAGCTTTTTTTAAATGGCTCGCCATGGCCCTCGAGAAATGTTCAAAAAAGCAGCCCTGGTTGAGTGTTTCACCTCGCTTTTTGTAAATTTTATGGAGTACAGTGAACCCTCGGTTGTCGCGGTTAATGGGGACCGAGACCACCCGCGGAAACTGAAAATCCGCAAAGTAGCGGCGCACCTTCAAAAATGCTTAAAAAAAAATACAATATATATAATAAATATATATATCTATATATATAGATATATATATATATATATATACAGAGAGAGAGAGAGAGTGAAATTCATGTTATAACAAAAAAAACAAATTATTATTAAAACGTATTATTTTTTTATTCCCCAGCCATTCTTTTTGTATTTATTTAATTACTCCGACTATTACCTGCTGGTACGCCGTCCGGTGTGCCCTGTGAAATGAAAGGTGGCATTCTTTATTTATTTATTTATTTATTCATTTATTCATTCATAACTGACAGCTTCGCGCTCCGTTCGTGCCCGGGCGGAAGAGGTGTTCCAATTCGGCTTAACTGTGACACACGCCCGCCCTCCTCCCCCGGAGCTTCCATTCGGTTAAACTTAGGGGCCGCTTGGCAACGCCCGTGCCCGGGGAAGGTGCTCCTCTTCGGCTTACTGTGACGCGAGCATGCCCGCCTCCTCCGGAGCTTCCATTCGGTTAAACTTAGGGGCCGCTTGGAACCGCCCGTGCCCGGCGGAGGTGCTCCTCTTCGGCTTACTGTGACGCGAGCATGCCCTCCTCCTCCGGAGCTTCCATTTGGTTAAACTTAGGGGCCGCTTGGAACCGCCCGTGCCCGGGGAAGGTGCTCCTCTTCGGCTTACTGTGACGCGAGCATGCCCTCCTCCTCCGGAGCTTCCATTCGGTTAAACTTAGGGGCCGCTTGGCACCGCCCGTGCCCGGGGAAGGTGCTCCTCTACGGCTTAACTGCCACGCACGCCGGCCGGAGCTCTGGTACGGTCCGAACCGCGCGAAACGTCGCCACCGATCGTGTCCGGGGGAACGTGCTCTTCTTCGTCCACTCTCCTCTTCGCCCACGCTCTTCTTCGGCGCACGCCGGCCGTCTAACCGCTCCAGCGCCCGTCGTGCCGCTCGGCGAAACTACAATGCCCCCGAATATTTTTTATACCCGCGAAGCACTGAACCCGCGAAAGGTGAACCGCGAAGTAGCGAGGGTTCACTGTATGTATAAGACCAAGACCTACAAAAAAAGTCTCTTGGAGCAATGAGCTAGGTTTTACAGGAAGTCGGCCATTTTGAATTTACTTAAAAGGGGCGGGTCACCACAATGGACTTTGTGTAGAAATTATTATTGGGGCCCGAGCAGCGACCGCGGCGAGGTCCCTATTGTTTATGTAGAAATTATTATTAGGGCCCGAGCAGCGACCGCTACGAGGTCCCCATTGTTTTTGTGGAAATTATTATTATTATTATTATTAGGGCCCGAGCAGTGACCGCTGCGAGGTCCCTATTGTTTTTCTAGAAATTGTTATTAGGGCCCGAGCTGCGACGGCTGCGAGGTCCCTATTGTTTTTGTAGAAAATATTAATACTTTTATTATTATTATTATTATTAGGGCCTGAGCAGCGACCGCTGCGAAGTCCCTGTTGTTTTTGTAGAAATTATTATTATTATTATTTTTCCGATTGTTCGATTGCATTTTTGACCCCCGAAACATGCACAAAAATTCACCAAACTTGGCAGTCTCATCGGGCATGGCGAAAAATTTGATATTTTAACGTCTAATATGAACAGGAAGTGAGTTATGAATTTTTGAAAGTCCGACTTTTGCCCTTTTTTGCATGTTTACAGGGGTCATTCTTTTGCACCCTGATCCTAAAGGCTTCATCTGATTGCCTTAAAATTCTGTCTGTAGCATCTTAAGACCTGGGACAAACACTGGGGCTAAAATTTTTTGTTTCCGAAATACTATATGACGGGGGCGGGGCTTCGAAGTTTTCACTTAAGATTTCCTTCGCCGCAATGGACAAAATGCTTAATAACTCTCTTGCACATGCTGCTAAAAATCCAAAACTTCACATGTACATCAAGAGTCGGTACCTGAAGACATCTATATGTTTATATTCTGTTATACACCTTGCGCCAATCAATATCATTTTTTACATTTTGACGTCCTGCACGGTGCCCTTTTAACGAATCCGATTGAAAATTGGCTAGAAAAGACTCAAGACATTGATCTTACTCTTTCCCTATTTTTGTGACTTTCCTTCGAAGGGCGTGGCTATTACGGTGCCGCAGAGTCTGATTATTCTCCGTGGCAACAAAAGTTCCTGCAAAATGATTCAGATGATCCATCTTCTCGAAATTTTTCACATTTGAGGATATTCAGGCCCTGAAGACGGCTGCCAACTTATTTTTGATCGGATGAGTGTTTAGGCCTTGAGGATGTCACAATACGAAAGTCTTTCGCCTTCTTCAGAGTGTCACATGATGGTGTCTTGTGGCCCGTCTTTATCAGCTGATGTTCCATGAGGGCGTGACTTACCTGTCACAAGAATGAAGGCAAGTCACGCCCCCCGCTGTCCGTTCACTCCGCCAAGATGCTGCTCCAGGTGGTAGAGAGGATGAAGGCTCCCTTGTCTCTGTTCATGGTTTTTATGCCTCGCTTGCAGATCTCAATGGCCTCTCTGATCCAGCGCTGTTGTTTGTTCTCTTCGGTGCGGATGACCCTGCCCTTCTCCCGGTCCATGATGTGGTTTTCCCTTTTGCAGTGGTCAGTGATTGCTGATTTGTAATGTTCATGTTGTGCTTGTTCTTTTACTGCTCTGATTTTTCATTTTTTTGACAGGTAATTCACACCCTCATGGAACATCAGCTGATAAAGACGGGTCTCAAGACACCATCATGCGACACTCTGAAGAAGGCGAAAGACTCGCCGAAACATGTCAGGTAAAAAATTAACCTAAAACATAATTGTCTGCTTTTAATGAATCAGTCAAATATCAATAATAAGAAGACAAAATGAACCTAATACAAATAAATGAATGCTTAATAACGCCCCTGCACATGCTCCTAAAAATCCAAACCTTCACCTGTAAATAAAACGTCCCGACCTGAAGACATCTTAATGTTATTATTTTGTTATACACACAGCGCCGCCAAGTGGAATCAAAAATTTGTTTTTATTTTAATTTTCACGTACTGCACGGTGCCCTTTTGACGAATCCGACTGAAAATTAGTCAGAAAAGACTCAAGACAATGATCTTACTCTGTGCCGAATTTTGTGACGTTTTGGCAAAAGGCGTGGCTATTACGGTGCTGAAAAATCCGATTGTACTTTGTGGCAACAAAAGCTCCGGCAACATGACTCAGATGATCCTATCTTCTCGAAGTTGTACACATTTGAGGATACTTCAGCCCTGAAGACATCTACCAACTTATTTTTCATCGTAGTAGTAGCGCCACCAACTGGTAAAAGCTAATACAAGTTATTTTCTTGGATGTTTTTCTCCGTGCAACTCAACAAGGTCGCCCTCATATATGCTCGGATGACTGTTTCGGCCATGAGGATGTCACAATACGAAATTCATCCTTTTTCGTGAAAAGTTGTGGGAGTGGCATTGCACTGTTCGGCAATAAAACAACGCTGATTATGAGGTTCTAAATATGAACGACAACTCGTGAAACTTTACACACACATCAGGCAGAGCAAATTTATCAATATTTTATACGTTAGTTGTGCAGCTTTTTTGAAATGGCTCGCCATGGCCCTCGAGAAAAGTTAAAAAAAGAATAGAATAGAAATAGAAATCCCTTTATTGTCATTGTACTCAAGTGTGCAACGAGATTAGAGGGCTCCACTCTCCAGTGCAATACAACAATAATACAGACAATATATAAATTAGATAAATAAATAAGACAGTGCAATGGAATTCAGTACTGAATAGGGCATATAGAAACACATCACAATGCTGTTTTGCAAGGTTAGGGTGGTCTCGTGTGTGTGTGTGAGAGTTCAGTATGGAGATGGCTCTCGGAAAGAAACTGTTTCTCAGTCTATTGGTCCTTGATTTGATGCATCTGTAGCGCCTGCCAGAGGGCAACAGGTCGAACAGGTGTGAGTTTGGGTGGGTATTGTCTTTGACGATGTTGAGAGCCCTTCTGAGGCACCGGGCGGTGTAGATGTCCGACAGCGAGGGGAGAGGGCAGCCAATAATCCTTTGCGCTGTTTTGACTGTCCTCTGGAGCCTCACTCTGTCCGCCTCAGTGCAGCCGCTGTACCAGGTGGAGACACAGTACGTCAGCAGGCTCTCGATGGACGAGTGGTAGAAGGCCAGCAGCAGCTTCCTGTCCAGGTTGAATTTCCTGAGGACTCTCAGGAAGTGCAGACGTTGGCGGACCTTCTTTACCACTGCTGTGGTGTTGTGACTCCAAGAAAGGTCATCGGAGATCTGTACTCCCAGGAACTTGAACGTGTGGACCCTCTCCACACACACGCCTTCGATGCAGAGGGGGGGCGGCAGCGTCTTGTTCCTCCTGAAGTCGACGACAATCTCCTTTGTTTTAGCAGAGTTAAGGTGCAGTCTGTTGTCCTTGCACCAAGTTGTCATTCTCCCTACCTCCTCTCTGTAGGCTGTCTCGTCACCTTCCGAGATCAGACCGACCACTGTCGTGTCGTCAGCAAACTTGACGATGGTGTTGTTGCCGTGGGCCGGGCTGCAGTCGTAGGTGTAGAGGGCGTACAGGAGAGGGCTCAGCACGCATCCTTGGGGGGAACCGGTGCTCAGCATGAGGGTGGAGGACGTGTAGGGGCCGAGCAACACAGTCTGGGGTCTGTTGGTCAGAAAGTCCTTAATCCAGATGCATGTGAGGGCAGGGAGGCCGAGAGTGTCCAGTTTGGCGACGAGGATGTCTGGGATGATCGTGTTGAATGCCGAGCTGTAGTCCACAAAGAGCATCCTTGCATAGCTCCGCTGTTGTTCCAGGTGGCCCAGCACAACATGCAGAGCAGCCCTGGTTGAGTGTTTCACCTCGCTTTTTGTAAATTTTATGGAGTACAGTGAACCCTCGGTTATCGCGGTTAATGGGGACCGAGACCACCCGCGAAAACTGAAAATCCGCGAAGTAGCGGCGCACCTTCAAAAATGCTTAAAAAAAAAATACAATATATATAATAAATATATAAATATATATATATATATATATATATATATATATATATACGGGGAGAGAGAGAGTGAAATTCATGTTATAACAAAAAAAACAAATTATTATTAAAACGTATTATTTTTTTATTCCCCAGCCATTCTTTTTGTATTTATTTAATTACTCAGACTTTTACCTGCTGGTACGCCGTCTGGTGTGCCCTGTGAAATGAAAGGCGCCATTCTTTATTTATTTATTTATTTATTCATTTATTCATTCATAACTGACAGCTTCGCGCTCCGCTCGTGCCCGGGCGGAAGAGGTGCTCCAATTCGGCTTAACTGTGACACACGCCCACCCTCCTCCCCCGGAGCTTCCATTCGGTTAAACTTAGGGGCCGCTTGGCACCGCCCGTGCCCGGGGAAGGTGCTCCTCTTCGGCTTACTGTGTCGCGAGCATGCCCTCCTCCTCCGGAGCTTCCATTCGATTAAACTTAGGGGCCGCTTGGAACCGCCCGTGCCCGGGGAAGGTGCTCCTCTTCGGCTTACTGTGACGCGAGCATGCCCTCCTCCTCCGGAGCTTCCATTCGGTTAAACTTAGGGGCCGCTTGGCACCGCCCGTGCCCGGGGAAGGTGCTCCTCTACGGCTTAACTGCCACGCACGCCGGCCGGAGCTCTGGTACGGTCCGAACCGCGCGAAACGTCGCCACCGATCGTGTCCGGGGGAACGTGCTCTTCTTCGTCCACTCTTCTCTTCGCCCACGCTCTTCTTCGGCGCACGCCGGCCGTCTAACCGCTCCAGCGCCCCGTCGTGCCGCTCGGCGAAACTACAATGCCCCCGAATATTTTTTATACCCGCGAAGCACTGAACCCGCGAAAGGTGAACCGCGAAGTAGCGAGGGTTCACTGTATGTATAAGACCAAGACCTACAAAAAAGTCTCTTGGAGCAATGAGCTAGGTTTTACAGGAAGTCGGCCATTTTGAATTTATTAAAAGGGGGCGGGTCACCACAATGGACTTTGTGTAGAAATTATTATTGGGGCCCGAGCAGCGACCGCGGCGAGGTCCCTATTGTTTATGTAGAAATTATTATTAGGGCCCGAGCAGTGACCGCTACGAGGTCCCCATTGTTTTTGTGGAAATTATTATTATTATTATTATTATTAGGGCCCGAGCAGTGACCGCTGCGAGGTCCCTATTGTTTTTCTAGAAATTGTTATTAGGGCCCGAGCTGCGACGGCTGCGAGGTCCCTATTGTTTTTGTAGAAAATATTATTACCTTTATTATTATTATTATTATTATTATTAGGGCCTGAGCAGCGACCGCTGCGAAGTCCCTGTTGTTTTTGTAGAAATTATTATTATTATTATTTTTCCGATTGTACGATCGCATTTTTGACCCCCGAAACATGCACAAAAACTCACCAAACTTGGCAGTCTCATCGGGCATGGCGAGAAATTTGATATTTTAACGTCTAATATGAACAGGAAGTGAGTTATGAATTTTTGAAAGTCCGACTTTTGCCCTTTTTTGCATGTTTACAGGGGTCATTCTTTTGCACCCTGATCCTAAAGGCTTCATCTGATTGCCTTAAAATTCTGTCTGTAGCATCTTAAGACCTGGGACAAACACTGGGGCTAAAATCTTTTGTTTCCGAAATACTATATGACGGGGGCGGGGCTTCAAAGTTTTCACTTAAGATTTCCTTCGCCGCAATGGACAAAATGCTTAATAACTCTCCTGCACATGCTGCTAAAAATCCAAAACTTCACATATACATAAAGAGTCGGTACCTGAAGACATCTATATGTTTATATTCTGTTATACACCTTGCGCCAATCAATATCATTTTTTACATTTTGACGTACTGCACGGTGCCCTTTTAACGAATCCGATTGAAAATTGGCTAGAAAAGACTCAAGACATTGATCTTACTCTATCCCTATTTTTGTGACTTTCCTTCGAAGGGCGTGGCTATTGCGGTGCCGCAGAGTCTGATTATTCTCCGTGGCAACAAAAGTTCCTGCAAAATGATTCAGATGATCCATCTTCTCGAAATTTTTCACATTTGAGGATATTCAGGCCCTGAAGACGGCTGCCAACTTATTTTTGATCGCAGTGGTAGCGCCACCAACTGGTTAAAACAAATACAAATTATTTTCGTTAATGTTTTTCTCCGGGCAGGTTAACAAAATCTACCTTATATTTGCTCGGATGAGTGTTTAGGCCTTGAGGATGTCACAATACGAAAGTCTTTCGCCTTCTTCAGAGTGTCACATGATGGTGTCTTGTGACCCGTCTTTATCAGCTGATGTTCCATGAGGGCGTGACTTACCTGTCACAAGAATGAAGGCAAGTCACGCCCCCCGCTGTCCGTTCACTCCGCCAAGATGCTGCTCCAGGTGGTAGAGAGGATGAAGGCTCCCTTGTCTCTGTTCATGGTTTTTATGCCTCGCTTGCAGATCTCAATGGCCTCTCTGATCCAGCGCTGTTGTTTGTTCTCTTCGGTGCGGATGACCCTGCCCTTCTCCCGGTCCATGATGTGGTTTTCCCTTTTGCAGTGGTCAGTGATTGCTGATTTGTAATGTTCATGTTGTGCTTGTTCTTTTACTGCTATGATTTTTCATTTTTTTGACAGGTAATTCACACCCTCATGGAACATCAGCTGATAAAGACGGGTCTCAAGACACCATCATGCGACACTCTGAAGAAGGCGAAAGACTCGCCGAAACATGTCAGGTAAAAAATTTACCTAAAACATAATTGTCTGCTTTTAATGAATCTGTCAAATATCAATAATAAGAAGACAAAATGAACCTAATACAAATAAATGAATGCTTAATAACTCCCCTGCACATGCTCCTAAAAATCCAAACCTTCACCTGTAAATAAAATGTCCCGACCTGAAGACATCTTAATGTTATTATTTTGTTATACACACAGCGCCGCCAAGTGGAATAAAAAATTTGTTTTTATTTTAATTTTCACGTACTGCACGGTGCCCTTTTGACGAATCCGACTGAAAATTAGTCAGAAAAGACTCAAGACAATGATCTTACTCTCTGCCGAGTTTTGTGACGTTTTGGCAAAAGGCGTGGCTATTACGGTGCTGAAAAGTCCGATTGTACTTTGTGGCAACAAAAGCTCCGGCAACATGACTGAGATGATCCTATCTTCTCGAAGTTGTACACATTTGAGGATACTTCAACCCTGAAGACATCTACCAACTTATTTTTCATCGTAGTAGTAGCGCCACCAACTGGTAAAAGCTAATACAAGTTATTTTCTTGGATGTTTTTCTCCGTGCAACTCAACAAGGTCGCCCTCATATATGCTCGGAGGACTGTTTCGTCCATGAGGATGTCACAATACGAAATTCATCCTTTTTCGTGAAAAGTTGTGGGAGTGGCATTGCACTGTCCGGCAATAAAACAACGCTGATTATGAGGTTCTAAATATGAACGACAACTCGTGAAACTTGACACACACATCAGGCAGAGCAAATTTATCAATATTTTATACGTTAGTTGTGCAGCTTTTTTTAAATGGCTCGCCATGGCCCTCGAGAAATGTTCAAAAAAGCAGCCCTGGTTGAGTGTTTCACCTCGCTTTTTGTAAATTTTATGGAGTACAGTGAACCCTCGGTTGTCGCGGTTAATGGGGACCGAGACCACCCGCGGAAACTGAAAATCCGCGAAGTAGCGGCGCACCTTCAAAAATGCTTAAAAAAAAATACAATATATATAATAAATATATATATATATATATATATATAGATATATATATATATATATATATACAGAGAGAGAGAGAGAGTGAAATTCATGTTATAACAAAAAAAACAAATTATTATTAAAACGTATTATTTTTTTATTCCCCAGCCATTCTTTTTGTATTTATTTAATTACTCCGACTATTACCTGCTGGTACGCCGTCCGGTGTGCCCTGTGAAATGAAAGGTGGCATTCTTTATTTATTTATTCATTTATTCATTCATAACTGACAGCTTCGCGCTCCGTTCGTGCCCGGGCGGAAGAGGTGTTCCAATTCGGCTTAACTGTGACACACGCCCGCCCTCCTCCCCCGGAGCTTCCATTCGGTTAAACTTAGGGGCCGCTTGGCACCGCCCGTGCCCGGGGAAGGTGCTCCTCTTCGGCTTACTGTGACGCGAGCATGCCCGCCTCCTCCGGAGCTTCCATTCGGTTAAACTTAGGGGCCGCTTGGAACCGCCCGTGCCCGGCGAAGGTGCTCCTCTTCGGCTTACTGTGACGCGAGCATGCCCTCCTCCTCCGGAGCTTCCATTTGGTTAAACTTAGGGGCCGCTTGGAACCGCCCGTGCCCGGGGAAGGTGCTCCTCTTCGGCTTACTGTGACGCGAGCATGCCCTCCTCCTCCGGAGCTTCCATTCGGTTAAACTTAGGGGCCGCTTGGCACCGCCCGTGCCCGGGGAAGGTGCTCCTCTACGGCTTAACTGCCACGCACGCCGGCCGGAGCTCTGGTACGGTCCGAACCGCGCGAAACGTCGCCACCGATCGTGTCCGGGGGAACGTGCTCTTCTTCGTCCACTCTCCTCTTCGCCCACGCTCTTCTTCGGCGCACGCCGGCCGTCTAACCGCTCCAGCGCCCGTCGTGCCGCTCGGCGAAACTACAATGCCCCCGAATATTTTTTATACCCGCGAAGCACTGAACCCGCGAAAGGTGAACCGCGAAGTAGCGAGGGTTCACTGTATGTATAAGACCAAGACCTACAAAAAAAGTCTCTTGGAGCAATGAGCTAGGTTTTACAGGAAGTCGGCCATTTTGAATTTACTTAAAAGGGGCGGGTCACCACAATGGACTTTGTGTAGAAATTATTATTGGGGCCCGAGCAGCGACCGCGGCGAGGTCCCTATTGTTTATGTAGAAATTATTATTAGGGCCCGAGCAGCGACCGCTACGAGGTCCCCATTGTTTTTGTGGAAATTATTATTATTATTATTATTAGGGCCCGAGCAGTGACCGCTGCGAGGTCCCTATTGTTTTTCTAGAAATTGTTATTAGGGCCCGAGCTGCGACGGCTGCGAGGTCCCTATTGTTTTTGTTGAAAATATTAATACTTTTATTATTATTATTATTATTATTATTATTAGGGCCTGAGCAGCGACCGCTGCGAAGTCCCTGTTGTTTTTGTAGAAATTATTATTATTATTTTTCCGATTGTTCGATTGCATTTTTGACCCCCGAAACATGCACAAAAATTCACCAAACTTGGCAGTCTCATCGGGCATGGCGAAAAATTTGATATTTTAACGTCTAATATGAACAGGAAGTGAGTTATGAATTTTTGAAAGTCCGACTTTTGCCCTTTTTTGCATGTTTACAGGGGTCATTCTTTTGCACCCTGATCCTAAAGGCTTCATCTGATTGCCTTAAAATTCTGTCTGTAGCATCTTAAGACCTGGGACAAACACTGGGGCTAAAATTTTTTGTTTCCGAAATACTATATGACGGGGGCGGGGCTTCGAAGTTTTCACTTAAGATTTCCTTCGCCGCAATGGACAAAATGATTAATAACTCTCTTGCACATGCTGCTAAAAATCCAAAACTTCACATGTACATCAAGAGTCGATACCTGAAGACATCTATATGTTTATATTCTGTTATACACCTTGCGCCAATCAATATCATTTTTTACATTTTGACGTCCTGCACGGTGCCCTTTTAACGAATCCGATTGAAAATTGGCTAGAAAAGACTCAAGACATTGATCTTACTCTTTCCCTATTTTTGTGACTTTCCTTCGAAGGGCGTGGCTATTACGGTGCCGCAGAGTCTGATTATTCTCCGTGGCAACAAAAGTTCCTGCAAAATGATTCAGATGATCCATCTTCTCGAAATTTTTCACATTTGAGGATATTCAGGCCCTGAAGACGGCTGCCAACTTATTTTTGATCGGATGAGTGTTTAGGCCTTGAGGATGTCACAAAACGAAAGTCTTTCGCCTTCTTCAGAGTGTCACATGATGGTGTCTTGTGGCCCGTCTTTATCAGCTGATGTTCCATGAGGGCGTGACTTACCTGTCACAAGAATGAAGGCAATCACGCCCCCCGCTGTCCGTTCACTCCGCCAAGATGCTGCTCCAGGTGGTAGAGAGGATGAAGGCTCCCTTGTCTCTGTTCATGGTTTTTATGCCTCGCTTGCAGATCTCAATGGCCTCTCTGATCCAGCGCTGTTGTTTGTTCTCTTCGGTGCGGATGACCCTGCCCTTCTCCCGGTCCATGATGTGGTTTTCCCTTTTGCAGTGGTCAGTGATTGCTGATTTGTAATGTTCATGTTGTGCTTGTTCTTTTACTGCTCTGATTTTTCATTTTTTTGACAGGTAAGTCACACCCTCATGGAACATCAGCTGATAAAGACGGGTCTCAAGACACCATCATGCGACACTCTGAAGAAGGCGAAAGACTCGCCGAAACATGTCAGGTAAAAAATTAACCTAAAACATAATTGTCTGCTTTTAATGAATCAGTCAAATATCAATAATAAGAAGACAAAATGAACCTAATACAAATAAATGAATGCTTAATAACGCCCCTGCACATGCTCCTAAAAATCCAAACCTTCACCTGTAAATAAAACGTCCCGACCTGAAGACATCTTAATGTTATTATTTTGTTATACACACAGCGCCGCCAAGTGGAATCAAAAATTTGTTTTTATTTTAATTTTCACGTACTGCACGGTGCCCTTTTGACGAATCCGACTGAAAATTAGTCAGAAAAGACTCAAGACAATGATCTTACTCTCTGCCGAGTTTTGTGACGTTTTGGCAAAAGGCGTGGCTATTACGGTGCTGAAAAGTCCGATTGTACTTTGTGGCAACAAAAGCTCCGGCAACATGACTGAGATGATCCTATCTTCTCGAAGTTGTACACATTTGAGGATACTTCAACCCTGAAGACATCTACCAACTTATTTTTCATCGTAGTAGTAGCGCCACCAACTGGTAAAAGCTAATACAAGTTATTTTCTTGGATGTTTTTCTCCGTGCAACTCAACAAGGTCGCCCTCATATATGCTCGGAGGACTGTTTCGTCCATGAGGATGTCACAATACGAAATTCATCCTTTTTCGTGAAAAGTTGTGGGAGTGGCATTGCACTGTCCGGCAATAAAACAACGCTGATTATGAGGTTCTAAATATGAACGACAACTCGTGAAACTTGACACACACATCAGGCAGAGCAAATTTATCAATATTTTATACGTTAGTTGTGCAGCTTTTTTTAAATGGCTCGCCATGGCCCTCGAGAAATGTTCAAAAAAGCAGCCCTGGTTGAGTGTTTCACCTCGCTTTTTGTAAATTTTATGGAGTACAGTGAACCCTCGGTTGTCGCGGTTAATGGGGACCGAGACCACCCGCGGAAACTGAAAATCCGCGAAGTAGCGGCGCACCTTCAAAAATGCTTAAAAAAAAAATACAATATATATAATATATATATATATATATATATATATATATATATATATACAGAGAGAGAGAGAGAGTGAAATTCATGTTATAACAAAAAAAACAAATTATTATTAAAACGTATTATTTTTTTATTCCCCAGCCATTCTTTTTGTATTTATTTAATTACTCCGACTATTACCTGCTGGTACGCCGTCCGGTGTGCCCTGTGAAATGAAAGGTGGCATTCTTTATTTATTTATTCATTTATTCATTCATAACTGACAGCTTCGCGCTCCGTTCGTGCCCGGGCGGAAGAGGTGTTCCAATTCGGCTTAACTGTGACACACGCCCGCCCTCCTCCGCCGGAGCTTCCATTCGGTTAAACTTAGGGGCCGCTTGGCACCGCCCGTGCCCGGGGAAGGTGCTCCTCTTCGGCTTACTGTGACGCGAGCATGCCCGCCTCCTCCGGAGCTTCCATTCGGTTAAACTTAGGGGCCGCTTGGAACCGCCCGTGCCCGGCGAAGGTGCTCCTCTTCGGCTTACTGTGACGCGAGCATGCCCTCCTCCTCCGGAGCTTCCATTTGGTTAAACTTAGGGGCCGCTTGGAACCGCCCGTGCCCGGGGAAGGTGCTCCTCTTCGGCTTACTGTGACGCGAGCATGCCCTCCTCCTCCGGAGCTTCCATTCGGTTAAACTTAGGGGCCGCTTGGCACCGCCCGTGCCCGGGGAAGGTGCTCCTCTACGGCTTAACTGCCACGCACGCCGGCCGGAGCTCTGGTACGGTCCGAACCGCGCGAAACGTCGCCACCGATCGTGTCCGGGGGAACGTGCTCTTCTTCGTCCACTCTCCTCTTCGCCCACGCTCTTCTTCGGCGCACGCCGGCCGTCTAACCGCTCCAGCGCCCGTCGTGCCGCTCGGCGAAACTACAATGCCCCCGAATATTTTTTATACCCGCGAAGCACTGAACCCGCGAAAGGTGAACCGCGAAGTAGCGAGGGTTCACTGTATGTATAAGACCAAGACCTACAAAAAAAGTCTCTTGGAGCAATGAGCTAGGTTTTACAGGAAGTCGGCCATTTTGAATTTACTTAAAAGGGGCGGGTCACCACAATGGACTTTGTGTAGAAATTATTATTGGGGCCCGAGCAGCGACCGCGGCGAGGTCCCTATTGTTTATGTAGAAATTATTATTAGGGCCCGAGCAGCGACCGCTACGAGGTCCCCATTGTTTTTGTGGAAATTATTATTATTATTATTATTAGGGCCCGAGCAGTGACCGCTGCGAGGTCCCTATTGTTTTTCTAGAAATTGTTATTAGGGCCCGAGCTGCGACGGCTGCGAGGTCCCTATTGTTTTTGTAGAAAATATTAATACTTTTATTATTATTATTATTATTATTATTAGGGCCTGAGCAGCGACCGCTGCGAAGTCCCTGTTGTTTTTGTAGAAATTATTATTATTATTTTTCCGATTGTTCGATTGCATTTTTGACCCCCGAAACATGCACAAAAATTCACCAAACTTGGCAGTCTCATCGGGCATGGCGAAAAATTTGATATTTTAACGTCTAATATGAACAGGAAGTGAGTTATGAATTTTTGAAAGTCCGACTTTTGCCCTTTTTTGCATGTTTACAGGGGTCATTCTTTTGCACCCTGATCCTAAAGGCTTCATCTGATTGCCTTAAAATTCTGTCTGTAGCATCTTAAGACCTGGGACAAACACTGGGGCTAAAATTTTTTGTTTCCGAAATACTATATGACGGGGGCGGGGCTTCGAAGTTTTCACTTAAGATTTCCTTCGCCGCAATGGACAAAATGCTTAATAACTCTCTTGCACATGCTGCTAAAAATCCAAAACTTCACATGTACATCAAGAGTCGGTACCTGAAGACATCTATATGTTTATATTCTGTTATACACCTTGCGCCAATCAATATCATTTTTTACATTTTGACGTCCTGCACGGTGCCCTTTTAACGAATCCGATTGAAAATTGGCGAGAAAAGACTCAAGACATTGATCTTACTCTTTCCCTATTTTTGTGACTTTCCTTCGAAGGGCGTGGCTATTACGGTGCCGCAGAGTCTGATTATTCTCCGTGGCAACAAAAGTTCCTGCAAAATGATTCAGATGATCCATCTTCTCGAAATTTTTCACATTTGAGGATATTCAGGCCCTGAAGACGGCTGCCAACTTATTTTTGATCGGATGAGTGTTTAGGCCTTGAGGATGTCACAATACGAAAGTCTTTCGCCTTCTTCAGAGTGTCACATGATGGTGTCTTGTGGCCCGTCTTTATCAGCTGATGTTCCATGAGGGCGTGACTTACCTGTCACAAGAATGAAGGCAAGTCACGCCCCCCGCTGTCCGTTCACTCCGCCAAGATGCTGCTCCAGGTGGTAGAGAGGATGAAGGCTCCCTTGTCTCTGTTCATGGTTTTTATGCCTCGCTTGCAGATCTCAATGGCCTCTCTGATCCAGCGCTGTTGTTTGTTCTCTTCGGTGCGGATGACCCTGCCCTTCTCCCGGTCCATGATGTGGTTTTCCCTTTTGCAGTGGTCAGTGATTGCTGATTTGTAATGTTCATGTTGTGCTTGTTCTTTTACTGCTCTGATTTTTCATTTTTTTGACAGGTAAGTCACACCCTCATGGAACATCAGCTGATAAAGACGGGTCTCAAGACACCATCATGCGACACTCTGAAGAAGGCGAAAGACTCGCCGAAACATGTCAGGTAAAAAATTAACCTAAAACATAATTGTCTGCTTTTAATGAATCAGTCAAATATCAATAATAAGAAGACAAAATGAACCTAATACAAATAAATGAATGCTTAATAACGCCCCTGCACATGCTCCTAAAAATCCAAACCTTCACCTGTAAATAAAACGTCCCGACCTGAAGACATCTTAATGTTATTATTTTGTTATACACACAGCGCCGCCAAGTGGAATCAAAAATTTGTTTTTATTTTAATTTTCACGTACTGCACGGTGCCCTTTTGACGAATCCGACTGAAAATTAGTCAGAAAAGACTCAAGACAATGATCTTACTCTGTGCCGAATTTTGTGACGTTTTGGCAAAAGGCGTGGCTATTACGGTGCTGAAAAATCCGATTGTACTTTGTGGCAACAAAAGCTCCGGCAACATGACTCAGATGATCCTATCTTCTCGAAGTTGTACACATTTGAGGATACTTCAGCCCTGAAGACATCTACCAACTTATTTTTCATCGTAGTAGTAGCGCCACCAACTGGTAAAAGCTAATACAAGTTATTTTCTTGGATGTTTTTCTCCGTGCAACTCAACAAGGTCGCCCTCATATATGCTCGGATGACTGTTTCGGCCATGAGGATGTCACAATACGAAATTCATCCTTTTTCGTGAAAAGTTGTGGGAGTGGCATTGCACTGTTCGGCAATAAAACAACGCTGATTATGAGGTTCTAAATATGAACGACAACTTGTGAAACTTTACACACACATCAGGCAGAGCAAATTTATCAATATTTTATACGTTAGTTGTGCAGCTTTTTTGAAATGGCTCGCCATGGCCCTCGAGAAAAGTTAAAAAAAGAATAGAATAGAAATAGAAATCCCTTTATTGTCATTGTACTCAAGTGTGCAACGAGATTAGAGGGCTCCCCTCTCCAGTGCAATACAACAATAATACAGACAATATATAAATTAGATAAATAAATAAGACAGTGCAATGGAATTCAGTACTGAATAGGGCATATAGAAACACATCACAATGCTGTTTTGCAAGGTTAGGGTGGTCTCGTGTGTGTGTGAGAGTTCAGTATGGAGATGGCTCTCGGAAAGAAACTGTTTCTCAGTCTATTGGTCCTTGATTTGATGCATCTGTAGCGCCTGCCAGAGGGCAACAGGTCGAACAGGTGTGAGTTTGGGTGGGTATTGTCTTTGACGATGTTGAGAGCCCTTCTGAGGCACCGGGCGGTGTAGATGTCCGACAGCGAGGGGAGAGGGCAGCCAATAATCCTTTGCGCTGTTTTGACTGTCCTCTGAAGCCTCACTCTGTCCGCCTCAGTGCAGCCGCTGTACCAGGTGGAGACACAGTACGTCAGCAGGCTCTCGATGGACGAGTGGTAGAAGGCCAGCAGCAGCTTCCTGTCCAGGTTGAATTTCCTGAGGACTCTCAGGAAGTGCAGACGTTGGCGGACCTTCTTTACCACTGCTGTGGTGTTGTGACTCCAAGAAAGGTCATCGGAGATCTGTACTCCCAGGAACTTGAACGTGTGGACCCTCTCCACACACACGCCTTCGATGCAGAGGGGGGGCGGCAGCGTCTTGTTCCTCCTGAAGTCGACGACAATCTCCTTTGTTTTAGCAGAGTTAAGGTGCAGTCTGTTGTCCTTGCACCAAGTTGTCAGTCTCCCTACCTCCTCTCTGTAGGCTGTCTCGTCACCTTCCGAGATCAGACCCTCAGCATGAGGGTGGAGGACATGTAGGGGCCGAGCAACACAGTCTGGGGTCTGTTGGTCAGAAAGTCCTTAATCCAGATGCGTGTGAGGGCAGGGAGGCCGAGAGTGTCCAGTTTGGCGACGAGGATGTCTGGGATGATCGTGTTGAATGCCGAGCTGTAGTCCACAAAGAGCATCCTTGCATAGCTCCGCTGTTGTTCCAGGTGGCCCAGCACAACATGCAGAGCAGCCCTGGTTGAGTGTTTCACCTCGCTTTTTGTAAATTTTATGGAGTACAGTGAACCCTCGGTTATCGCGGTTAATGGGGACCGAGACCACCCGCGAAAACTGAAAATCCGCGAAGTAGCGGCGCACCTTCAAAAATGCTTAAAAAAAAAATACAATATATATAATAAATATATAAATATATATATATATATATATATATATATATATATATACGGGGAGAGAGAGAGTGAAATTCATGTTATAACAAAAAAAACAAATTATTATTAAAACGTATTATTTTTTTATTCCCCAGCCATTCTTTTTGTATTTATTTAATTACTCAGACTTTTACCTGCTGGTACGCCGTCTGGTGTGCCCTGTGAAATGAAAGGTGCCATTCTTTATTTATTTATTCATTTATTCATTCATAACTGACAGCTTCGCGCTCCGCTCGTGCCCGGGCGGAAGAGGTGCTCCAATTCGGCTTAACTGTGACACACGCCCACCCTCCTCCCCCGGAGCTTCCATTCGGTTAAACTTAGGGGCCGCTTGGCACCGCCCGTGCCCGGGGAAGGTGCTCCTCTTCGGCTTACTGTGTCGCGAGCATGCCCTCCTCCTCCGGAGCTTCCATTCGGTTAAACTTAGGGGCCGCTTGGAACCGCCCGTGCCCGGGGAAGGTGCTCCTCTACGGCTTACTGTGACGCGAGCATGCCCTCCTCCTCCGGAGCTTCCATTCGGTTAAACTTAGGGGCCGCTTGGCACCGCCCGTGCCCGGGGAAGGTGCTCCTCTACGGCTTAACTGCCACGCACGCCGGCCGGAGCTCTGGTACGGTCCGAACCGCGCGAAACGTCGCCACCGATCGTGTCCGGGGGAACGTGCTCTTCTTCGTCCACTCTTCTCTTCGCCCACGCTCTTCTTCGGCGCACGCTGGCCGTCTAACCGCTCCAGCGCCCCGTCGTGCCGCTCGGCGAAACTACAATGCCCCCGAATATTTTTTATACCCGCGAAGCACTGAACCCGCGAAAGGTGAACCGCGAAGTAGCGAGGGTTCACTGTATATATAAGACCAAGACCTACAAAAAAGTCTCTTGGAGCAATGAGCTAGGTTTTACAGGAAGTCGGCCATTTTGAATTTATTAAAAGGGGGCGGGTCACCACAATGGACTTTGTGTAGAAATTATTATTGGGGCCCGAGCAGCGACCGCGGCGAGGTCCCTATTGTTTATGTAGAAATTATTATTAGGGCCCGAGCAGCGACCGCTACGAGGTCCCCATTGTTTTTGTGGAAATTATTATTATTATTATTATTATTAGGGCCCGAGCAGTGACCGCTGCGAGGTCCCTATTGTTTTTCTAGAAATTGTTATTAGGGCCCGAGCTGCGACGGCTGCGAGGTCCCTATTGTTTTTGTAGAAAATATTATTACTTTTATTATTATTATTATTATTATTATTAGGGCCTGAGCAGCGACCGCTGCGAAGTCCCTGTTGTTTTTGTAGAAATTATTATTATTAATATTTTTCCGATTGTACGATCGCATTTTTGACCCCCGAAACATGCACAAAAACTCACCAAACTTGGCAGTCTCATCGGGCATGGCGAGAAATTTGATATTTTAACGTCTAATATGAACAGGAAGTGAGTTATGAATTTTTGAAAGTCCGACTTTTGCCCTTTTTTGCATGTTTACAGGGGTCATTCTTTTGCACCCTGATCCTAAAGGCTTCATCTGATTGCCTTAAAATTCTGTCTGTAGCATCTTAAGACCTGGGACAAACACTGGGGCTAAAATCTTTTGTTTCCGAAATACTATATGACGGGGGCGGGGCTTCAAAGTTTTCACTTAAGATTTCCTTTGCCGCAATGGACAAAATGCTTAATAACTCTCCTGCACATGCTGCTAAAAATCCAAAACTTCACATATACATAAAGAGTCGGTACCTGAAGACATCTATATGTTTATATTCTGTTATACACCTTGCGCCAATCAATATCATTTTTTACATTTTGACGTACTGCACGGTGCCCTTTTAACGAATCCGATTGAAAATTGGCTAGAAAAGACTCAAGACATTGATCTTACTCTATCCCTATTTTTGTGACTTTCCTTCGAAGGGCGTGGCTATTGCGGTGCCGCAGAGTCTGATTATTCTCCGTGGCAACAAAAGTTCCTGCAAAATGATTCAGATGATCCATCTTCTCGAAATTTTTCACATTTGAGGATATTCAGGCCCTGAAGACGGCTGCCAACTTATTTTTGATCGCAGTGGTAGCGCCACCAACTGGTTAAAACAAATACAAATTATTTTCGTTGATGTTTTTCTCCGGGCAGGTTAACAAAATCTACCTTATATTTACTCGGATGAGTGTTTAGGCCTTGAGGATGTCACAATACGAAAGTCTTTCGCCTTCTTCAGAGTGTCACATGATGGTGTCTTGTGACCCGTCTTTATCAGCTGATGTTCCATGAGGGCGTGACTTACCTGTCACAAGAATGAAGGCAAGTCACGCCCCCCGCTGTCCGTTCACTCCGCCAAGATGCTGCTCCAGGTGGTAGAGAGGATGAAGGCTCCCTTGTCTCTGTTCATGGTTTTTATGCCTCGCTTGCAGATCTCAATGGCCTCTCTGATCCAGCGCTGTTGTTTGTTCTCTTCGGTGCGGATGACCCTGCCCTTCTCCCGGTCCATGATGTGGTTTTCCCTTTTGCAGTGGTCAGTGATTGCTGATTTGTAATGTTCATGTTGTGCTTGTTCTTTTACTGCTATGATTTTTCATTTTTTTGACAGGTAATTCACACCCTCATGGAACATCAGCTGATAAAGACGGGTCTCAAGACACCATCATGCGACACTCTGAAGAAGGCGAAAGACTCGCCGAAACATGTCAGGTAAAAAATTTACCTAAAACATAATTGTCTGCTTTTAATGAATCTGTCAAATATCAATAATAAGAAGACAAAATGAACCTAATACAAATAAATGAATGCTTAATAACTCCCCTGCACATGCTCCTAAAAATCCAAACCTTCACCTGTAAATAAAATGTCCCGACCTGAAGACATCTTAATGTTATTATTTTGTTATACACACAGCGCCGCCAAGTGGAATAAAAAATTTGTTTTTATTTTAATTTTCACGTACTGCACGGTGCCCTTTTGACGAATCCGACTGAAAATTAGTCAGAAAAGACTCAAGACAATGATCTTACTCTCTGCCGAGTTTTGTGACGTTTTGGCAAAAGGCGTGGCTATTACGGTGCTGAAAAGTCCGATTGTACTTTGTGGCAACAAAAGCTCCGGCAACATGACTCAGATGATCCTATCTTCTCGAAGTTGTACACATTTGAGGATACTTCAACCCTGAAGACATCTACCAACTTATTTTTCATCGTAGTAGTAGCGCCACCAACTGGTAAAAGCTAATACAAGTTATTTTCTTGGATGTTTTTCTCCGTGCAACTCAACAAGGTCGCCCTCATATATGCTCGGAGGACTGTTTCGTCCATGAGGATGTCACAATACGAAATTCATCCTTTTTCGTGAAAAGTTGTGGGAGTGGCATTGCACTGTCCGGCAATAAAACAACGCTGATTATGAGGTTCTAAATATGAACGACAACTCGTGAAACTTGACACACACATCAGGCAGAGCAAATTTATCAATATTTTATACGTTAGTTGTGCAGCTTTTTTTAAATGGCTCGCCATGGCCCTCGAGAAATGTTCAAAAAAGCAGCCCTGGTTGAGTGTTTCACCTCGCTTTTTGTAAATTTTATGGAGTACAGTGAACCCTCGGTTGTCGCGGTTAATGGGGACCGAGACCACCCGCGGAAACTGAAAATCCGCGAAGTAGCGGCGCACCTTCAAAAATGCTTAAAAAAAAATACAATATATCTAATAAATATATATATATATATATATATATATATATAGATATACATATATATATACAGAGAGAGAGAGAGAGTGAAATTCATGTTATAACAAAAAAAACAAATTATTATTAAAACGTATTATTTTTTTATTCCCCAGCCATTCTTTTTGTATTTATTTAATTACTCCGACTATTACCTGCTGGTACGCCGTCCGGTGTGCCCTGTGAAATGAAAGGTGGCATTCTTTATTTATTTATTTATTTATTCATTTATTCATTCATAACTGACAGCTTCGCGCTCCGTTCGTGCCCGGGCGGAAGAGGTGTTCCAATTCGGCTTAACTGTGACACACGCCCGCCCTCCTCCCCCGGAGCTTCCATTCGGTTAAACTTAGGGGCCGCTTGGCACCGCCCGTGCCCGGGGAAGGTGCTCCTCTTCGGCTTACTGTGACGCGAGCATGCCCGCCTCCTCCGGAGCTTCCATTCGGTTAAACTTAGGGGCCGCTTGGAACCGCCCGTGCCCGGCGAAGGTGCTCCTCTTCGGCTTACTGTGACGCGAGCATGCCCTCCTCCTCCGGAGCTTCCATTTGGTTAAACTTAGGGGCCGCTTGGAACCGCCCGTGCCCGGGGAAGGTGCTCCTCTTCGGCTTACTGTGACGCGAGCATGCCCTCCTCCTCCGGAGCTTCCATTCGGTTAAACTTAGGGGCCGCTTGGCACCGCCCGTGCCCGGGGAAGGTGCTCCTCTACGGCTTAACTGCCACGCACGCCGGCCGGAGCTCTGGTACGGTCCGAACCGCGCGAAACGTCGCCACCGATCGTGTCCGGGGGAACTTGCTCTTCTTCGTCCACTCTCCTCTTCGCCCACGCTCTTCTTCGGCGCACGCCGGCCGTCTAACCGCTCCAGCGCCCGTCGTGCCGCTCAGCGAAACTACAATGCCCCCGAATATTTTTTATACCCGCGAAGCACTGAACCCGCGAAAGGTGAACCGCGAAGTAGCGAGGGTTCACTGTATGTATAAGACCAAGACCTACAAAAAAGTCTCTTGGAGCAATGAGCTAGGTTTTACAGGAAGTCGGCCATTTTGAATTTACTTAAAAGGGGCGGGTCACCACAATGGACTTTGTGTAGAAATTATTATTGGGGCCCGAGCAGCGACCGCGGCGAGGTCCCTATTGTTTATGTAGAAATTATTATTAGGGCCCGAGCAGCGACCGCTACGAGGTCCCCATTGTTTTTGTGGAAATTATTATTATTATTATTATTAGGGCCCGAGCAGTGACCGCTGCGAGGTCCCTATTGTTTTTCTAGAAATTGTTATTAGGGCCCGAGCTGCGACGGCTGCGAGGTCCCTATTGTTTTTGTAGAAAATATTAATACTTTTATTATTATTATTATTATTAGGGCCTGAGCAGCGACCGCTGCGAAGTCCCTGTTGTTTTTGTAGAAATAATTATTATTATTATTTTTCCGATTGTTCGATCGCATTTTTGACCCCCGAAACATGCACAAAAACTCACCAAACTTGGCAGTCTCATCGGGCATGGCGAAAAATTTGATATTTTAACGTCTAATATGAACAGGAAGTGAGTTATGAATTTTTGAAAGTCCGACTTTTGCCCTTTTTTGCATGTTTACAGGGGTCATTCTTTTGCACCCTGATCCTAAAGGCTTCATCTGATTGCCTTAAAATTCTGTCTGTAGCATCTTAAGACCTGGGACAAACACTGGGGCTAAAATCTTTTGTTTCCGAAATACTATATGACGGGGGCGGGGCTTCGAAGTTTTCACTTAAGATTTCCTTCGCCGCAATGGACAAAATGCTTAATAACTCTCATGCACATGCTGCTAAAAATCCAAAACTTCACATGTACATAAAGAGTCGGTACCTGAAGACATCTATATGTTTATATTCTGTTATACACCTTGCGCCAATCAATATCATTTTTTACATTTTGACGTACTGCACGGTGCCCTTTTAACGAATCCGATTGAAAATTGGCTAGAAAAGACTCAAGACATTGATCTTACGCTATCCCTATTTTTGTGACTTTCCTTCGAAGGGCGTGGCTATTGCGGTGCCGCAGAGTCTGATTATTCTCCGTGGCAACAAAAGTTCCTGCAAAATGATTCAGATGATCCATCTTCTCGAAATTTTTCACATTTGAGGATATTCAGGCCCTGAAGACGGCTGCCAACTTATTTTTGATCGCAGTGGTAGCGCCACCAACTGGTTAAAACAAATACAAATTATTTTCGTTGATGTTTTTCTCCGGGCAGGTTCACAAAATCTACCTTATATTTGCTCGGATGAGTGTTTAGGCCTTGAGGATGTCACAATACGAAAGTCTTTCGCCTTCTTCAGAGTGTCACATGATGGTGTATTGTGACCCGTCTTTATCAGCTGATGTTCAATGAGGGCGTGACTTACCTGTCACAAGAATGAAGGCAAGTCACACCCCCCGCTGTCCGTTCACTCCGCCAAGATGCTGCTCCAGGTGGTAGAGAGGATGAAGGCTCCCTTGTCTCTGTTCATGGTTTTTATGCCTCGCTTGCAGATCTCAATGGCCTCTCTGATCCAGCGCTGTTGTTTGTTCTCTTCGGTGCGGATGACCCTGCCCTTCTCCCGGTCCATGATGTGGTTTTCCCTTTTGCAGTGGTCAGTGATTGCTGATTTGTAATGTTCATGTTGTGCTTATTCTTTTACTGCTCTGATTTTTAATTTTTTTGACAGGTAAGTCACACCCTCATGGAACATCAGCTGATAAAGACGGGTCTCAAGACACCATCATGCGACACTCTGAAGAAGGCGAAAGACTCGCCGAAACATGTCAGGTAAAAAATTTACCTAAAACATAATTGTCTGCTTTTAATGAATCAGTCAAATATCAATAATAAGAAGACAAAATGAACCTAATACAAATAAATGAATGCTTAATAACTCCCCTGCACATGCTCCTAAAAATCCAAACCTTCACCTGTAAATAAAATGTCCCGACCTGAAGACATCTTAATGTTATTATTTTGTTATACACACAGCGCCGCCAAGTGGAATCAAAAATTTGTTTTTATTTTAATTTTCACGTACTGCACGGTGCCCTTTTGACGAATCCGACTGAAAATTAGTCAGAAAAGACTCAAGACAATGATCTTACTCTCTGCCGAGTTTGTGACGTTTTGGCAAAAGGCGTGGCTATTACGGTGCTGAAAAGTCCGATTGTACTTTGTGGCAACAAAAGCTCCGGCAACATGACTCAGATGATCCTATCTTCTCGAAGTTGTACACATTTGAGGATACTTCAGCCCTGAAGACATCTACCAACTTATTTTTCATCGTAGTAGTAGCGCCACCAACTGGTAAAAGCTAATACAAGTTATTTTCTTGGATGTTTTCCTCCGTGCAACTCAACAAGGTCGCCCTCATATATGCTCGGAGGACTGTTTCGGCCATGAGGATGTCACAATACGAAATTCATCCTTTTTCGTGAAAAGTTGTGGGAGTGGCATTGCACGGTTCGGCAATAAAACAACGCTGATTATGAGGTTCTAAATATGAACGACAACTCGTGAAACTTGACACACACATCAGGCAGAGCAAATTTATCAATATTTTATACGTTAGTTGTGCAGCTTTTTTGAAATGGCTCGCCATGGCCCTCGAGAAATGTTCAAAAAAGCAGCCCTGGTTGAGTGTTTCACCTCGCTTTTTGTAAATTTTATGGAGTACAGTGAACCCTCGGTTATCGCGGTTAATGGGGACAGAGACCACCCGCGAAAACTGAAAATCCGCGAAGTAGCGGCGCACCTTCAAAAATGCTTAAAAAAAATATACAATATATATAATAAATATATAAATATTTATATTTATATATATATATATATATACGGGGAGAGAGAGAGAGAGAGAGAGTGAAATTCATGTTATAACAAAAAAACCAAATTATTATTAAAACTTATTATTTTTTTATTCCCCAGCCATTCTTTTTGTATTTATTTAATTACTCCGACTTTAACCTGATGGTACGCCGTCCGGTGTGCCCTGTGAAAAAAAGGTGGCATTCTTTATTTATTTATTCTTTCATAACGGACAGCCTCGCGCTCCGCTCGTGCCCGGGCGGAAGAGGTGCTCCAATTCGGCTTAACTGTGACACACGCCCGACCTCCTCCCCCGGAACTTCCATTCGGTTAAACTTAGGGGCCGCTTGGCACCGCCCGTGCCCGGGGAAGGTGCTCCTCTTCGGCTTACTGTGACGCGAGCATGCCCTCCTCCTCCGGAGCTTCCATTCAGTTAAACGTAGGGGCCGCTTGGAACCGCCCGTGCCCGGGGAAGGTGCTCCTCTTCGGCTTACTGTGACGCGAGCATGCCCTCCTCCTCCGGAGCTTCCATTCGGTTAAACTTAGGGGCCGCTTGGAACCGCCCGTGCCCGGGGAAGGTGCTCCTCTTCGGCTTACTGTGACGCGAGCATGCCCTCCTCCTCCGGCGCTTCCATTTGGTTAAACTTAGGGGCCGCTTGGCACCGCCCGTGCCCGGGGAAGTGTTAAAGAAATTTAAGTTTGTATGTTCATCTGTTAGTTTTGTTGTTTAGTTTGTCATCTTAGCAAGTTTCAAACTATAACTAATCTTACAGGCCCCCTTTGTTGCACATGCATTCGTATCTTTCTGGCCTCTAATTAAACTTTCGACAGCTACGGGTGCCAGGTACGGCCTCATCGCGAATGTGACTCCCCAACGCCAGAACCCTTTTCTGTAAACACCTCCCTTGGGGTGTTGATGACCTCTTTAACCCTTCGTAGATAATGTTGGGGCCCGAGGCCTCTTAAGGCTGTAACTTATGCATTTAGGGAGGTCCAACACAAGGCTTGGTATTTCTAAAGCAACAATATCGTCATGGCCATAAAATAAGTTCAACATGTTAAGCCTTGTGAAAATACACTACACAGGTCAAATGAAGTTCAGAGTGAACATGCTCCCTTTTGCTGTTAGAATAAGCAGAAGTATGAACAAAAGGTGTCTTGTAAGCTGAAACCGTTAGAATAGGCAGGAAGAGGGTGGGCAAGTGGGATGGAGTCAAATGTCAAGTTTTCCATTCTGTATGTATTGCATATTCAAATTGCTTATGCTGATGCAAATAAAAACCATGTGTGCAGTCGAACACGCTGGCTTCGCCTCGGAGTTCGAGGGCTGCCCCGCGCGGAAATGACAGACAATCTTGGCTGGTTGATTCATTTGTTCAGGCTTGTTTTGATAGAAACATCCTTAACATTACTTGGTCCTTCGAATGCCGGATGAAAACGTGTGATCTGCGGTGGACGATTGACGACGACTGAAAACGGCGCCATCGTGAAACGTCCTCTCTTCCAGGAGGCCGGTCCTCGGCCATCCTCCACCGGAGAGAACACAGACTTCATCCATGAACCGCGAGTGTCTCGACCAGAGGAGAGATTGTCACAGGTCAGTGGTTGTATACAACAGATAGTAAAAAACTTTTTTGGGTTTTTGAAGGATAGTAGGGTTTCAGGGAGTTCCTTTACCCGAAGAGATAGTACATCTTAGCTTAGCTATTTTCTGGAAGAAATACAGATTTAACTTTGCTATTTTGGAAGACTTGTTGGAAGACTCGGACAGTACAGAATTAACTGTTGTTTATTCTGGAAGGCAGATTAAGGCATTCCTTGTCTGGTAGAGAGTACAAGTGTAGTTGATTATATCTGCTCGGATAGTACAGAATTAACTGTTGTTTTTTCTGGAAGACAGATTTAGGGGTCCTTATTTCTGGTAGAGTACAGATGTAATTATTACTATATTTGGAAGTGATAGTACAACGTTTGTTATTTATAGAAGACGAAAATAGTTTATCTATTTTCACAGACACAGAACTGATCAATCTGTGAGTGTGTATGTGTATTGTATGAATGTCCAACGTTTGAGAAATCTAAAACTGACCGAGGGTTGTGAGTAAAAACACCCAGGAATACCCGCTCCAAATTGGGAGTAGAAGCTTGGTATTCAACCCAAAGTCAGGCAATTTGAATTTTTCTCAACACTGAGGAACCATAACTAGACACCATAACAATTAAGACTGTCAGAAATGGCGGCAGAATTGATGAAGGAAGTTAACTGTCAACTTTCCGAATTTGAAATAAAGGAAAAATGTAGGTTAGTTGAAATTGAAAAATATTGATTAGCTTCTCGTTTGTAGCTGTTCAATGTTGAGAACTGTGTGTGTTGTTTTGTGGGCCCGTGTATATGTCTGAGTCTGACTATGTGTGTGTGTGAGAACAAAGAAGAGAAAGGGTGGGGGTTGAGTCAGTGAGCTGGAGTGTGTGCGATTGGGGATTACTAATACCACTTGGTATTTTATCCCATGTAATACAGTAGGATTATAAACAGCAGACTGTTGTGGATGTAATAGACAAGAAATCTCCACCTGAAAAAGTTGAAGTGAGAATTGCCACAACAGGAAAATTGAGTTGCTGTCCTACTGATGAGAAACCAGTTTTTAGAACACCCTAGGTGTTGACAAACTGGTCCAATTTTCTAAAATTGGGGTATTGGGTAGTATAGTAAAGTCCAGGGAAACTTTGCAGTGTAGAGATTGGAAGTTAATAAGAAAAGAAAAGGAATGTGTAAAGAAAGAAAAAGAATGTGTAGAAAAGGGAAAGGAACAATTAATGTTCCATAGAAAGGATTGATGAAGTCCAAATGATAGGGCAAGTGAGAAAGGTGTCATAGGCAGATTTGCAAGTGGAAAACTGTATAGAGTAACAGAATGAGAACCTATGTGGTTGAGGGATGTAAGACACTGAGTTGGTTGCATGAATTGAAAGAGAGAAGTAGGTGTTATGAAAGATGGAATGAAGGTTTTGAAAGTGAACATGAGGAATCTTTGCAAAAGCATAGGTGTTTCCTGATTTTGAATTTTAAGTGGTGTCAAACCTGAGGTGCGGGGGCAGAATTTGGTTCTCTAACTGAGAGGCAAGGTAGGTTGAGAAGGAAAAGCGTAAGTGAAATAGGATGAGCGGAAAGTTAAGAGGGGGTTGGAGATGACTGAGAGGTAAAGTAGGTTGGGCAGATGCCAGAAGGAAAGCGTAAGTGAATTGGAACGAGCGGAAAGTTTAGGGGGAAGGAACTGTTGCCATTGGCTTGAGATTGCCTGCTCGTAAATTGGCAGGGAGGAGTGGCCAGTAAACTGGAGCCTTTGGTAGGGGGCGTAACCCCTGGCAGCTTGGTTGCCTGGGGACCGCGTGATTGGCGTATGAACAGTGAGGCCCCCCCCCCTCCCTTCTTTTTCTGCTGTGAGCGTCTAGGATAGGCTTGCACACGAGGGCGGCCAAGGAGAAGACGAGTAATTTACATAATGAATGAAGGGTTTGAGAACTTGTTTTAAGGAAGTGTACGATTGGGAAAATGAATGACTCGGCCGGGACCCCAGTGGGGCTTCGGACTGCGAGTTGATGTCCAAACCTCTGGATTCCCCCTCTGACAGTGACAACAGTGAGGACATTGAGGAAGATATTAAACATATGTTTGACCTCGAGAATTACTTAATGCGTCATCAAACTGAACCGATGAGATGCAGCTGTTAAAAAAGGAAGTCACATATTTAGGCCGCATTTTGACTGAAAAGGGGCGCATTTTTGGTGACAAGCAAAAAGAAGGCGTTGCCCGAGCCCTAAAACCAATAACAAAGAAGTAAATGATGTCCCTTATAGGTGTACGCAATTATTGCCAGGCATGGATTGCAAAGTACTTAGAAATCACACGACTATTGCTGGACATCATTTATGACAAGCCAATGACATTTGAGGAAAAAAAAAATGTTTGAACACTTGAGGTTGACAAGCTTTTGAACTTGTCAAGTGTGAACTCATTGATTAAGATGTATTAGCACTACCAAATTACTATGAGCCATTTGAGCAAACAGTGACTGCAAAAAATGGTTTCATGACCTTGTGTGGCTGCAGACGCGCAGGGCTCATGAAATCACTTGCATATTAGTCACAACAATTGGATCAAGCAGCCTTCACCCACCACATTCACATTGCACGGCGACCTAATTGTCACATTACACTGATAAGGTGCGCTCAGCCCAGCGTCACTTTTTCCCGCACCAGTAGAAGGCACACCACACGACTGTGGAAGCCGAGTCCAAATTACCACCAAACAGCGACCTGACCTCTTGGACACCTTTCTCCCGACTGGAGAGACAGTTTTTTGACGGCCGCAAAGGGGTGGGAATTTTTTTTTTAACAAAGCATTTTGTTTCAAGGGATATTAAAATCTGTATGTGCAGGACAAGCAGCAGAAACTTCTGTGCTGATCCAGAATTGTAAGATGTTTTCTAAAAAACATTTTACAATTTGGACTGACTGCCAAGATATATGTTTATGTGTTCTGTCGACATTGGGCAAACGGCGTTTTAAAAAATCACAAAAGATGAAAGAAAAGTTGTGCATAAAGCACGTCTAAATAAGTATTTGTAAATGCAAAATTTTCTGAACAGAAAATGAAACGATTACAATTGAATACTGCCTCGCTGACAATGCAGCAAGGGGTAATGCACACACACACACACACACACACGCAGCAAATCAACTTGACAATTTGATCTCACGCCAGGGAAAAATACACCACTAATTGAATGCACACATTGGGAGAAAAAAGGTGCAAACATTGCTGAGGAGTAGAGGAGTAACATGAGTGACACATGTGTGTCAACAGGGGGAAGTATGATATGAAATTGTTCCCACATATAGACTTTTCAACAAAAAACTTTTTTTTAGACAAAGTGTTAGTTGTTTGGGTTGCAATATTGTTTGGTTATAATTAATGTGTTTTCAAAATGGATTACGTTGTTTCCAACAACACATGATGATGTTAAAACAGTTGGAAAAAGTGTTGTGTAATCGAATTATCCTGACATTTGGAATTTCAAGAGTGATTTAAAGTGAAAATGATGCATTTTGTGAATAATGTTTGTAACAAGTGGGACAGTTGTTGCAAAATTGACTCAAAGCGTCATTTTGCATACAGTCTGCAGGACTTGTGGAACGCACGAATGGAACTGACTTATCAAGACAAAGAGAAAAAAAAAAGAGACAATGGCCAGACTGTGTTTCAATCACAGCAATGAGGATAGTGCCAGCCGAAGGAAGGACACTATCCCCTTTTTATCCTATATGGCCTCACACATAGACTCTCAGGTTCATCAGAACCACCAGCGACTGGCACATCTGTCCCAGTCCACATGAAAGACATGTTTGACCACAATTACTGGCCAGTGTGTTTTGATCCACAGATAAACCACGTCCATGTGGGAGACCAACTCTTCCTCAAGGTGCTGAAACGACCTCGTTGGGACAGTGAACGCTGGGACGGCCCTCATCAGGTGATTGCAGTGACCCCGACGGCAGCAAAGGTCGAGGGGCGTGGCGGCTGGAACCATCAGTCGCAGTGCAAGCTTCTCCGGTCCCTGCTGAAGGCTGAGCGACGCAAGTCCCTTGGAGAGGATCTCCACCACGTACACTCCAATGTACCAACAAAAGACCACAGTTGGAAAGAGGGTTTTCCGTGGCAAACACACCCCTCTCGGAAGGATGGAGCAAGCCGCCGAACAGCAACTGGGCACTGCCCTGTCGACCAGATGCATCATCTACTTCCTTGCAGGGCTGTGCCTGGTCAGCGCACAACCTCGAGACCAGGACAACGTCAAACGCAGACGAGTTGCACAGGCGCAGACTGCTGACTACACGCACATCAAATAAAACCTGCAGCCTCTGAAAAAACGCTCAAGGTCACTGATTCATGTAACTTGCATCACAGAAAAGAGTTGCAGTTGTGAATGTTTGATGTTCCGGGTTTATTTTGTACATACATGTATTGGACCAAAAACTGCATTAGCTTTGCTTTATTATCTTTTAATTGTTATTATTTTTTTGGGCTTCTCGTTCGGGGCATGGGTTTCTACCCTTTTCTCCAAGAATTTTTGAGTTTTTGGGTAGTTTTTCTCCCCCCTCAAGCGACAGCCTTTGATGATGAGATTTGAAACTTGATAAACAGGAGGGATATGTTAAAGAAATTTAAGTTTGTATGTTCATCTGTTAGTTTTGTTGTTTAGTTTGTCATCTTAGCAAGTTTCAAACTATAACTAATCTTACAGGCCCCCTTTGTTGCACATGCATTCGTATCTTTCTGGCCTCTAATTAAACTTTCGACAGCTACGGGTGCCAGGTACGGCCTCCTCGCGAATGTGACTCCCCAACGCCAGAACCCTTTTCTGTAAACCCCTCCCTTGGGGTGTTGATGACCTCTTTAACCCTTCGTAGATAATGTTGGGGCCCGAGGCCTCTTAAGGCTGTAACTTCTGCATTTAGGGAGGTCCAACACAAGGCTTGGTATTTCTAAAGCAACAATATCGTCATGGCCATAAAATAAGTTCAACACGTTAAGCCTTGTGAAAATACACTAGACAGGTCAAATGAAGTTCAGAGTGAACTTTTGCTGTTAGAATAAGCAGAAGTATGAACAAAAGGTGTCTTGTAAGCTGAAACCGTTAGAATAGGCAGGAAGAGGGTGGGCAAGTGGGATGGAGTCAAATGTCAAGTTTTCCATTCTGTATGTATTGCATATTCAAATTGCTTATGCTGATGCAAATAAAAACCATGTGTGCAGTCGAACACGCTGGCTTCGCCTCGGAGTTCGAGGGCTGCCCCGCGCGTAAATGACAGACAATCTTGGCTGGTTGATTCATTTGTTCAGGCTTGTTTTGATAGAAACATCCTTAACAGGAAGGTGCTCCTCTACGGCTTAACTGCCACGCACGCCGGCCGGAGCTCTGGTACGGTCCGAACCGCGCGAAACGTCGCCACTGATCGTGTCCGGGGGAACGTGCTCTTCTTCGTCCACTCTCCTCTTCGCCCACGCTCTTCTTCGGCGCACGCCGGCCGTCTAACCGCTCCAGCGCCCTGTCGTGCCGCTCGGCGAAACTACAATGCCCCCGAATATTTTTTAGACCCGCGAAGCACTGAACCCACGAAAGGTGAACCGCGAAGTAGCGAGGGTTCACTGTATGTATAAGACCAAGACCTACAAAAAAGTCTCTTGGAGCAATGAGCTAGGTTTTACAGGAAGTCGGCCACTTTGAATTTACTTAAAAGGGGGCGGGTCACCACAATGGACTTTGTGTAGAAATTATTATTGGGGCCCGAGCAGCGACCGCGGCATGGTCCCTATTGTTTTTGTAGAAATTATTATTAGGGCCCGAGCAGCGACCGCTACGAGGTCCCCATTGTTTTTGTGGAAATCATCATTATTTTTATTATTATTATTAGGGCCCGAGCAGTGGCCGCTGCGATGTCCCTATTGTTTTTCTAGAAATTGTTATTAGGGCCCGAGCTGCGACGGCGGCGAGGTCCCTATTGTTTTTGTAGAAATTATTATTAGGGCCCGAGCAGCGACCGCTACGAGGTCCCCATTAACCGCGATAACCGAGGGTTCACTGTATTACTCTTACTCGATCTTGGCGCCGCTTTTGACACTTGATCATAACATATTATTAAAACGCCTTGAAACTTGTGTTGGCATTTCAGGTTCAGCACTTTCTTGGATTAATTCGTATCTGTCGGAGACGACGCACCGTGTAATTCATGGCAATGCGTCTTCTGATCTTTGTAAGATCACACGCGGAGTTCCGCAGGGATTGGTACTAGATGCTACCGCTTGGTGATATTATACGGAAATATCACATTAGTTTTCATTGTTATGCTGATGATACGCAATTATACATGCCGTTGGATATAACGAATCCGTGTGATTGCTATAAATTAGAGGCATGCCTTGCCGAAATTAAACTATGAATGTCTTTCAATTTTTTGCGTCTTAACTCAGATAAAACCGAGATGCTGATCATTGGACCAGCGCGTCATCTGTACCTTTTTCAAAGACACCACTATGAGTATCGATAAATTGCCCAAAAGGATTCAACAAAAAATCTCGGTCTTATATTTGACACAACTATGTCGTTTCAAATGCACATTAAAAATATTACTAGAACTGCATTTGTTCATCTGCGTAACATTGCTAAAATTCGCCCAATTCTATCAACTTGTGATGCAAAAATCTTAATCCATGCGTTTGTTACGTCTCGCCTCGACTATTGTAACGTTTTGCTCTCGGGTCTCCCCATGTCTAGTATTAAAAGTTAGTTCAAAATGCAGCAGCTAGACTCTTGACTAGAACGAGAAAGTTTGATCATATTACCCCGATACTTGCCAATTTGAATTGGCTTCCGGTCCACTTGAGATGTGATTTTAAAGTTCTGCTACTTGCCTATAAAATATTGCATGGCTTAGCACCTTCCTATCTCGTTGACCTCGTGGTACCATATGTTCCGTCCCGAAACCTTCGCTCACAAAATGCTGGTCTTTTAGTGATCCCGCGAGCCAAAAAGAAGTCCACAGGTTCTAGAGCGTTCTCTATTCGGGCACCAATGCTTTGGAATGTACTACCCTCAGGTATTAGAGGCGCCACCTCAGTAGAAATGTTCAAAACACTATTAAAGACGCATTTATACTCTTGTGCATTTAGTTGAACTATTTGTTGGCCTGTTTACTGCCGCTTTTTCTCTTATCTTCTCTTTTCTGCCCCCTTTTCCCCGGCTGGGGGATTAGGTGACGGTGACCCACTAGGAAGTTTAAGGCATTGACAAACTGGGCATGCACCTGTTCCAGTGATGTCGTCTTCCTGCAGCGCGACATTTATTTATATACTTTAGCATCTAATTTAATTATTTGTTGGCCTGTTTACTGCCGCTTCTCCTCTTTTCTGCCCCCTCTTCCCCTGCTTGGGAATTAGGTGATGGTGACCTGCTATGAAGATTACGGCACTGACCAACCGGGGAGGGACCTTCTCTGCCGAAGTCGTCTTCATGCAGCACCTCTTCTGATTTCCCTATATTTCAGCACTTTGTTGAACTACTTGTTGGCCTGTTTACTATTTCTGTTCTTTTTTTTCTGTTCCCAATTCCACGGCTTGGGAATTAGGTGATGGTGATTCACTTGGAAGTGGCTGTTCTGAATTTACCCCAAACTGACTATTTCAAGATCAAAGGCTCAACCTCGGATATGCTGCCATGGCGATTACGGTCCTGGATGAGGACCCACTCCACTAAAGTCATCTTCCTGCAGCACTTCATTTAATTGACTCTCACATTATCTCATCTAACATTGTATAGCATCATTGTATGTGTCAAATGTTGCCCACTTGGCATCCAAAGCAGCCTGGTCATCCTGGAAGGGGGTTTCCCCCCCATCTGTGGTCCCTTCTCAAGTTTTCTCACTTTTCCCCCAATGGGGTTTTGAGTTTTTCCTTGCCCTCCTGGGGGTTAAGATCAGTGGATGTTGATTGTGGTTATGTAAAGCCCTTTGAGACTGTCTGTGATTATACACATAAAATTGACTTGACTCGACTTGGACCAGAATAGAAGTGGATGAGGGAAAAAGGGAGGGGCGGTGTTGACTGATATTGTGCAGATGGAAGTAGGCTGACCGGGTTGTGTTATTATGCTTATGGAAAGATAGAGTGCTGTCAAGGATGACACCCAGACTCTTGACCTGAGGGGATGGGAAAACAATGGAGGGGCCAACAGGAATGGGAAAACTGCCAACTTTGGATTGTATTGATTTTGTACTGAAAAGAATAACTTCTGTTTTGTCGCTGTTAAGCCTCATGAAATTATTAGAAAACCAGTCATTGATTTCAGATAGACAGGAGGTGACGGAGGTGGGAGGGAGTGATATGCTGGGTTTGCAGGAGAACTAGAGCTGGGTGTCATCCGCGAAGCAATGGAAAGCGATATTGAATTTTCGGAAAATGCTGCCAAGGGGAAGGAGGTATATGATAAATAATAGGGGGGCCAGGACCGAGCCTTGGGGCAAACCTGAGGTGACTGGGAGGGACTTTGATGAGAAATATTTAAGCTGGATGAACTGAGTGCGGTCTTTGAAGTATGAATGGAACCAGTTGAGGGCGGTGTGGGTGATGCCGATGGAAGAAAGTCTTTTGAGAAGGATGGTGTGTGAGATGGTGTCAAAGGCCGCAGTCAGGTTAAGAAGGAGGACAATGGAGAATGAATCTGAGTCAGCTGCAATGAGGAGAGCAGAGGTGACCTTGAGTAGAGTTGATTCAGTGCTGTGAAGTGCACGGAAACCGGACTGAAAGGGTTATTGCAGGTGAGATGAGAGTGGAGTTGAGTGGCGACTACATTATCTAGGACTTTTGAAATGAATGGTAGGTAGGAAATAGGGCGGAGGTTCAGGAAATAGTACTGAGCGGCTTTTTCTTAATCTCATGAGAAAATGTACTTGGGCAAGCACAGTCGAAAAGAGTCGTGCGTTATCTCAGCCCAGCCTCACATTCTTCCCCCGGCACGGGTCTACGTCCAAGGGAAGGTCCTCTCCAGATTAATCATTGTCTGGATGGTTGATTCCCAGCTGGTCCCCAAGACTGGTATTCCACGGCTGGCCTTCTCCGGCGGGAAGTCTCTCTGTCTCTCCTGCTGGTATTCCCCTGTAATCTTGTCAGTGTGCATGTATGTGTGCTCCAAAATCAAATTATGTCTTTCAGAATGTGTTTTTGCAATGGCGTCCCCTTGAACCCTCCAATCAATCAATCAAATTTTATTTATAAGAGCACTTTTCATACATAAAATGCGGCTCAAAGTGCTGTACAATAAAAACATCCAAATTACAACGAAAAACTAAAACCCATTCCACCCACTCAACATAAACACAAGACACATCCACATACACGCCTGAACTCGCACACACACAGAACACTCGCATTCACACAACTTAATAAACCATCTTAGTAGAAAGACAGGGTAAGGCACAGAGAAACCATATGAGAAAATGTACCCAGGGTAGGTCATCCGCGCTGAGAGGGATGACGGCTCACGCCCACAGGGAGCTGCGCCAACACACAGACCCCTAGCCCAGACTGACCGGGGTAGACCCTACACATAGTGCAGAGGGCCCCGGTCCGCCGGGCCTAAGGAGCCTCCGGGATGAAGCCCCCTGTGAGAAGGCCAGCCACACCTCCCAGCGCGGAGGCCCCCCTTGAAGAAACACTGGAGCTAAAATATATAAAAGAAAATGATAATGCTAAACAAAAATGAAGCTAAAAATTAAAGGACAATAATATAAAAAGACGAAGCTAAAATATATAAGAAAAATTATGATACTAAAAGACAGAGAAGAAGCTAAAAATTAAAAGACAATAATATAAAACGACGCAGCTAAAATATATAAGAAAAATGATGATACTAAAAGACAAAGAAGCTAAAAAAAATTAAAGACAATGATAATATATAAAATGACAATCCTGAATTAAAAGACTAAGATAAATTATTTAAAAGCCAAACAAAAAAGGTGAGTCTTGAGCAGGGGTGGGCAATTATTTTTTCCATGGGGCCACATAAGAAACATTAAATATTGTGGAGGGCCGGGCCAAAAGGCTGAACTCAATTCTGCATAATATTAATTGTATTTCTTTTTTAAAAAGCAGTAAATAGCACTGTTTTGACAAGCTGGCATTAAAGTTAAGCAATGAAACTAAATACCAAATAAACTGAAAAAATGAGGTTGCCTTACAAAAATGTATTCATTCAAATTTCTCAACACAATGGTAGACAAAATATTAACATTTTTTACTATTTGTGACTCATATTAGTAAACATATTCTGTCACATTCACTTCAAAACACATTTTGAGTTCCATATACTGTTGGATAGTTGTGTAAAGGTTCTGAGCATTTTAAAGACATCACAATATTGTCTTTTTGCACCAAACATTAAGCAAGATACAACATATTGACTGTCACTGAACTGTGATTTTGAGAAAAAGTGTCCCAGTTCATTGTTATCTGGTGCCGTTTTTATATTTCTCTGCATGTTTCGTCTGGTAATGCCGACTCAAATTGTAGTCCTTCAACACGGCGATCTGCTCCCCGCAAACTAAACACACAGCTTTACCTCTAACTTCAGTAAATAAATACTTCGCTGTCCAATTTTTGTTGAAAATTCTACATTCGGCATCTACCTTTCTTTTTGTAGCCTGAGCGGACATTTTTGAGGACGAACGTTGTCTTGTTGTGATTCAATCGCGCGCATGTCTTGATAAACGCATTACGTCATTATGTGCGACGCACATTGTGCGGGAATAAAAAAAAAAAACAATTTCAGAATAAAAGCAGTGCAGCTTTCGCCCATGAATGAGGTGAAATTAAAAAGTATGTTTATTTTGAAATTTCCAATTAACCTTACACTCGCGGTCAGAGTCAACCAAAGGTATGTGGCCCGGGCCATACAATGCCCAGGTCTGTCATACGGGCCAGTCAGTGCCACCCGGCGGGCCGGATGTGGCCCGCGGGCCGTGCAATGCCCAGGTCTGGTCTTGAGCCTCCTTTTAAAAATATCAACAGTCTCTGCGGACCTGATGTCCTCCGGCAGGCTATTCCATAGACGAGGACCAGAATGGCTGAATGCAGCCTCGCCATGTGTTCCAGTCCTCACCCGAAGAATAATTAACAGGCCGGTGCCAGAGGACCTCAGGGTCCGCGAGGATGGCCCAAGACCGTTAAGGCATTTAAAAACTAATTGAAGAACCTTAAAATCAATCCTGAAACACACGGGGAGCCAATGCAGCGATTTTAAAACTAAATCCAGTGCCCAATTTGGTATGTTTGCATCTCTATGTCCTATGTGGAGAATGTGCTTTGTCATATTTGTCCATGAAGTGCTGTCTGGCTTGTCATCAGTTTGTAATGTGCAGACTGAATATGTATGATGTGAATGTGAGTGTAGGTCATGAAAATACTATGTTCACACATTTATAAACTAAGTAATATAACTTTAGCATGTGAAAATAATATCATAAATCAGTAAAGACCATGACTACAATCAGTCATTCCTATGCGTAGTAGAATTAGAATTAGAATTAGAAATCCCTTTATTGTCATTGTACTCAAGTGTGCAACGAGATTAGAAGGCTCCCCTCTCCAGTGCAATACAACAATAAGACAGACAAATATATAAATTAGATTAATAAATAAGAGAGTGCAATGGAATTTAGTACAGAATAGGGTATATAAAAACACATCACGATGCTGTTCTGCAAGGTAAGGGTGTTCTCGTGTGTGTGTGAGAGTTCAGAATGGAGATGGCTCTCGGAAAGCAACTGTTTCTCAGTCTATTGGTCCTCGATTTGATGCATCTGTAGCGCCTGCCAGAGGGCAACAGGTCGAACAGGTGTGAGTTTGGGTGGGTATTGTCTTTGACGATGTTGAGAGCCCTTCTGAGGCACCGGGCGGTGTAGATGTC
The DNA here is from genome assembly GCF_059441095.1 of Idiotropiscis lumnitzeri. Classification (NCBI taxonomy): domain Eukaryota; kingdom Metazoa; phylum Chordata; class Actinopteri; order Syngnathiformes; family Syngnathidae; genus Idiotropiscis; species Idiotropiscis lumnitzeri. The sequence goes on along the minus strand of NW_028283724.1, from coordinate 208,548 downwards.
CGACAGTGAGGGGAGAGGGCAGCCAATAATCCTTTGCGCTGTTTTGACTGTCCTCTGGAGCCTCACTCTGTCGGCCTCAGTGCAGCCGCTGTACCAGGTGGAGACACAGTACGTCAACAGGCTCTCAATGGACGAGTGGTAGAAGGCTAGCAGCAGCTTCCTGTCCAGGTTGAATTTCCTGAGGACTCTCAGGAAGTGCAGACGCTGGTGGACCTTCTTTACCACTGCTGTGGTGTTGTGAGTCCAAGAAAGGTCGTCGGAGATCTGTACTCCCAGGAACTTGAACGTGTGGACCCTCTCCACACACACGCCTTCGATGCAGAGGGGGGGCGGCACCGTCTTGTTCCTCCTGAAGTCGACGACAATCTCCTTTGTTTTTGCAGTGTTAAGGTGCAGTCTGTTGTCCTTGCACCAAGCTGTCAGTCTCTTTACCTCCTCTCTGTAGGCTGTCTCGTCACCTTCCGAGATCAGACCGACCACTGTCGCGTCGTCAGCAAACTTGACGATGGTGTTGTTGCCATGGGCCGGGCTGCAGTCGTAGGTGTAGAGGGCGTATAGGAGAGGGCTCAGCACGCATCCTTGAGGGGAACCGGTGCTCAGCATGCAGGTGGAGGACGTGTAGGGGCCGAGCAACACAGTCTGGGGTCTGTTGGTCAGAAAGTCCTTAATCCAGATGCGTGTGAGGGCAGGGAGGCCGAGAATGTCAAGTTTGGCGACGTGGATGTCTGGGATGATTGTGTTGAATGCCAAGCTGTAGTCCACAAAGAGCATCCTTGCATAGCTCTGCTGTTGTTCCAGGTGGCCCAGCACAACATGCAGAGCAGTGTTGATGGCGTCCTCAGTGGATCTGTTAGCCCAGTATGCAAACTGGTAGGGGTCCAGAGTGGGAGGAAGGCAGTCCCTGATGTGCTGGAGAACCAGCCTCTCGAAGCACTTCATGATGACTGGTGTGAGAGCAACAGGACGGTAGTCATTCAGGTGGACGGCTGGTGACTTTTTGGGGACAGGAATAATGGTGGAAGTTTTCAAGCAGGAGGGGATGACTGCTTGAGCCAGGGAGCGGTTGAAGATCCTGCAGAATACATGTGACAGTTGGTGGGCACATGTTTTGAGGACCTTGCCTGGTATTCCGTCGGGTCCAGTAGCTTTCCTGGGTTTAACAGCCAGGAGCGCGCGCCTCACATCGTGTTCCTCTACGGTGAGTGGGGGGGAGTTGGAGCATGAAGTGCGGGGGTGTGACGGTTGGGGCGAGTCAAAGCGAGCAAAGAAGCAGTTAAGCTCCTCTGCCAGCGATGCACTCGGGTCTGCAGAGGTCGTGCTGCTGCCACGGAAGTTGGTGATGCTCCGTAGACCCTGCCACACCTCCCGTGGTCTGTTACTGGCAAGGTGGGCCTCCAGCCTCCCCTTGTAGGTTGCCTTGGCTAGCTTGATGCCTTTGCTCAGGTCAGCACGAGCCACCCTGTACTGGGCTTTGTCGCCTGACCTGAAGGCAGCGTCACGGGCCTTGAGGAGAGAGCGAACCCTGCTGGACATCCAGGGCTTCGCATTTGGGAAGGTCCGTATAGTCCTGTGTAGGGACACAGTTTCCATGCAGAACTTGATGTAGTCCACTACACAATGTGTGTAGACATCAAGGTCCTGATGATCAAAGAGGCCCCAGTTTGTGTCTTGAAAGCAGTCCTGTAATTCACTCATGGCGCCGTCACGCCAGGTTTTCACAGTCTTTGTGGTGGGCCTGAATCTGCGCCTGAGAGGGATGTATGCAGGTGCGAGCTGCAAGGACAGGTGGTCTGACTGGCCGAGGGGGGCGAGTGGGAGGGCCCTGTATGCGTGCTTGATGTTCGAGTACACATGGTCGAGAGTGTTGTCTCCCCTCGTTGGGCACTTGACATGCTGGTGAAACTCTGGGAGTACAGTCTTTAAATTGGCCTTATTAAAGTCTCCCGCTACTACGTGAACGCCATCAGGGTGGGCCCGCTGATGTTTATTGATGACGCACGCGAGTAGCGAGAGCGCCGTGCTAGTGCTAGCGTCGGGAGGGATGTAAACAGCTGTGACAATCACGACCGTTAGCTCCCTCGGGAGAAAATAAGGCCGGCATTTAACGGACATGAACTCGATGTCGGGGAGAGTGCTTCTCGACGATCGTGCTATCGCCGCACCAGTTCTCATGCACGTAAACACAGAGCCACCCCGCCCTGTCTCTTACCGGTGTCCCTTGTCCGATCCGCGCGATGTAGCGAGCGCCCGGCCAGCTGGATGCTAGCATCGGGGACGTCTGCGTGCAGCCAGGATTCCGTGACGACGATCACACTGCTGTCTCGCACATAGCGGTTTCCCAGGATTTGTAATCCCAGGTCGTCGATTTTGTGGACCACGGATCTGGCGTTGGTGAGGTACAGACTCGGCAGTGGTTGCCTATGGGGCTGCCGTCGCAGCCGTTGCAAGACACCGGACCTGCAGCCCCGCTTCTGCTTCCTCTCTCTGCGTCGCCTGCGCCGCCTCCCGGTCCCGATGACAAGCCACGGTGAGCCGGGCAGCCTCGCGAGTTCGTCCGGAATTTTGCGATCATAGCATATTCAGTAAATATAAACCTGCTAAATTAAATAATTGACATTCTGTCCCATAAATGTTTAAAATGCCGGTAATTGCCATACAATCCTTCAAGGGTCGACGAGCGATGTTCGGGAGGAGGAGCAGTGGTGGTGGTGCGTTTCCCTCGGGCATGTGTCGGTAAATCCAGCGGAGTTCAGCGGCAGTGGATTGAAGTTGTCCTGACACAGGTTGATGACATGACAGGAACAGGCAGAAGTGCGAGAAGCAGACTGGCCTGCGGGTCCACATGGCAGACAGGTGCTAACTTTGATAGGTAAGCTAAACTTTAGCCACAGTAGACGCGTCAGCGACTATGCAATCGGTGGGTGGCATTCATGAGAATCGGGATCGCTCAACATACAGATAATAATAAATAAAATCACTGTAACTGGAGGGATTGTAAACTGCTAAAGCAGGTACAACAAGCGGATCCAAAAAATTTCTGAGAGTTACCGGTGAGCAGTGGCAGCCAAACGTGCCAGCGTCCACTCAACCGGGAGTTGATTCAATATTCACAATATTTTATTATTTTGTCGTACAGTTGTTTAAAAATGGCTCGCTATCGCCCCCTAGAAAAAAAAAACAACAAAAAAAAACAGCCCCATATCTCTGTTTCACCAAACTGAAAATTTGATGAAGTGTGTACAAAGCCAAGACCTAATAAAAAGTCTCATGGAGCCGTATGCTAAATTGAACAGGAAGTCGGCCATTCTAAATTTATCAGAATCCGAAATCCTTTTATTGTCATTGTACAGTGTGCAACAAGATTAGGGAGCTCCCCTCTCCAGTGCAATACAACAATAATTTAATCAAATATATAAATTAGATAAATAAGAGAATAAATATTGTGATGGAAAATAGTATGAAATTGGAGAAATACAACACAATACGTCGCTGTTCAGCAAGGTAAGGGTGGTCGTGTGTGTGTGCATGTGTGTGAGAGTTCAGAATGGTGATGGCTCTCGGAAAGAAAATGTTTTTCAGTCTATTAGTCTTTGATTTGATGCACCTGTAGTGCCTGCCAACAAATTTACTTCAAACATTGACGAGGCTTTGAAAACAAAAGCTGCTCTAACTTTAACTACAAGCAAATTCCTCTTGAAGATTCCTCACGTTATTTCTCGGAAATATTTCACATTTCCAACGTGCCAGTACCCCAACGTTGTCCGGGTGGCGAGGGCCCTTTATAGCTGCTCGCAGCTCTAGTTTTTAATTAATTTTTTTAAATCAATGGTGATGACAGTGAAATATGTCTTGTCTGGTATCATGATAGCTGGAGGATATTTTGTCATGATATTTTAGTCAGGCCTGATAACAGTGATGTATGCTGATTTAAGGCTACTTTTATTTTGAAATGCCGTATCACATTTTGGTGGGACCGCATTTGATGGACAACTGGGGTTGTCTAGTGTCCCCCAAAATGGGTCTGATATCACGATAGCTCGAGGGTATTTTGAAATGATTATTTTAAAATCAGTGTTGATGACAATGAAATGTGCATATTTCAGGTGGGTTTTTTTTTATTGTGAAATTACACATCAGATTTTGATGGGACCATTTTTGATGAACAGCTGGGGTCGTCTAGTGTCCAACAAAACTAGTCTGGTATTACGACAGCTCCAGCTCTTTTATTTTAAAATGCCTCCTTACATTTTGATGGGACTACTTTTGGTGGAAAGCTGTGTTGTCTTGTGTCCTCCAAACCTGGTTTGGTATTACCATAGCTAGAGGATATTTTTTAATGAAATTTTAAAGTCAGGCATGATGACAGTGAAATGTGCAGATTTCAGGCAACTTTTAGTTTGAAATTACAAATTAGATTTCGATGGGACCACTCTTTATGGACAGCTGGGGTAGTCTCGTGTCCCACAAAACTGGTCTGGTATCACGATAGCTCGAGCTATTTTTTTTTTAACTCAGTGGTAATGACCGTGAAATAAGCGAATTTCAGGCTACTTTTATTTTGAAGTGCCACATCACATTTTGATGTGACCACTTTTGGTGGACAGCTGGTGTGGTCTAGTATCCCCAATCCTGGTTTGGTATCACGATAGTTTGAGGATATTTTTTAAAGATTTTTCTTTTAAATCAGTGTTGATCACAGTGCATATTTCAGGTGATTTTTTTATTTTTAAATGCCACATCAAATTTTGAAGTGACCACTTTTTGTGGACAACTGGGGTGGTCTGGTGTCCCGCAGAACTTGTCTGGTATCACGATAGCTTGAGGATTTTGTAATGATTTTAATTTTTTTAATCATTGGTGACGACAGACAAATAAGCAAATTTTCACGCTTTTATTTTTAAATATCCCATCAGATTTTGATGGGACCACATTTGTTTTTACGGTTCCGTCACCACGCGAGTGGCTACCTGCTAAAGCAGCACGGCTCACTATTTGAGCCTTTTTTGCGTGTTTTTTCCTTTACCCAGTTTTATTTATTTTACCTCATCGCAGCAATGGACATCCAAATTGCGGTGGTTTTATTGCTGCTGGGGGCTGTTTTTTGCGTGATCGTGTCCGGAGATGTCACTGGGAGCTACGGATCAATCGTTTACACAAGAGATCAGCTGTTAGCACTTCGTGCTAACCCCGTGCCGACTCCCGGAGCGAGACCCGATATCCCCCACGAGTTGAGGAGGAAGAGACGGGGGATGTCGCGCGGGGGCGAAACGCCAGGCAAAGAGGAGGCGTGACCACCCCGTCCTCCTGTCCGTTTTTATGGGAAATGTTAGATACCTTCCCAAGAAAATGGACGTGGCACGAGAGGAACTTCCAATGAGCTAGCTTGCTGATGTTCACGGATTCATGGCTAACAGACCTAACGCCGGACACCGTCGTGGAATTTGACGGCTTCCAAATACTACTTGCGGACAGGACACTGGAAAGAGGAAAGAGGAGGGCTGGCTGTGTTTGTTAATGATAGATAGTGTAACCCTAGGCACATCACAGCTAAGGAGCAACTTTCCAGTCGGGACAATGAGCTGCTAGCTGTTAGCATGCGTCCATACTTGACAAGCATCGCGAGTTAACAAGGACGTGCACGTAACAGGTGCGTGAGTAAACTGCTTAAAACTTTGATCGTCATTCAGCTGACCTACAAATTGAGACGCTACAGTCAGTTTGACGTTTTTGTTTGCTTGATTGTGGATTGACATGGAGGAACAAGACAGTGGAAAGCGGACATTAAAAATGACTGAGAAAAGCTGTAGAAGATCACAAGCCTAAACGGATGCAGGCACGCAGGTGCAAATTTGCTCAATTGACCTCCATGCAACGTCAAATTGAACAATTGATGGAGGATGATGCAAATGTTGACGCTGTAAAAAACTGAGCTTCGTGTTTGCTTTAGCGGCATGGAGCAAGAATTTGTGGACCTCAATTCCGGTGTGCAAAATTTAAAGACTGAAGAGGATTTTGCCGATGACCAAAATAACTGCTTTGATCCAAAAAATGTAATTAATGGAAATGTGAGCAATGGAAGAAGGACGTTTTGAAACGTGCAGAGGAAGGATGCAATAAACAAATATCACCTGATGATAGTAGATCTGCATCAACTAACTACACCCATAGAAGTAGAAGTAAAGAATCTAACAGACAGAAGCTCACTTCTGTCAACGTCTTCAATTAAATTAAAGGCTCAAATGGAACGAGCATGTTTAAAGGCAAAGGCTGCTGATTTACAACAAAGGTTGGCACTTGAGCAAGAAGAAGCTGCAATTAAGGCAAAGAAGCAAATGCATGCAATGCAAACGGCACTCCCTGAGTCTGATGCTAAATTGGATGTCTTGAGAAGATATGAAAATACCCAGGAGGATGGTATCCACATTCCTGATGAGTGTGTTACAATTTAAACAAGGAAAAACATTCAATTACCATCACAGCCTATCAGAGCAACAAGCAGTGTTGACCTGAAATGCTCCCACTTCGACTATTCCAATGGCTAGATTTCCACATCAGACAGAAAGTAGAGAACAACAGGGACATGTGCTTGATGGCCTTTGCCAAGCAATCTCACAGCAAGCCAGTGTCGCAGAATACTTAGCAAAGAGTCAAAAAGCATCGCTACTTCCCGAACTTTCCATTCCTACGTTTAAAGGCGACCCTCTGCATTATAAAACCTGTATAGGTGCCATTGAACATGGGATTGAAGGCCGTACAAGTGATAACCGTGATCATCTTCAATTTTAGCTGCAGTATACTAGTGAACAACCACATGAGTTGGTGAAGAGCTGCATCCATATGGAACCTCTGACAGGATATACCAAAGCAAAACAAATCTTGAAGGAGTTTTATGGTGATGACTTCATGATAGCAGAAGCATATTTAAAGGAAGCCATGGATTGGCCAACAATCAAGTCTGAAGATGGTGTTGCACTTCAGTCTTTCACATTATTCCTTATGGGCTGTTTGAACATAATGGCAGATGTTAATTACATGGAGGACTTGGACAACATGGCTAATATAAAGGCATTGGCAAACAAACTTCCATACAGACTTATAGAATCTTGGAGAAAATTTGCCTGCAATCTCCAAGAAAGAACAAATAGAAGAGTGAAGTTTAAGGATTTTGTTGACTTTGTTGACAAGCACGAAAGATTCTATAAAACAGAAAACAAAATCACAACACACAGAAACACCAAAATCAAAGAAAGTCTTCACAACAGTCATTGTGCCCGCTAAAGGAGTGGAAGAGTTTAAACCTGGCTAGTTTTATTCGATGTCCTGCATCTTGTGTCACTGTTATTCTGTGGAATGCTGTGTGTGTGGCTGGTGAAGTTGGAAAAAGAAAGTGAAAGAATGTGAGGTTTGGGAGGTTTTAGGTCGGTGCCTGGCGCAGACAGATACCTCGAGGGGGAAGGGATGCACAAGAAACTGGACCCTTCAGCCACAAGCAGGAGGGGCCACCACTTGAAGAAAGACCAAGAGAAGCAAGCTAAAGTTAACTGCAGCATACACATAGCCAATAGAATCATGCCAGGATGCCTTTGTCTCTGTGTCATTTGCATATTGTGTCTATAAATTAATGCTGAACAGCGAAGACAGAGAGAGCTGTATTGAGAGGGACCCAAACTCAAGTTGTAGATTTGTGTGTTAGGAATAAATCCACTCGTGTGTGAAAATGCCGGCTTCCTGATACCTTTCTATTGCAGAACGAGCGCGCATATTGTTGGATGAGTGAGAGTTGGGTAAAGTCACAAATTGGAGTCAGATTATTAATTTGAGTTTGCATTGGTTTAAAATTAAATTCTAACATTGATTTAAAGATAAATTCCAACACCGCCAAGATGGAAAACAACAAAACCACCACGCCAAAGGCAGAACCTGTTTCAGTGGATGCTATTGCCAAACCATGTGCTAATTGTAATGGAGAGCAACAGTCTCACAATTTGTAAGGAATTTAGGAGAAAGCATCACAAGGATAAGATTGACTTCTTGAGGAGCAAGGGTCTGTGTTTTGCATGTTTGATGCACGGTCGCATTAGCAGTTGCTGGAAACAAAAGCTTCAATGTCAAGAATGCTCTAGACTGCATCCTACAGCACTACACATTGTCCATAAACTTCTGCAAAGAAACAGCCTAAGACGATTGTAAATAGCAGTACCTATTAAGCGCCCTCGTACAAACAACAGAAACCTGGGGTGTCACTGGGGCCTGTAAATAGGACTGCATCCTTTCAATAATTCCGGGATGGGTCAAGGCACAAAAAGGAACCAAGACAGTGACGACTTACTGTCCGGTTTAAAAATGCCCTGACGCCTTTTTTAGACTGAAATAACTTACTAAAGTTTTCGTTTTGTGCCATTCAGAATGGGAGAGGGAGCCAGGAGGCGAAACAGCCGTCTTGCCAGTTCAATCCCGCACACCCTCTGACTCTCACCCTCCGTTCTGCCTTTTTATTGAAACTAACTCATCAATAACTAATCACCAGAAGACAGAAAAGCATCAACAACTAATCACCAAGAGACAGAAAACATCAATAACTCACGGTATAAAGGTCAGTTTAACTAAAGCATCAATAACTAATCACCAGGGACTCCAGCAGGCAGAAAATCATAACCCAAGGTCAGTTTAACTAAACACATCTTCAGGATACGGTGTCTGTGTGTGTGTGTGTTAAAATAACAAGTAAGTGTCTCTGTGTGTGTTAAACATTAATGAGTGTATAAAAACATGATTATGAATACACAAACTGATTACCTATCCTCAGCCCATCTTACATTTCCCCCCTGTTGTGGATTTAAAAATCATGTCCTTACGGCTTTAAGACAGATCATCATAATGAAATCATACAACAGTGTGATCATCAGTGGAGGAGCGAAAACCTCACATTAGGGAAAAATTCCCCTCCTCCCTTCTGGCGTAGAATGAGATCCTCATAATTTGATGACCATCAGGGAATAAAACTTGTCCCTGGGGTGACTTGGTGGAGGCCCTTGCCTCGTTGTAGGAGAGGACAGCCGTCCTTACCTCCCGGATCTTCGTGTATGGTGTGTGTGTGTGTGTGCACGTGTGTGGACAGGGGCAAGAAGTCCATGTGTTTTTACGTTTTAGTGTCCAGTTTGAGTTCGTCATTCTCAACATTAATCAGGTTGTAACGGTACATTTGGGCAACAAACCTACGATTAACCATCATCTTTGTCATAAAAATAATGCAACATGAACAGACTAAACATAACAAAATGAAAACTATAATTATCCCTATATATTGTTTTTTTAAATTCTTCATAGTGGTCATAACATCAATAATTGTTTCATTTTTATTAAAAATTTAAATGCAGTAATGTACTCCAATCAAGGCTGATATTCCTTTGTTATGTACGTCATTAATTTCCAAACAATATCTAATCTTTTTGTTCTGTGGCTTCAACATATTTATCATCTCATCAATATTAGCACCACAGAGTACTGAGTTTCGAGATCCTCACAATAGTCGTTCTCAAAATGATATTTTTTTTTATCAATTTAGCTTTGTTAAGGTAAGATATTTTATTGACAATCTAACATTAATATGCAAAGAACATGTACATTAGTACGAAATGTAAAAAAAAATTGTGGTGGGGGGGGTGCGAATTGTTTTCTTCTTGGTAGGGGGGGCATGACAGGAAATAATTGAGAACCACTGGTCTAGTCACACACCAGCTCGGGTTCATTCCCTACCAGAGAAATGACATTCCATGTCCCCAGAGCTAGGCGCTTTATGTTGCCGGGGATTGGACTGCCTTTGACTGCCTCCTAGCTCAAAGGAAACCCAAATTCTTTGGTCCCGCCCACTGGTAGTGAGCCGAAGCCCTTGTATTAAATAATAAATAAATACATAAAATAAAAAAATTAATAAATTTAAAAAACGGACCGATCCACTGCTTGGGTTAGTTTGACCCACCTTGAGATCCGTTCCCACTCAGTGACAGTGTCTACAAGCCACTGCCACCAGGCCAGTGAACCGACGTCCAGGCAGTGACAAAAAACGTGATCAAATTACATTGCTCATCATAAGGTGTTTGTGAGACGCTCTTTGTATGTTTCCTCAATTAAGACCTGTTTTCCATTGGTGTATTTGAAAAAAGTGGTGAACCTGTTAAATTCACTACAAAACGTTAAGAAGATGAAAGTAATGTTTGAAGGAATATTATTTTTCTATCGACATGCCGGCGGGCGGGCACAGATAGAGAGTGATAAAGCAGCACCACCCGCGCGGGGCGTGCTGACGAAAAGGCAAGCGCTCCTCCTCTCATCGCGTCCTTATTAAGACAGAAAAAAGACGCTGTTGAATTTGACCTATTCGCAGTTCGAGCAGGTGCTTAATGCTGGAGAATATCACCACTTCGAAGTTCGAACTGCTGTTGAAACGGAGAGGTAAGTGTTTTTCGTTTGTTTTTATTCAAAACATGCCTCCAGTGCATTTGTTCATGGTTAGAGATAGTTGTGTGGAAAACACTATACAAAGTAGCACCATGGATGTGGGCCTACAACACTGGCCTAGCAAACATGTGCTCCTACATCGACATAATTGACGAGCTCCAGTTAAGCATTGAATAATTATAAAACGTCATGGTGCTTTTACTCATTTAAAGAACTAAACCGACGCGTATTTTCATCCGGTGGTCAGGTTTGCATTGAATGTGAGCACGAGGGACGCTAGCTTGTTGCGTTAGCTTTGCGGAGCTAACAGCTTGCACTTTTGTTATAGAACAACAGAATGCAAGTACCATGATAATTTCTGTCATTAATTTTTGTGTAAGACACGATGTTCACTGGTTAATTACATGATTCTTAAAGCAAAGGTTACTGTGAATGCAATTTTGGTAAGATTTTTGTAGTCACACTGCATAAATCTGTCTGTTGTTTAAACTTCAATATAAACTATTATGGTTGAAATCGTTAATTGGGATGGAGGGATTGATATTTTTTTAATTTATAATTTATTTTTCTTACACTGATATTGTTAAAACTCCATTTAGCCTATAGTATTAATAATTCTCAACACAAAACTGTCTTTTTTCTTTATAGAATAAACAATGCCTTCCCTGAGATGCAGGAAGTCCCCAAAGCAGGATACTATTGAACATGCAGTCAAGGGTCTGGACAAGACTGCAGAGTTAGAAGCGAAGTATATAAACTCATTTAAAGGTATGATGTTAACGCTTTTGCTAAGATATATTATTGTTTTCTGATAACCAAGCTGACATCGTTTTTTAAGTGGTTATTTTACATTAAGAGTGTCTTGACCTTTTCTTTGTCAGTTTCAAGTTATTTCAGTGAGCGTGAAACCTGATGGTAGGAGTTCGATCTAAATTAAGGCTGTACTTGATGACGCCCTCCGGCATTTTTATACCACAATAGACCGGTGAACAAGTCCGATATTGATAGTCTAGTGTAAAGCACGTTATACGTCACAGAGATCACGTGACGCGATCCAATATGACTGTGTATACAGTGTATGTCATTGTTATGAAACTAAATAATCTTAAAGTTTTTTTTTTACGTAACCAGGTGCCATTGACATTTGTACTTTCAGTCCTAATACATACTGGCTAATGCAATGCTGGAAAATGAATTTTGGCTGGTCTGTTCCTTTAAAATCATAAAGAAGGGCTCTGCTCTATCCCTCACAAGAAGCAATGTTTCAAACCACCCTACATTAGTATAGTGGCCCAAATGAATATGATGACTCCTTATTTGTGTGCTTAAAAATATGACGAAGCTATCTTGATTTCCCTGTTAACTAGGTCGAGGAGTATTTACCAAGGCCCCTTTCAGGAAAGACGACTTTATTCTTTATTATGGAGTACAGAGGAAAATTGATAGATTCTGATAAATCTCAACGCAGGAAGATGGATGGAAGAGGCACTGTCTTTTTGGAGGTGAGGCAAAGATTGAGATGTTATCTTATTTTTGTTTTTATTTAAAAAAATAAACACATACTCATCCCATAAGTGTTAGGGGAAAAATCATTCTCTAAGCAAAAATGTATACCGTATTTTCGCACCCAAAAGACGCGCCGTGTCAAAGGGCGCAACACCTGTTGAGGCCGCTATTTCTGTCTTTGTAACATATACTGGACGCACCGCCTGACAAGACAATAGCACAGCTGCTGTTAGCATAGCATGAACTTGGCAGAGCTGCCCACACTGACACAGCCGATAGCAGCCTACTATGCCCCAATAACATGAGCAATCACCCCATTGTTGCAGCAGACGCCAAGTCTCTATTGACAATAGCTGACAATGGCTCAGGCCAATATTAGGTGCATTGGCAATAGCCTACAAAGCAACGTCAGGGGAGGGACTTGGCTGCTACCACACTCCTTAGAGTCACGGTTTCAAAAAAAAATAAAAAACTCATCATACAAGCAAACAATGAAACATAGAAATAAGATTAACACAAACATGTATCTCTCATGCCATCAATATACCCAAAAAAAATGAAAATAATACAAAAGCCACTCAGCCTTAGCTAATTCAAGCAATGCATTCTGGGAGCAGAGACCCACAATCCCATAGCTGTTTAGAGAGATTTGCATGGCTGTTTAAAGAGATGTGCTGTTATGCTTTGGACTTTTTGTCTGTTGTCTAAACCTGGGACGTTTCTTGCTTGCAATAACATAAATGATAAGACAGACTAAAACATTGTGGACAGCTGCCCTTTGTCCAGCTTTTTCCAACACCATCACCCAAACATTATAGTCAGATGGTGTATTTGTCACGGTCGATTGTAAGCATGGACAACTCACTCTTTGCCCAGCAGGGTGTGCTAACATGCACTTCCAACAGCTCGTTGATGACAAGGGCTGATGGACGTGAGTGGTACTTTGTCCATTTAATGGACGCATCGACTGACAGGGCGCTTTGTTTGCTTATGACTGCGAAAATACGGTAATTACTTTTATTCATGCGTTGAATCTGTACAAATGAAAATATAGACCATGAAGTCTCAAAGACAAGCTGTTAATAGGGCCTGATTCCAATAGAAATTTATTGTATGATTTGATTTAGAAGATTTAAAAATTGTGGATTTCCTATTTTTATGTTTTGTGTACACAAGATTGTCTCAAAGATTAATTTCTGACATTGATTGAATAATTGTTTTTTTTTTTTTTTAAATCTATTTTAAGTGTTGATGCCGCTCAAGAAGATGGCAGTCTGGGAAGACTGGTTAATGATGACCACATGCACCCCAACTGTAAAATGAAGAAGAAGACAACAGAGGACAGACCACACCTCTGTCTGTTTGCGCTCCGAGACATTGATGTTGGCGAAGAAATAACTTAAGACTATGGACCAGCTGGCCTTGGAGAACACAGGTTTGTAAGATGCATCTTTAAGTACAATAACAGAGCCCACTTGTGGTGTTCTGGTGATGTAGTTTCCAATTAGTTTGGCAATCTAATAAATGTATGTTGAGGTTTCTATGGAAGTTGAACATGCTGACTGACTGGGGGAGTTCTCCATTGTCCACTATCTGTAATTCAAATTTGTGGGTCTGAGTCAAAGTTTGGCTCTTCAGGAACAACGAACTGGTCAGGGAGTGACAGTATTACAAAGTTCTGCGTTACTCTTTTCTGGGCGGTGGCCCTGTTAGGCCATCATATGCCATATTGCAAATATCCCCATTGTGGGACTAATTAAGGACATCTTTATGTTGTGGTTTCCCTACCAGAACCAGCACCAACCCTGTATATTCATGATATAAAACACTGTTTCAATTTGATATTTAGCCTTTCTATACTGTAAAAATAGAAGACCCCAGGCTTTCCTGCGCCCCCTTGCCCAATTGGTGGTGTTCAGGAGACAACCTGGGACTGAAATATCAGTCACAACCAGTGTTGTTTTCGTCACTGATGACTATGACGAAAATACTTCGTTAACGCCCCTTTTTTAATGACGATGACAAGCTAAACGAGGTTCTTTTATGACGAAAACATGACGTGATGTACATGAATTTTTTTCGTTGACGAGACAAAATTGTTAGCATGTGGTTCATAAATTATTTTATGTTGCTTTTAGTGAAATAAAGCCACGACAGTTGCCCAACAAAATGTTTTGCTTCTCTGCTTATTTTGGAGCAGTGAGCATTGATTCCACTGTTGCCACTTTTTTCTGTTTGTAATGAAGAATCCTTTGTAGTCCATCCAAAAGTCTTTGTTATTGGGTGGAAACCTTGAATGCCTTGTTTTAACTCAAATGGACTTAAACCCATCCATCCATCCATCCGTTATCTGTACCGCTTCTCCTCACTAGGGTCGCGGGGGGTGTTGGAGCCGATCCCAGCTGTCTTCGGCAGTAGGCGAGGTACACCCTTGAATTGGTGTCCAGCCAATCGCAGGGCATACATAGACGAACAACCATCCACGCTCACACTCATGCCTAGGGGCAATTAGAGTGTCCAAGCAACTTGCCATGCATGTTTTAAGAATATGGGAGGAAACCGAATTACCCAGAGGAAACCCACGCAGGAAGGCCGGAGCCAGAATCGTACCTACGACCTCAATATTGTGAGGCCATCCTGCTAACCAGTTGGGCCACCGTGCCGCTTGGACTAAAACCTTTGTGAATAAATTGACGAAAACTAGGGTAAAACTTTTTTTGCGTTTCCGTCGATTAAAACTGGACTAAAACCCTTTTTTTAGTTTTCGTTGACTAAAACTGGACTAAAACTATAACGAATTGGGATGACTAAATGTGATGTAAACAAATCAGCACTTTGTCCAAATGACTTGGACAAAATCTAAAATGCCTGCCAAAAACAACACTGGTCACAACACGTGTCTACAGAAGATTAATTGGCATGGGCGAAATTAATTAGTTTTATTTCATTCATGAGCTTATGTTTTGTTTTGGGTGGCTAAGGCTTAAAATGTGTAAAAATCTAATCCAACCTCAAATATAATTAATTCAATAAATTTATGATGCTACTAAAACATCGAAGCAGCCTCCTCCAGGCTTTACAGACTCAGAAATGGAGGTATGCGTATCGTGTACTCATCCTGTCGTGTCTCGAGATGTTAAAATTGCAGTTAGATAGACGTGTGCTGATTAGACAAGACTTCTAATATATCTGGTGTCACAGGATATTTGTCAGTGAATGTGTATGTCTGGTTTGAGGCTCACTCAGCTTTTTCTTGTGTTGTGGGGTCCAGTTGAGTTGAATTGCGTGTCAGGTATGTTGGCCATCTGACACCCAACTGTCAGGTTTGTGTTTGTGGGGACCCCGTAGAGCCATTTTTATTGTTGACATAAATCATAGCTAATCATCTTTTCCTTCATTATCATATGAAATACAGTTAGGAGTTGTATGTGCCTTTACTATGTTATAATCTTAGAACCTACCAGCCACTACAGGTGTCCGACAAGAAGACTTTTGGCTGTCCTGTGCTCCATTGCGCCCCTGGTGGCGTTCAAAAGACAACCTGTGACTGAAATATCAGTCACAACATATCTCTACTGAAGATTAATTGTCATGCGCTAAAGTAATTGGTTTTGTTTCATTCGTGAACTTGTTAGTTTTTGTTTTGGGTGGCCAAAGCCTAAAATGTGTAAAATTCTGATCCATTTTCTTTTTTTAATTCATTAAATTAATATTCAACTTGTTCATTAGGATGGAGGACAACCGACAATGACTGAATCGGCTGAGGTTGATGCCACCAGAACATCGAAGCAGCCTTCTCAAGTTTTGACAGACTCTGAAAAGGAGGTATGCGTATCATGTGGTCATCCTGTCGTGTCTTGAGATGTTAAAATTACAGTTAGATAGACCTGTGCTGGTTGGACAAGTTTTCTAATATATCTGGACATAAATCGTAGCTAATAATATTTTCCCTCATCATCATATGATATACAGTTATGCCTAGTATATGTCTTTACTATGTTACAATCTAAGAACCTACCAGCCACTACAGTTCTCTCATTGGGAGACTTAAGCTTTCGTCAGGTTGTCGACTGCTGCATTGCCCTCTTATTGGCTTTAAGTACACAACCTGTAACTGAATTATCTGTCAGAACAGAACCTATGTGTCTACAGCAGGTGATTTGGCATGTGGATTCTTCAGATTTTTAGAAAATAGGTAAAATTGTGATCAAAAGTTTAAAATGTCTAAAATTCTGGTATAGTTTGCAATAGTATATCTATTAAATCATTTAAAAACTTCTTAACAAGGATGGAGAACATTGGCTGTGACCGAATTGGTTGAGGTTTAGATTACCAGGACCATTGAGCAGCCTCCTCGGGATCTACAAATTTAGGAATGAAGATATGCATCCCATGTTACAATCCTGTTATGGCCCGAGGTTTTGAAGTTGCAGTTACATATTGGGCTGGGCGATATGGCTGATAAGTACATAGCGATATAAGTATTTCATATGGGTCCATCGATACACATTGAATTCTTTTTTTATATTATTTTATTTATTATCGTTTTTATTTTCCAATATTTTCACTGCCCTGTTAAAAAAACATTTAATGTAGTTTTCCTCCCGGGAGCTTTTTGTTACGGTCAATTAATTTTGTTATTACATTATTTTGTCATATCATTCATCAATATTTTAGTTTTTTTTTTTTTTTTCAAATAGAATTAAGACCTTTTTCTGTGCAGATTCCTCTGGGGATTAAGTATTTAATGGGTTCTCAATTTTCTCTTGGACTCTGATGCAACCCAGTCTCCTCCCTTGGACAAAAAATATGGGCTGAATCTTCCTTGGAATAACGACACAGATTCTGACGAATCATTGTCAAATCCTGCCCCTGAACTTTGCGCCTCAGACCCAGACCATATTACTATCCCAAGGCTCAGGAGGACCAAAAGTATACAGGTAAACAACCCATATAGATTTCAGGGAATCTTACAAGCAAATTGCATATATTTTATTGGTCTCCTGCCTTCTATCCTTTATATTTCGTTGTTGTTGTTTTTTAGATTAAAAAAACAGGCTGACTTTGGAATGGATAAGCATTATTACTCCAACTCAGATGACAGTGGAGATGAATATATTCCGGATACAAGTGAGGCCTCTGATTCAGACGGAAGTGAATCTTTGAAAATTGTGGACCCTCTCTTGAAGTCTAAGAATGCCTTCAGAGATTTTTCTCCCACACCACGAATCTCAAAAGCCACCTCAACGCAGGTTGTTAATCAAGGGCGTTCACCCGTTCGGAGGAGTAGCAGCACTGGTGTGATTCTTGAATTCTATGGCTCTTCAAATATTTGTGCAGTTTAACACAAATCATCCAAAATAGAATTCAAGCACATCTGTGACAGAAATTCAAATTCAGAAGTCAAAGAGAGAGAACAAAAAAAAAAATCTAATGCTGCGCTTCTTCCGAAGACATATACTGTAAACATTAAATGTATGTTAGGACAATCTTGAAAAAAGTATTAGAACACCCTTTACTTTTATTTCTTGTTAATTTTATTAACCAAAATATGTCCATTTTTATTACAGATTAATGAATACAAAATTAAAACTCTAATCAGCTACTTTTTAATCGTTATATTTGTCTAAACAAATGTTATACATCTGTGTGTTAACTTATACAAGAAATGACGGAAAAGCAAGGGTGGTTTAGTATTTTTTTATCGTATATAGTCTGTATAATATCTTTAACCTATGCTGATGCTGTTTAATACTGATTTAAATAATAATAATAATGTCATAATCTGTTGGTTTTACATGAACAAAACCTTTCAAGCACTTTTTAAAATTCTAAATACTACCTCTTGTCAGTAAGTTGGTTCACAGCACTGCCTTGGAGTGAAAGTGTGTAGTGCTGAGACAGTCGGTATGTGCTGAGTCGTCTGACGTTTGTGTGACTGGTACCCAGGAAGGTAGCAAAACCAGGCAGTGTGTATGTCGTACCCAGGAAGGCAGAGAAACCAAGCAATATGTATGTGGTACCCACGAAGGCAGAGAAACTAAGCAGTGTGTATGTGGTACCCGGGAAGGTAGCAAAACCAGGGAGTGTGCATAGATACAGACCCCAAAAGTGATTAAAACCAAATAAAGTCCCCAGAAGATCATCTGTAGTCAGGTGAAGGACCCTGTACTTTGTTCAACTCATTTACTCCCTTAGACGTACAAAGACGTCTTTTAATGCAATGGCGCCCTCTACCAAAGACGTATAAGTACGTTTCCTGTCTTTTTTACGTCATAGTGTACATAAGGGTCTGATGCAACCTCTGACTGAGAATCAGCCTTGTCCGCATTGTGAATCATGTAAAAATCACCCAGCAGGGGGCAGAGGTGCAAAAGATCCGCCTTGAATCTGCGCCAGAGGTACAAATGGGGGGCGGGATCCTGGGGTAGACTTATAAGTGTGGAGAGCAGCGTGGGTAGCAGCAGCATCGGCAGCACTAGCAGCAGTCGCATTAGTAGCGTTAGCAATGAAATCCTCCAAGCAAATGACGATCGAGGAATGCTTTTTTGTAAAAAAAAAAGCTTCCTAAAAGCATCAAGGCGATGGAGACGCTTTGGTTGAGAGGATGACGCTTCGTCGTCGTCACAACAAACAGGCGTCTAAAGAGGGTGCGCGTGCCTTGCGGCCTGCCTTCGGACAATAGCCAAAGCAGCTGAGAGTCCTCACCAGATCCCCCCGAACGAGGAGGTAAGCGCTCGCAAGTTACCATTGAACATGTGGTTTTACCCCTCATGCTTTTATTGTACATATCATGCATCTTGCGGGCAGAAAATGTCGCATAAATGTGCAGTTAGACGCGAGCGTATCTCCTCCCCGACGAGGAAACAACAATACTGAATGGTGTGGTAATCATGCATACTTTCTAAAATTCACAGATTGTGCATCCCGCGGCAAGAAAGTTCCTCCTCGTCTTGTTGGTGTAAAGAAAGGTAAATTATAATATGAAACTTCACACGCCAGCAATAAAATGCAGCAATAAATATATATTTCCAATTGTTTATATTTCTGTAATTTACAGGTTGTGCATCAGGAAGCAGTGGTTCCGGATGGCGTCACACTGGATGGCAACCGAGGAAAATCGACTTTACAGCAACCCCTGGACCACTGAATGCCGCTGCCCATTTGGAGTCTGAGGAGCCAGCTGATTTCCTGCAGCTGTTTCTCACGGATGAGCTTCTGCAGCACATCGCGGATGCCAGCAATCACTTCCCAGACAATTATTTTCACACAAACCCCAGTGGACAAACACAAGCTCGCCTATTTTCCACGGACCAGCAAAGCCAGACCACAACGAAAGTGTCGGGTCTGTTTGCGCAAAGGCAAACGGAGTGAAACAAGAATGTGGTGTGAACTATGTTGTGTGCCCTTGCATCAAGGCAACTGTTTTATTTTATATCACACAAAAAAAAAGTATGTATGACACTGATGTATTTCATTTTTGTACATAGTTCAACAGTTCAGTCGTTTAGTGTTATGTGCAAATAAATTTATTTTATCAAAAACATATTTTTTGTGCTTTTTTTTGTTATTTTATAGAAGGCATGCATTATTTAGATGTTAGAGGTGTCATAAAAGCCATAAATAATAGTGTCAAAGTTCAAATTATGGTCAAAATGCATCAGTTTACAAAAAGCTCATTTTCTCAGTTTTTTCCCCAGGGATTGGAGTTTTCATGAAATTTAGCTATTTTCAAATGCCGATTGTTCAAGAATGGAAAAAGATAGGAACAAACATTTTTTTTCTGTTGAAAGAAGAGAGTCTCATCTTTCTTCGGGTGTGCTCCATGTCTATATAGCATTAGAATACAATATTCTGTGGGCCTTGCAATATTAGTCAAAACCCAGGAAAACTCTGGGATTGAGTGGGTTGCTCCAGTGAAAATGGCTGGTATTTAATGAGTTAAGACTGGTTAGGACATCCGGCTCGCAGTCCCAAGGTGCAGGGTTCGATCCCGGGACCCAGCTTTCCTGTGTGGAGGTTGCATTTGTGAGTGAGTTTGAGCGCAGGTGGTTGTTCGTCTTTGCGTGCCCTGCGATTGGCTGGCAACCACTTCAGGGTGTGCCCCGCCTACTGCCCGTTGACAGCTGGGTAGGCTCCAGCACGCTATCCTTGTGAGAATAAGCGGATTGGATATTACATGTATGTGTTTATGCCCTAGGCCAGGCGAGGGCAAACTACGGCCCGGGGGCCACATGCGGCCCGTTAAAAGTTTTAATCCGGGCCGCCGAACTTGAAAAAAATTTAATGAATAAACCTTGTTAATGTTTTATTTTCTAAACACTGTGGTTTTCAAAGACAAATATTATTGTTGGAATGCTTTTATTCACTTTCATATAAAATTAAATGTATTTTTTTTCTCAGATGAGGTGAGGTTTCCAAAAGACTCCATCCATCTGCTCCTGGTCCGGCCCCTCTGTCATATTTTAGAACCCATTGTGGTCCTCCAATCAAAAAGTTTGCCCGCCCCTGCCCTAGGCTTTGTGTCTTTGCTTGGTTGACTGTGTAATGAGTGTATGAATGCATTTCTTTCTACCAGACACCTTGGACTTCCCATGGCAGATTAATAATCTATTTTATCTATCCATCAGGGTCACGAATGTCATTTGATGAGTAGAGAATTTAGAGTCTCCAATTAACCTAATATACATGGATTTGCGCATGGAAACCTGAGAAAAAGCCCTTAGTCCTACTTTTCCATCTGAACCACTTTATCCTCACGAGGGTCACAGCCGTGACATCCCAGCTGACTTCAGAAAGTAAGTGGGCGACGACTCATGATCTCTTGGTTGAATAATATTGTTAGGGGCTCAAAATGGCCCTCTACAATAAAATGGCAGAAGAATATTACATACTCTCTGGCAGAAGAATATTGCGTTTTTTTGTTTTGTCCAATTAACTTAAATAAAACTTGGGAAAATTTAATGATTACATGTAAACCAGCTGGTCTTCCCCATACCAAGCCCTGGCTAAAACTGACTGAAAAATGCATGATGTGTGCCTTTTAAACTCCTCGGCCCATCCACTATGCCAGGGATGGGCAAACTTTTTGATTGGGAGGGGGGGGGGGGGCACAATGAGTCCTAAAATACATTTAATTTTAAACGAAAGTGAACAAAAGCATTACAACAATATATATGTCTTTGAAAAACCACAGTATTTAGAAAATAAACCATTAACAAGGCTTATTCATTTAATTTTTTTCAAGTTTGGGGGGCTGGATTGAAACGTTTAACGGGCCACAAGTGGCCCCCGGGCCGTAGTTTGCCCAAGTGCCCTAAGCCAATTGATTCTAAAAAATAACAGTTTTCTTCATCAAAACAACATTTTATGATCAACATAAATGTTAGTGAGTACATAAAGGTATACTCATTCGATCTATCATAACCCCATGCACTTAGACTGTACAAAAAAAAGAAAATTTTTATTTTAAAACCTAGTATTTCGCCATGACGTCACACGCTAGCGTCAAGTGCTTGGCGCTAAAAACCCGGAAGTAACAGCGGCGCTCGGTTTGAAAGTGGAGAGTTGTGCATGGTAGGCGAATTCGGGAGAAATGTTTGTTGAACACGAGGACTGTGGCGTAGAAGATGGTTTAACAGCGATCTAGTGCGCACCCAACCGTGATGGCTGACCAACGAAATAAATGTGGACCGACGGAGTGGACTGACAGGACGTGGAAAACAGGTGTGTGGCATGTGTGCGTGTGCACGAATGTGGGAGCGCGTTCACTATGGTGGCAGCGATCGCAAAGCAGCAGCACCACTCCTTGACAAAAGTATTGTACTTTCTCTGATGTTTTGGGTTTGCTCTGCTTTGGGGTTTGTAGTTCTGGCCACGCAAAAGTAACAAAGCAAGTTCTTGGATGTCTGCTTTTTTCTTGAACTGTTAATTGGTTAACATCGTGGCTCTTATTTTTATCTAATGTATGGAGTTTGGTGGCTATCTATATGCACAACTATATTAGTTGCACTTGAAATTGCATACAGAAAATTAGTATAAATAGGTTACGCTATAAAGTATAACAATATTAACAATCGTTATTGTTGTTACTGTTTATTTATTTTATTTTGCAATAACTGTGCTCCAAGCTTAGCTGTTGTGCCAGCTGCCAAGTAAAAATATGTAATCTCACTCAATAATAGGAATAAATACTTAACTAACATCTCAATTTTTCGGGTTGGGCTGTGGGGGAGGGGAGGGTGGCTGCCTGACATAAAGCAGACTGTCCTGCACATGCGCAGACCAGCCGAGTGTGTGAAGTGTGCGTAAGTGCAGTACCGGGACCGACCACTAGACAGCGATCCTGAGTAATTTTTCCGCACACACATTTCTAGCACACTCGTCTTGTTTTTGTGACCTTCCTGGGAAGCCCTGAAACTTTGACAGGACCTCCCCCTGAGCTTCTTATCACTGAATTCAATGCTCTTTTTTGTGGGGCCCAGATTTTTGGTCCCCACAAAAATTTTGGTCCCCTACAGTGGGTGTGCTGTCCGATGTTGGTCCCCAACATGTAGCTTATACAAACACACACACACACCCCTACTTGTTTTTGTGACATTGTTGGGCCACCTGAGCAAAACTCACATTGTGGGAACCACCCTTTCTAGTGGTTGTACAGCTCTGAAAAAAATCAGGCAGTGTCCAGGAATTTAGTTAAACACAAAAACCACTTCAAATTACCAATTAATGACCTGGAGGTCAAATGAGTGACTCAAGTGCATGTAATTCAGTCACTGTAGCCCAAAGATTCTCTGGGCCAGTGGATGAACCATTATTCGTCTTGGACAGCATTGAAGCAGGCCGTAGCCTGGTTTCTAAAGCTGAAAGACTTACTGACAGAGTAAAGGAAAATAGAAAGGAGTTAATCACATTAGGTGAAGAAGGCAAGATGAATTTATTCAAGAGAACTGTCAAAGGAAAGTATTTGACCTGCGACGACTTGGATAAAGCAGAAAGAGAACTTGTGAAATACTGTCAAAGGCGAAGTTTCAAAAAAGATTTAGCCATATTTGAAAAACAAAAAAGGGTGAAGAAAAGTAGCCCACTTTACAAGTTCAATATAGTACTTCAAGATGGTGTCATGAGGGTTGGTGGACAGTTGAGCCACGCAGCCATGCCTGAAACAGCAAAACAGCAAGCCATCTTGCCAAGGATTCACATAACACAAAGCTAGTCCTGAGATACATTCATGAGATTACAGCTCACGCTGGAAGGAACCACATGATGGCTAATCTGCATCAACAGTTTTGGATACCTCGAGCTGCTAGAGTCATCAGAAGAGTGCTACCTGACGATCCGCCTTTCAAGAGAATTGGCGTTGATTATTTTGGTCCATTCTAAGTAAGTAGGGTTAGAGGACAAGTAAAGAGATACGGCGTGATTTTTACATGTCTCGCTGTACGAGCCGTACATCTGGAAATTGCATCTTCACGTGACACAGATGCTTGTCTCAACGCAATCCGAAGATTTCTTGTCAGAAGAGGACAAGTGAGAGAGATGTATTCTGATAACGGAACCAACTTTAGATCAGCTGACAGTGAAATGAAGAAATCAATCAAAGAATGGAACACTAAGTAAATCGAGAAACACTTGCTGCAAAAAGGTATTCAGTGGCATAGCAATCCCCCAGCAGGTTCCCACCACGGAGGAAGCTGTGAGCGACTTATTTGGTCTGTGAGAAAAATCCTGAATGTCACTGTAAAAGAACAAATTTCGGGTGAAGAAAGTCAATATACCTTGCTTGGTGAGGCTGAAGCAGTTATAAACAGCAGGCCTATCACAAGGACATCTTCCGACCTCAACGACTTGGAAGCACTCACACCCAACACTCTGTTGTGGCTGAAGGTCAAACCTGAGTTACCTCCTGGAGTCTTCTGTAAAGACGACCAATACGCCCCAATACGTACCTCTGGGAATGAGCTGGTCAGCTCTTTAAAGAGTATTATGTAAGTTGAAATACATTAATCCATTTTTCTTTTTTGGACCATCTTTAACTGTGTAGTGTGTAATGTCTAAAATACAAAATGATCTGATTTTAGGGTGCAGTTGACGACTGTGGCACAGGTCCTCGCTCTACAAGTGCTAATAGTCTTCGGCAAAGAGAAAAATCTGCCATAAGGTACAGAAAACATTGGCATCAGAGTAAATGGATGCATGTTTTTGCAATGTGCGAGGAAACTGGCGAACTCAGAGAAAACTACGCAGGCTTGGGAGAACATGCAAACTCTACACAGGAAGGCCGGAGCCGGAATCGATCCCACAACCTCTGCATTGTGAGACCATCGTGCTCACAAGTCGCCCACCGTGGCGGCCGTCCATTATGAATGCCATCCCACCATCCATTATCTGTACGGCTTCTCCTCACAAGGGTTGCGGGGGGTGCTGGAGCCTATCCCAGCTATCTTGGGGCAGTAGGTGGGGTACACCCTAAACTGGTTGCCAGCCAATCGCAGGTCACACAAAGACAAACAACCATCCGCGCTCACACTCACACCAATTTAGGGTGTCCAAACAACCTGCCATGCATGTGTTTGGAATGTGGGAGGAAACCGGAGAACCCACGCAAGCGTGTGGGAAACATGCAAACTCCAAACAGGAAAGCCGGAATCAATCCCGCGACCTCTGCATTGTGAGACCATCGTGCTAACAAGTCGCCCACCATGCATCCCTGCTAAATAAATGATTAATTTTTACATTTTAGTATTTGTAAGCGATCTTGTGTTCATGACAGCATTTTCAACAGTGTGGGTGTTTGTATGAAAGCATTTCACTCGTGTATGGGCATGAGCATGTTTCAGTTGTATTTATGAATAACAATAATTTCACAATTGTGCCTGAGCGCCTTTCACTGGTGTGTATGAGAATGTTTCACCTATGTGTATGAGCGCATTTGACGAGTGTATGAGCAACAACTATTTCACTAGTGTGTATGAGAGCGTTTCACTCGTATGTATGATAGCGTTTCATAAGTATGCATGAGCAACAACAATTTCACTGGTGTGTAAGAGTGCATTTCAGAAGTGAAGCGATTCCTGACTTTTGTCCCCAACGGCACCTCATACTCCCCATCTCCCGCTCACTTCTCCTGACCCCATGAGCCATCCCCGTTGCTACTACATGGAGATTTGATGTGTTTTTTTGTTTTTTTTGTTATTAGCTTCTTCAACATCTCTTCTGATTCTCATCTCTTCTCTGGCGCTCGTCTCCGCCTGTCTGATTTGAAGTCGACCTCAGAATTTGCACTATTTTGACATGACTTCTGTGGTAATCACTACTGACATATTGTGTCATTTGCTCAATAATACATTAAAATTATAATAAATAATAAAAATGGGTCCGGTGCCGAGCTCTGGCTTCATATCTTTAAAAGTGGTCTTCTCAAATCTGTTACTAATGGCCTCTAAATCGGTTGTGGTAGAGAAGGGGCAAATTAGACCTTATGGCATCTTAATTTGGTCAAGTCTTGTACCCATTTTCAAGGCCAGCGACTATTGCTTTAGCTATATACAAGAAAAGGATTACTCTGAATATACACAACAACAAATCCCAGATGTCCATCCCAAATGTTGTTTCAAAATAATCCAGTTCAGATGATAAACAAATGTATTGGTATGTTGAGGTCATTATTTCAAATCAAAATATACACTTCTTTTTCAGACAATGGGGAGGATCGAAGAAGTGGAAAAGTTGCAGGAGTAACTTCAAAACAATGCAAAGAGACAGAATCTGGAAGAATGTCAAGTTTGTCCATGTTTATATTTCTGGAATTTAGTGGGCGTGCATCTCGAAATGTTTGGGGATGGTTCGGGCTGCCAGACAAGACTTTCACTGCGAGCGCTGGACCACTGGATGCTGCGGCAAACAGCGGACTTCTTGCAGCTATTTATTACCAACAAGCTACTCCTGCACATCAATGATGCGGATGGCACAGACTGCTTTGCAGACAATTATTTTGAGGCAAAACCAAGAGGTCTGTAAGCACTCTGAAAACAAAGTAAAATATTTGACACCCACGGCAAAGAAAGCCATGCTACAGCATAGGGCTGGGCGATAAACCGAAAATTTACCGTTACCGAAATTTATTACAATGACCGAAATCATTTTGCCCATGTCGGTAAATTCGATGAATAAAAAAAGAAAAGCCTTTTGTCTGCGGCAATGTTCATGCCCCTTTAAGACCGCTACAGCGCCTCTAGTCATGTGACTCCACCCGTCTGTCGCTCTCGTTGCTGGCGATTCAAATCCAGAAGCTTTCTCACCACCCACAACACAACCATGCTGTGCTGAAAGTTCAAAGTGAGAAGCAAGGTTCGACAAGTGACAACAGCCCATGAACGGAGGCGACACCATACGAGAGAACGTCTCAGAGGTGGACGCGATAGCCTAGCACATAGCTAAAGATAAAGCTCCTCTAGTTACGTGGCGCGCACAGGATTTAAACGCTTCATGAAAGCCGTATTTCCCGATATGGACTACATCGGGCCGGGAGCTTAGACATGTCAAGCATTTTGCATCTACATCCGACTTGTGGTCGGGTCGCAACATGGATCCCTGATTGAGCCTAACTGTGCATTACATAGATGACAAGTGGCGACTGCGCAGCAGAGTACTCGAGACGGCACATTTTCCCCGATAATACCCACTTGTTTATTTGGCTTGCATTGACATTTTCTTTCATTTTATTTAGCGTTTTTTTATTTGCCATTATTTACATCATGAGAGCATCTTGGCGCAATCTATTTGCAGAAAAAGATTTCGCAAGAGGTACCCTTTTTCTTTGTGACATTGTTCAAGTCATGCAAAGCAAGCTCAGGGTTCGCGGTTAACCGCTTCCCGATTGCCCGGGGCAAGTGAAATTTGGCCACGGGCAAGGTAAAATTATGGGCAACTTGCCCGACCGGGCAAGCATTTTTTAAAGCAGCCAAATATCTTTAATTTTGACGAAAACGGTGGTGTGATCTGTTTGTGTGCACTGTATGGTGATGGTTTAACCCAGACAACCCCTTATGTTTTGGTATGGTCCATTGGCCTTATCGGGGGCAATGGGCGGGCGCTACGGGGATCAGTTAGTTCAGTGAATGTCGAGTTAAAGTGGACGTCAATAAATCCCGCAGTATTGGAACTCGCTGTCGTAGCATCCTCATTTGAAGTTTGAAAAACACAACAAAAACCTACGATATTTTGGCCGAAAATTGACAGCCGGAAGTTTTCTTACCTTCTGCGCATGTTTACGAGTGGCGACGAGTTCGTTCAAATCCGAACATTTCGGATTCCTCTGACATGACTAAAATAGCTCGAATATTTTTAAGTAGACAATTCAGTTGTGAGTAAGGAAGGGAGTAATATTTGATTATTGGCTGTTAATTCATTAGCTCCATGATGTGACCTGACATAGTGTCAGTGACTGTGTTCTGTTTATGCTATGAAACTTATGGAGGCAGCACCACAGGCACTGGTCTTAAAGGAATACACAAATTTGCCACACTCATAATTTACTCATGTGATTCCTCAATTAATACGCTCTCCTGGACTTAAAATTGATCATCTGGATTGCTGTAATATCATTTTCCCAATTTAACATGCAGATTTGTTAATTATTAAAACTACAATTAACATTTTCAATAACTGCACAGGATGATACATTTGCTCTTGTGAGTAGGGTTTCATGGTTGATGATGAAAACAAGATTAATTTATGCTTATCAGATTATATGTTTATTTACATTTGTGGCGCACATTTTACAACCATAAACATTTTATTCTTAGAGAAAAAAAATTGTCACTTGCCCAAGTCGGGCAAGTAATTTGGCCACTCGGGCAAGGCAAATTTTAGTGGCACTTGCCCTATGGGCAAGCAGTTTTTAAAGTTAACCGCGAACCCTGCAAGCTATTTGGAATGTTCATACAAATGATTTTTGTACTTTTATTTTTCATTGAAAGTAAAGTGTACCAGTTGGTCAATAAAAAAAACAGTCAATATGCAATTCCTGCATTTATTTTGATTTTAGTCCACGTGGGAATTTATTGTGCATTTATCGTTATCGAGGTAAAATTGCTCGATTTCTCGCGATATTGATTTGAGGTCATATCGCCCAGCCCTTCTACAGCATGTATACAGTGTGAGACGTGTTGTGTTCACTTGCTCCAAGGCAATTGTTTTTAAGTGTATACCACATACCCAACGAATTGTGTAATTTGTATGGCGGGGTGTACACATGCGTTGCAAAAACACATGCACACACTGTCACTCACGCACTTCCGTATATAGTTTATTTCAGCACCTTTTGTCATGTTGTTTTTATTTTATAGAAGGAAAGCATTATTTTGATGTCTGAGCTGTCACAAAAGAAAAAATAGAACTGTTGAAGTCAAGTCAAGCTTGTGCTTGAAATGTTTGTTCTTAGTTTCTCAGTTTTTCGTGAGCAATGGGAATTCAGTTATATTCAAACGCTGTCAGGTAAAGGCTCCATATTTTTATAGCATTATAGCACACTATTCTGTGGGCGCTAGAATTGAAGGGTTTGCGTTAGTAAAAATAGGTGGGATTAAATGAGCTGAAGTGTATCTCTTGAGTGCTCCTTAAATATTTGCCTGTGTTGGTATATTTTATTTTGGTCGTGTCATGTTTATTCTTACGCTGAAAGAGACATGAGGTGTTCGAAAAAAATAAAGGATTTTTTTTTTTCCCGGTCAAAACTACCAATGGTGTCTGTTTTTTTTCCCTCCGTGAAATGTACGAGTTATCACTTTGACGCGCATGATGTCACGTGGCTGGAGGACTGGAAACTTGCACGAACAACATTTACGTTGAAATGTAACAATGACACATATATCGACATCTAACAAACATGCATGGGCATCTAACATTGACACTTACATTGACGTCTATAACATAAAACATTACAATCACATCTAACAAACACGGACATCTAACAGACACATCGACATCCATCATAAACATTTACATAGACATCGACATCTAACCAACCTCTACATAGACATCTTACACACATCGACATCTAACAAACATTTACATAGACATCTAACATAAACACATCTAATATAGACACATAGATTGACATCTAACATCGACACATTGAGATCTAACATAGACATACATTGACATCTAACATAGACTGTTACATCGACAACTAACATCGACACAAGGCTTTGTCAAATGACACGTCATGACGACATATACAGAGACACAAGGCACAACAGCATATTTTTGGTACAAATTGAACCCGATATGTTAGCTACCTCGTTCGACTTAAAGGGTTAGCGAACTTGTTATGGTGGTTGAGGCGTGGTGGCTACCCAGCTCGTGTAGTGTATATTAAACTTAAGTTAATAATTTATGACCAGTAAACACGGATGTTGTAACGCAAAACAATGTTCAAATGTTAGTTTTTTTTCAACACATTTCATGAGAAAAAGCTCTACTTGTCTGTGAGAAATGTATGTTGTAGACCCATTATATAACACAATATTACACAATTTTACATTGGAATTTCATTTAATAAAACATTGACAATTATCTTTACAAACACTGTGTATGATTCATCTTTTCATTTGTTGTTCAATGAGCAAAACAGTGGCGATCAAAACAGTGCAAATTAAATGACATTTTATAGGTATCTGGTTGCAATACAGTGAACCCTCGCTACTTCGCGGTTCACCTTTCGCGGGTTCAGTGCTTCGCGGGTCTAAAAAATATTCGGGGGCATTGTAGTTTCGCCGAGCGGCACGACGGGGCGCTGGAGTGGTTAGACGGCCGGCGTCCGCCGAAGAAGAACGTGGGCGAAGAGGAGAGTGGACAAAGAAGAGCACGTTCCCCCGGGCACGATTTGGGGCGACGTTTCGCGCGGTTCGGACCGTACCAGAGCTCCGGCCAGCGTGCGTGGCAGTTAAGCCGAAGAGGAACAACTTCCGCCCGGGCACTAGCGGGGCGACATTTCGCTCCGTTCGGGACCGTGCGAGAGCTCCGGAGGAGACCGGCCGGCGTGCGTGGTTGTTAAGCCGAAGAGGAACACCTTCCGCCCGGGCATGAGCGGAGCGCGAGGCTGTCAGTTATGAATGAATAAATGAATAAATAAATGAAGAATGCCAGGGCACACCGGACGGCGTACCAGCAGGTAAAAGTCGAAGTAATTAAATAAATACAAAAAGAAGTAATTGAATAAATACAAAAATAATGGCTGGGGAATAAAAAAATGTTTTAATAATTTTTTTTTTTTTGTTATAACATGAATTTCACCCTCTCTCTCTCTACCCGTATATATATATATATATATATATATATATATATTATTATTTTATTTATTTATTTTTTTAAGCATTTTTGAAGGTGCGCCGCTACTTCGCACTTTTTTTTAAAAGCATTTTTGAAGGTGCGCCGCTACTTCGCACTTTTTTTTTTTTAAGCATTTTTGAAGGTGCGCCGCTACTTCGCGGATTTTCAGTTTTCGCGGGTGGTCTCGGTCCCCATTAACCGCGATAACCGAGGGTTCACTGTAGTAAGTTACATTCTAATTTACATTGACAGGTAATGGAAATGACTACTGGTAACCTCAATTGAACTGTATTTCAGTCAGAATGCCTCAAACATCATAAAAAAATAAAACGTTGAGTATTATTTCTCCTTCAAAATGTCAGAAGTAATACTCTATAATGGCCTGACGACATTAACATAGCTTATAGTATATAGCAGGGGTGGGAAAACTTTTTTATTGGCGGGCCACAATGGGTTCTAAAATTTGACAGAGGGGCTGGACCGGGAGCAGATGGATGGAGTGTTTTGGTAACCTCATCTCATCTGAGAAAAAAAATACATTTAATTTTAAATGAAAGTGAACAAAAGCTTGTCTTTGAAAAACCACACTATTTTGAAAATAAAACATTAACAAGGTTTTTTTTTTTTTTTTTCAAATTCGGCGGGCCGGATTAAAACGTTTAACGGGCCGCATGTGGCCCCCGGGCCGTAGTTTTCTCACGTCGGTATATAGCATAGCGGCATAGGTTCCCTCGTCAACATCAAGTGAGTTACCCTCTTACCAAGACCAAAATACGGGGCTCTCCATCTCCCGGTCACTTCTCCAGACCCCAACAGTCACCCTCGTTGCGAGAACTTGGAGATTCGATGTTTATTTTTTTTCGCTTCTTCAACTTCGTGTCTGATTCTTTTCTCTTCTCTGGCTCCAGGATTCCGCTGTCAATCAGATGACGATTGAGGCGGGACTTCCGGTTCAAAGTCACCCTCAGAGTTTGCAACCATTTGAGATGGCTTCTGTGGTAATAACAACTGTCATAGGTGCAATTTGCTCTATAAAGCATTAAAAAATAATAATAATAATAAATTACAAAAAATAGTCAAGTACAGCACTCGTCTCATAAACTAGGTAAGAATTTAGCGTTACTAACGTTGCTACACTATAAAGAGTGTTTTACTGACTAGCTAAACCCAGTTTGCTTAAACTGATCGTACACTGGACGAAATCTTACCGTTGTCTTTTTACAAATGGATTATGAAATTGTTGCAGAAATTGTTTTGCTGTGACGGAGGGCAAGTTTTATAAGGTTCGTTCATCGGGAAGGTTTTATATTAGACGAGGATGGTCTTGTTCTTCGGATTTTTTTTTTATTTATAAAAGGCCGAGCATTTGTATTTGCGCTCAGACTGTGTTGCACAGTGCACACGAACCAAAAGCTCTAAAGAAAACACAATACCCGATCCAAACGGAGGGACGTGTTATCTTTATCTTCCACACCGCCTATCTTGTACTGGCTTGCGGGGAGGTGCTGCCGCCTTCCCGTCTGACTTTGGGCGAAATGCGGGGGGGACGACCTGAACAGAGAAATACAAAAAGAAGCAGTACAGCGTCAGTGTAACTCCTTACGGGATAATATCCTCGTCGCATAAACAAGGTAAGAATTTCACGGTATGCATTTTGGTGAACTATAAAGCGTGCTTTACTGACTGAAGCGACGTCGAGTTAGCCTAAATGTATCGTGCATTGGACTAAATCTAGCAAGTTAGAATTATACGATTTGTTCTTCGGGAAGGTTTTATATTAGAGGAGGAATTAAGATCTTGCCCTTCGGACATTTTTTGTGATAAAAGGCCGAGCATTTGCATTTGCGCACAGTATTAGTCCACGAAACAAGAAATACCCATGTACAAATAACTTGCAATTATAATAGTTGGAGCTGTAACAAAGTGTTTTTCATACGGTGTTGTATAAATTAGCAGGAAATTAGAACACAAATTAAAACACGTACAGTAGATACAAGAAGAACAACGACAGTCACATGTTGAGTCGAAAGCTAAAGAATAAAAATGTGTCTTCAAAACGTTTTAAAAGTGGACAGAGAGGGGGCTTGCCTAACATTCAATGGAGAGTCAGGGAATGGACTCCGAGTGCAAGTTTCAGGCCATCTATCTCAAGAAAGAGCTTCTGATGCACCTCAAACGGGTACTGCAAATTTAGTAAGTTCAGCGCATAGTTAATTCCCATGAGCAGGAGACTGGCAACATTTCCACAACCTCATTTTCTTAAGCAACAATGGAAACAGAGGCATGGGATGTGTCTTCTTGTCCCTCACTTGCTTGGAAGACATAGAGTACGTGTGTCAAACTCAAGGCCCCGGGGCCAGATCTGGCCCACAACCTAATTTTATGTTGCCCGCAAAGGGCAAATCATCTGCATCAACTTCCTGTTTCTAGCATATTTTCTTCACAACAACACTGAGATATGAGATATTGCCAATTATTTGTTACCAATCCTCCCCTTTTAAAATAAATTGAAAAATTGTTGAACAATTACTTACTAGCTTCTGATTTCAAAACTGGCTTTCCAATCAATTTATATGGGTTCACAGTCCCTCTGAGGGAAACCACAACTACGATGTGGCCCGTCCATAAAAATGAGTTTGACACCCCTGACATAGACCTTCAGTACTTGCTTGGCCTGGTCCTCTTTTGCTTGTTCTCTGCTGACTTCCTGAAAGAGCATATACATCCATGGTTAGGTGCATAATGTCCCAAATTTGTGTTTGCTTTTTATAGTTCTGAATATCGCTGTCTTCAGGCAGTATCCAAGAAGCTCCAGAATCTTCACCTTGCAGGAGACTTCCAATGGCACGTTTTTGCAATCATTAACACTGCATCATCCAAAGAGAGCAAACCATTTTCAACATTTGAGATTGGTCAGTAATATTTACAAGTAACACCCACTCGTGTGGATTGACCAATAGATTAGATCTAGAAAAACATGAAATTACTCAAATTATGACAACATGTTTCAGCCGGACACCAGTGATATGTGACAGTATTTGCAATCTGCATTACATGTTTATAACAGCATATATGAGAATCAAAAAATAAATAAAAAGGGCAATGAAAACGGAAATTAAAATAGAAACCTCAACCTCAAGGATAGGATTTTTGTCGAAATCTCAAAATCGAAACTTTGGACCTTCTGATTTATTTTGTCAATTACCCGAAAGTAACCTTTGCCAAATTCCAACCCTTTAGCCAGAGCAGGTCACATACTGGCAGCAATTAATTTATTTGAATATTGTGACAAATAAAAATGTTTGCTGCACAGTCTATGAGTTAATTGCAGCTTTAAAAACGTAATACTGTTGTAATTTACCTGGTAGTCCGTGATGAGTTCCTCTGCAGACTGTCCGAGGAATTTCATCAAGGAATGGATTATGCCTTCCAGCTTCAACGTTTTGCTATTTAAAAAGACACAAGATGATTAAGTGTCTTAAATAAATAAAAGCTCACATATGCATTGCTTACATCCCAAAAAGTGCATCTCAACTTTAAATAAAAAAAATAGCAAGATATCCATAAGCTCTAACAGATCTTTTATTGTTTTATTCTGTTAATGCTTATGATGGACTTATCCAAAATAGTTTGATGCAAATTATATTTGCAGTAATAAAACACAACCCTCTTACATGACTGAGTGAACTGAGCATAGGTCTTATTTCAGTGCCAGTAACTCGGCCTTTTTTTCCAAGTATCTCCTTCAATTCCAGGGTGTAAAGTTCCATCTTGGTTAGCCAGGTTCTCTCAAATTGAACATATGTAATTTGTTTGAACTCTTTCTTAATCTGAAACATTTTTCCCTCAATTAGAACATTTTCAAAATTAAGAAATCTAAATCACGATTTAAATTTTGATTAATCGTCCAGCACTAGAAGATACAGCAGCAGGTATTACTCCTCCTCTAAAATAATAAAGGCAGTACAATCATCACTTAATTTGACACAGAGTTTGGATTAATTGCTGGACTATGGTCTGATATTTGTCCCACTTGAAACTAAATCTGAATATTGGTTATTTGAATGTGAATATCTTAACTTTGATATTTGAATTGAAACCTGAATGTTTTGAATTGAACACTGAATTATTGAATTGAAAAACTGAATTCGAATTACATAAATTGTATATTTTTAATTTGATTCTGAATTTTTCGATCATAATGTTTTTGTTAAGAACTATATCCCAATAAACTTGAATGTAGGACTTTAAAATGCGTTTTTAATTCCTCAAAAAAAAGGTCTCCTCACCAAAAATTCAATACTGCATATGCTCAAATTCAGTTTACTAAGTAAAAATTCAAGACTCAGTGACAGACATACGGGAGCTTTAGGGTGCCTCAAGGATGTGCAATGGATTCCAATCACCTTCCACCTATCACATCAACCCCCCATCCTTCAGCAGATCCACTGGCTTCCAGTCAATCAACAAATCATTTTCAAAATTCTTCTATATATTTTCAAATCTATGGCTGGCGACCAGTTCAGGGTGTAGTGCGCCTTTCGCCCGTAGTCAGCTGGGATAGGCTCCAGCACCCTCCCGTGACCCTGTACGGGATAAGCGGTGTGGATAATGACATGACACATGACTTTCAAATCTCTTCACAACCTCGCCCCTCCCTACCTTTCAGACATCATCCATATTCCCACTCCATCCCGCGCTCTCCGGTCTTCATCCTCCTCACTCCACCCCTTGCCTGCCACCATGGGGGACAGAGCCTTCAGCGATTCGGTTCTCCAGCTCTGGAACTCTCTCCACCTGACCTCTGTAATTGCACCACCCTCCCTGTGTTTAAAACTAAACTCAAAACCAATCTGTTCCGCCTTAATTACTCTCTCCAATTCCAGATATGTCCCTCATCCACTTTATTGTATTTTATCCTGCTTGATTTACGTGTTGGTGTTTCTACCCGTATTTGTGTTTTTACTTTCGTATTTTACTCTGTACAGCGGCCTTGAGTGTCCTGAAAGATGCTTCCAAAAAAAAAAAAAAAAAAAATATATATATATATATATAAACACACACACACACACACACACACACACACACACACACACACACACATATATATGTTGTTTGTTTTTTTTTCATGGTGGAAAAAAATTTCATCTAAATAACTCTAATGAATTTGTCTTTTATCATGGTGGTCTGTAGGATGAATTGGATCAAGAGCCTGCCAAGTGCACCATGGTGGTGTTTGTTGTCCGGGAGGAAGAGGATCTTCAGCCACCACATTACATCGGGGCAGTTATTGTAGGTGTGAAGGTTCTTTGTCAGTTGCCATCTCTTGCACATAGATGTGTGATGCTGTTTGGCCTCATCTCTCCACTAAACCTGTCTTACCTAAGTAAGTTAAAACACGCTTTTGATGCACCACAAAAAAATACTCATGGAGATAGAACCAAACAAATTGACACGAATAGTGTGCGGTTTGAGTGTCAAACTAAATATTTGATAGCCCAAAAAAAAACCATTTCAGAATGTCCTTTTTAACCGTTTGTAGGTTGTATTCAGAGAAAAAAACTACAGCATTTTTCTAAAACAAAATTACATCAATTTAATGTCTTTATTCCAAAGTAACAAATATATATATATATATATATATATATATATGTGTATATATATGTGTATATATATATATATACACAGACCAGTTGTCCTTTCATTTTACCATGAAGAGTCCTGAGACCTCTATGGCCCTGGTTAGACGACCACCCACCGCTGTGTTGTTGGGAATAAATGTGCAACATTGTTCACTGAACATAGCACAAACACCACCTCTCTCATTCAACAATACATCAACAGTCATCCTGTTTCGGAATGCCATTAGAGATTGGTTGATAGCCGTTCATGCACAGTTTCAAACCCACTTTGCGTCCAATTACCTAATTTTTGCACGTTGTGATGATGCAGTTGACCTGTCTGCGTTCTTTGTTCTTCGTTCGAGGACTCAAATCCTGTTACTTGATCTGTTAATTTACACTTACTTACTTACTTACACTAAGGAGAACACCGATGGCTTCCATGTATGTTGAATCATTTTTTTTTTTTTTTTTGCCGTGATACTCTGCTTTCTCTTTTTTAACGTCACCGATGTCCTGTCATGACATTGGACAGTTCACACAGTTTATTAACAAACAATATAAAACATACCATTTACGATCAATCAATTACATTTTGTGAAATGGCACTCTCCAGAAACTACCAATAATTTATAAGCAGGGCCTAGTTATGAAAAACACATACAGATATGCACTAAGTCTCAAAACCTTTTACATTTTTGGGTGATTTATCAAATGATCTATCATATCCACACCACCACCAGATTTCCCCTCTTGATAGTGATTGAAGTTTATTTCAACCACTATCAAAACCAGACACAGTGGTGGTGAAAAGATTCCTAACCGCTTAGCTCTGTCAGCAACATTAATGCTATTTAAATTTTCAAGAGCAACTATCATAGAAAACATGTTCATCTACATCAACTCTAGTCACAGGATACACGCTGACCCAATCCATACATGTATTATCAAGATAAGCATTAATATAATATCAATAATACAATTTCATTTGCTTATTTTGGATATCTCGTTGTCCAATTGCTATCTTTTCACGAAAGTACAGACTTTCTCCTGTAACTTTGTTCTGTGGACCAATAGTTGCCCACTTGAGTATTACTCATGGTTCCAACTCAAATCTATCAACATGTCGTCCAAGCTCCACAAATATGTCCCATCACTTTTTTTTTTTCAATTATCTGCTTGGTGTTTGCAAATCCATTTTGATTAGTAATTGGGATTCTTACTGTTGGTATTGTACTATAGTCACATCATAGTTTGTTTATGTAACTCTGGGTTGTTCCCACATATAACACAACAACAAAAATATCAGAATAAAATTGTATACATCCAACATAGAACAGCTGCTTTTAACCACTTCAGGGTCATTTTGTCTGAAATATCCCCTCTACTTAGTCTGGTGTCTTATGAAATAAGACCACCCTATCATCAGACTTCCGCTCATCTCCTTTGTAGGAGATTTCAACCAAAATGACCTTTTTACATGTGTCAAATGAACCAATGTTGACTCTTCTACTATATTTACAGCTGTGAGAGCTGTCAATAAAACTAAACATGGCATTCCCCCTTGGGTAATTACATATGTCTTATCTTCAAACTTCTTTCAAGCATCCAGTCTCCTGGCTCCACTAGTTTAGTGCCCTGCTAGGAGACAGAAAGATCCTCACCACTCTAAATTTGTGCCTGTCTTTGTTTTTCTAACACTTTTCACATGTAGTCAGCTAAAGTTGCTTCAGCATCTATTTCCCATTTGTTCTTAAATTTGAGGTATTCTATAAGGCCTTCCAAACAATGTTTTACAACGTCTCGGTCCTAAATACAATGAAATACAATACAGTGCAACTCTCTGTATATAACTCAAATTAACTCACATAAACACATTTACAGTAGATACCAGAAAAACAACAGAACAGCAACAGTCTCATGCTGAGTCAAAGGCCCGAATATTCATCTTCAAGCGAGGTTTAAAAGTGGACAGAGAGGCGACTCGTATAACATTCAATGGAAAGTCACAGTGCTTGTCGTTTTTACAAACAGTTTTACTAATTTCCATACACTGTGTCCACTGCCTCCCCGTTTCCTCAATGCATAGCCTTTTCACTTTTTTTTTTTTGTTCATTCTTTTCACCAATCCAGAGCTTTGAGGGTGGTAAGCACAATTATCTTTCAAATCAACGTGAAACATTCCTATCTCTTTCACAAGTTAGTTAACAAAATGGGTACTATTATCACTGTTTATTATTTTCAGGAATACCATATCTCGGAATGATATCCTTACAAAGTACTTTTGCCACTGTCAATGCATCTGGATTTGTTGGTTAGAAAGAGTTCTAACCATTTCGAATTCACATCTATGATGACCAAACATTTATTTTATTTTTTTTCTTCACTTTGGTTTTTATCAAATAAGTCCATATGAATAATTTGAAATGGATATTGTGGTGTAGGAAAGCGTCCTCTGCGTGGACTCAAATTACCTTGTGAATTGTGTTTCGCACACGTTAAACATGCCCTACAAAAATGTTTCGAATAAGCATTAAAGCCGTAAGCCGTATAATAACGTAATATCTGATGCACCATTTCCCCTGTTGAGACATGTGTTATCCCATGACTCAATATAGCAGCCCATTTGTAAAGATTATTGTTTGGTCATACAGAGATCACGTAGCGATGTTACACCATTTTCCTCCAAAGCCTTTGTTTAACTTTGGGACTTCTATCACTAAAACGTGTATGTCCGCAACAGCTTCTTTAGCTGTATTGTCTGCAATGTGTATTCAAGGAAAACACTTATGCAATGTATGCGCTACACATTTTAAGACGACTATATGTGTAAATAGTAACACAATTTACTCTCTTTAGTTTACACGCTTTTGTTTAAGATACTAATTCTGTTGCATGAGCTGAGTAATTTGAGGAGTAACTGCTAAGTTCTTTTTCCCAGTGTCATTTGATACAACTACAGTATTTTATTTATTTATTTATTTATTTATTTCCATCTACAAATAGCACTTCTCCGTTTTCTGAAGGCGAATCTTTTTGATGCCTTTACTTTTGGTTACTTTTTTCTACTAACTCATAACAATCTAGTTTTGTACCATCCTCCTGACATAATAATGACAGCCGGGTTTAATGTTGTACATCTCTCTATAATCAGATGTGGTTTTGATAACAATGTATTCATACACTATAAATGTCCCGCCGGTGACAAAAACGTCATGTTCATCAGCAAAAGCAATGCAGAAACCGCACGTGGTACTCTCAAAACCAGAGGATGGAACAAAACTATGGTTGCACTTGTTTCTGCAATTTCCAGATTGTGGGACTAATAAAAGACCATCTTTATCTTAATCTTATATCTACAGCAATAGATACTGCATTAACTGTTCTCATGCAGTGCTTCAATGCACATTCTACGTTGTCTAGTTTGGAATAGAAGTATGCGATTGGTTTCATCTTATCTCCATGTTTCTACACTAAAACTAAGGCCTTTTGCATCTGGACAAAGGGTCAGTGCCATACTTCATACGAACACTTGTTTCCTTTCACAAAAGCTGAATATGCTTTATCAGTCCAGTGTAAGGACAATGTCATTTAGAGGTTTTCCTCATTCATCATTTTACTCAGTGGCACAGTAATTTCTGCATAATTTGGAACTCAGACTTTACAATAATTTGTTAATCTTAAGCATGTTAATTTTATTTTTATTTCCTATTTTTCTAACTTTATGACTCATTTTACTTCAACCAGTTCTACCTCAAAGTGAACAAGTACACATCAATGTTATTTGTAGTCTCTAATTTCTTCTCTGCTTTAATTCCTTGGATGTTAAGATGGCGGCGCGCATGGACGCAGTGGCTAACAGCTCCCCCTCACAGTGCTCCTTATTACTTTTTATTAGTGTTTGCTTGCTCTTATTGGCATCAACTGAGGCACAACATCGATATACCCGCCAGGACATCGTGAACATTGGATATCGATGCGAAATAACCATCACAGAGGAATTTTGCTATGATCGCAAAATTCCGAACGAACTGGCGAGGCTGCCCGGCTCACCGTGGCTGGTCATCGGGACCGGGAGGCGGCGCAGGCGACGCAGAGAGAGGAAGCAGAAGCGAGGCTGCAGGTCCGGTGTCTTGCAACGGCTGCGACGGCAGCCCCATAGGCAACCACTACCGAGTCTGCACCTCACCAACGCCAGATCCGTGGTCCACAAAATCGACGACCTGGGATTACAAATCCTGGGAAACCGCTATGTGCGCGATAGCAGTGTGATCGTCGTCACGGAAACCTGGCTGCACGCAGACGTCCCCGACGCTAGCATCCAGCTGGCCGGGCGCTCGCTACATCGCGCGGATCGGACGAGGGACACCGGTAAGAGGAGGGGCCGGGGGCTCTGTGTTTACGTGCATGAGAACTGGTGCGGCGATAGCACGATCGTCGAGAAGCACTCTTCCCCCGACATCGAGTTCATGTCCGTTAAATGCCGGCCTTATTTTCTCCCGAGGGAGCTAACGGTAGTGATTCTCACAGCTGTTTACATCCCTCCCGACGCTAGCACTAGCACGGCGCTCTCGCTACTCGCGTGCGTCATCAATAAACATCAGCGGGCGCACCCTGATGGCGGTCACATTGTAGCGGGAGACTTTAATAAGGCCAATTTAAAGACTGTACTCCCAGAGTTTCACCAGCATGTCAAGTGCCCGACGAGGGGAGACAACACTCTCGACCATGTGTACTCGAACATCAAGCACGCATACAGAGCCCTCCCACTCGCCCCCCTCGGCCAGTCAGACCACCTGTCCTTGCAGCTCGCACCTGCGTACACCCCTCTCAGGCGCAGATTCAGGCCTACCACAAAGACTGTGAAAACCTGGCGTGACGACGCCATGAGTGAATTACAGGACTGCTTTCATGACACAAACTGGGACCTCTTTGATCATCAGGACCTTGATGTCTACACGCATTGTGTACTGGACTACATCAAGTTCTGCATGGAAACTGTGTCCCAACAAAAGACTATACGGACCTTCCCAAATGCGAAGCCCTGGATGTCCAGCAGGGTTCGCGCTCTCCTCAAGGCCCGTGACGCTGCCTTCAGGTCAGGCGACAAAGCCCAGTACAGGGTGGCTCGTGCTGACCTGAGCAAAGGCATCAAGCTAGCAAAGGCAACCTACAAGGGGAGGCTGGAGGCCCACCTTGCCAGTAACAGACCACGGGAGGTGTGGCAGGGTCTACGGAGCATCACCAACTTCCGTGGCAGCAGCACGACCTCTGTAGACCCGAGTGCATCGCTGGCAGAGGAGCTTAACTGCTTCTTCGCTCGCTTTGACTCGCCCCAACCATCACACCCCCGCACTTCAAGCTCCAACTCCCCCCCACTCATCGTAGAGGAACACGGTCAACCCCAGGAAAAGCTACTGGATCCGACGGAATACCAGGCAAGGTCCTCAGAGCATGTGCCCACCAACTGTCACATGTTTTCTGCAGGATCTTCAACCGCTCCCTGGCTCAGGCAGTCATCCCCTCCTGCTTGAAAACCTCCACCATTGTTCCTGTCCCCAAAAAGTCACCAGCCGTCCACCTGAATGACTACCGTCCTGTTGCTCTCACACCAGTCATTATGAAGTGCTTCGAGAGGCTGGTTCTCCAGCACATCAGGGACTGCCTTCCTCCCACTCTGGACCCCTACCAGTTTGCATACCGGGCTAACAGATCCACTGAGGACGCCATCGACACTGCTCTGCATGTTGTACTGGGCCACCTGGAACAACAGCGGAGCTATGCAAGGATGCTCTTTGTGGACTACAGCTCGGCATTCAACACGATCATCCCAGACATCCTCGTCGCCAAACTGGACACTCTCGGCCTCCCTGCCCTCACACGCATCTGGATTAAGGACTTTCTGACCAACAGACCCCAGACTGTGTTGCTCGGACCCTACACGTCCTCCACCCTCATGCTGAGCACCGGTTCCCCCCAAGGATGCGTGCTGAGCCCTCTCCTGTACGCCCTCTACACCTACGACTGCAGCCCGGCCCACGGCAACAACACCATCGTCAAGTTTGCTGACGACACGACAGTGGTCGGTCTGATCTCGGAAGGTTACGAGACAGCCTACAGAGAGGAGGTAAAGAGACTGACAACTTGGTGCAAGGACAACAGACTGCACCTTAACTCTGCTAAAACAAAGGAGATTGTCGTCGACTTCAGGAGGAACAAGACGCTGCCGCCCCCCCTCTGCATCGAAGGCGTGTGTGTGGAGAGGGTCCACACGTTCAAGTTCCTGGGAGTACAGATCTCCGATGACCTTTCTTGGAGTCACAACACCACAGCAGTGGTAAAGAAGGTCCGCCAACGTCTGCACTTCCTGAGAGTCCTCAGGAAATTCAACCTGGACAGGAAGCTGCTGCTGGCCTTCTACCACTCGTCCATCGAGAGCCTGCTGACGTACTCTGTCTCCACCTGGTACAGCGGCTGCACTGAGGCGGACAGAGTGAGGCTCCAGAGGACAGTCAAAACAGCGCAAAGGATTATTGGCTGCCCTCTCCCCTCGCTGTCGGACATCTACACCGCCCGGTGCCTCAGAAGGGCTCTCAACATCGTCAAAGACAATACCCACCCAAACTCACACCTGTTCGACCTGTTGCCCTCTGGCAGGCGCTACAGATGCATCAAATCAAGGACCAATAGACTGAGAAACAGTTTCTTTCCGAGAGCCATCTCCATACTGAACTCTCACACACACACGAGACCACCCTAACCTTGCAAAACAGCATTGTGATGTGTTTCTATATGCCCTATTCAGTCTTATTTATTTATCTAATTTATATATTTGTCTGTATTATTGTTGTATTGCACTGGAGAGGGGAGCCCTCTAATCTCGTTGCACACTTGAGTACAATGACAATAAAGGGATTTCTATTTCTATTTCTATTTCTATTTCTAATGTAAATACTAGCCCTTCTTATCAAATTACCATCTTTTTTTTCCGTGTCATTTCCATCTGTGCATTTCATTCCAGTTACTAACTACAGTTACCTTAATAGAAAGATCATCAACTGAAGTATGAAACATAACATATTTATTTCTTCAAATCATCCTTACAGCAGAACCTAATTCTTATCCTTATTCATTTGTTCAAGTCACACCTTCTTCAATCACCAAACTCTCTCTCTGACTTCCTCCCCCTACTTGGGAACGAGCATCTAACTTCAAAGAGCTGTTAACTCTTTGTTACAGCACACTCATGAGTTACGATTACACCAATACCCATTGCCCTCTGTCAAACTTTCCTCACTCCTTTTTTTTTTTTAATTTTCCAAATTCACTGTAGCCTTACCAAAGCCACTCAAAACTATCAAGGTATCAAATCAAAAACTACAAAATCAGGAAACACCTATGCTCCTACAAGGGTTTCTCATGCTCACTTCTTCATTCAATTAAGATTTCACAACACCTACTCCTCTCTTTCTGAAAAAGACACAAGTATACAATTAAGTAAAACCCATCATCAGAATGATATACCTTGTCTGTCGGATCATGTAAGTATAAATTGTGCCATCAATAATCTTTTTCTGTAAATTAATCACATCCCCACAACTTGGGCTCTCATTGTTCTGTAAAAGTAAACCTAATTTCAATTCATGCAACCAACTCAGTGTCCTTCTGGGTCCCTCAACCACACAGGTTCTAATTCTGTTACTCTAGACAGTTTTCCACTTGCAAATCTGACTATGACACATTTCTCTTGCTCTATCATTTGGAATTAATTTATTACAAGCAATCCTACATGCACCAGTGTCACATAAAAAGGTAATTGGTGACCCATTTACCAATAAGGTTATTTCAGCTCAGTTATTTCATCAAAGGCCAATATCTCTTGTAAATTTAGGAGGACCTCTTCATCTAGAAACTCATCTGTTCCTTGATCAGCCTCTAAATCCTGTTTAGATGCTTCCTATCCTAGTCATGCTGAAGGTTGCTTTTTCTCAGGGCAATCTCTTGCTATATGGCCTTCTTTCCCACAACGCCAGCAGCCTGATGTATTTTGCCTGTTTGCTCCTCTTCCTATTCTTCCTCCTCTCTGTCGTCTGCCCCTTTGTCCTCTAAAGCTACCTAGGCCCTTTCCACCTCGA
Source organism: Idiotropiscis lumnitzeri (assembly GCF_059441095.1). Lineage (NCBI taxonomy): Eukaryota > Metazoa > Chordata > Actinopteri > Syngnathiformes > Syngnathidae > Idiotropiscis > Idiotropiscis lumnitzeri. The sequence goes on along the minus strand of NW_028283724.1, from coordinate 164,495 downwards.
TAAAAGACCTCCTGTCCTACCTGTCCTACCTGACCTGTCCTGTCTATAGACCTCTGCTTCTTTTTATTTTCTATCTTCTCAGCATGGAGGGCGTGATTTACATACTCCTCCAGGGTACCTGTTGGCAGGCAAATGAAATGTTTATTTACCCACTTATGAATTACCTCTCTTGAGCCTGCATGTAAAGCATTCTTCAACTGCTGTTGAAATGGCCCATTTACATTACCATTTTCCTGTAGCCCGCTGTGATTTTTAAACACAGCTGTCATTCTCACTTTGTGTTGCTCAAAAGTCTCATCATCCTTTTGTTTTACTCTTCCTATTTCAGTGTAATTTGCTCTATCTGACTTTTCGCATTCCTTTCCTTTGCTTATTTTGTTTTCATTCTCTTTTTGTTTCCTGTATCCCTCTTCTCTTTTTAAGGCTACCCTCATCCAATATTCTGTTTCCTCAAAGCCATTTTTCTTCATCTTTTTGGGGTCTTTTTCGTCTTTCCTATGATTGATCCCTGCAATGCGGCTATTTTTTGTGTATTTAACTGACCATTAAAGCCATGTTCAGTTATCCATGTATCTAAATACTGAGTTTTATCAGGATCCTGTTTTTCGATGAACTTCCAATCTCTACACTGCAGCGTATCCCTGGGTTTTATTTTACTACCTAATATCCCCATTTTAGAAAATTTGGACCAGTTTGTCAACACCTAAGGTGTTCTAAAAACTGGTTTCTCATCAGTAGGACAGCAACTCAAATTTCCTGTTGTGGTAATTCTCAATTCAACCTTTTCAGGTGGAGAATTATTGCCTTTGCATCCACACCAGTCTGCTGTGTACAACCCTACTGTATTACATCGGATAAAATACCAAGTGGTATTTGTAATCCCCAATCACACCGTTCACTCACTTTACATACGGTTTGCGCAAACATTCACACACGGAATTTAAGTGTACACACAGACTCCGCCGTCCTACTTTCTCCACGGAATTTCTCGGACTCCGCCGTCATATACCTGCCATTGACTAGTATTCACAGGGTTTTTTTATTTCTCACTCCACTGTCCTTCATGGACCTGCCATCGACTAGTATGCACAGGATTTCTTATCTATACACAATTTCTTTCTCTTTTCTCTATCTTTCTTTCTTTCTCTTTTCTTATTTCATCTCTACTTCATGTCTTTCTTTGCTTTTTTTTCTTTTTTATGTTTTATTTTTATTTATTTATTCTTAATGCTCATTTATTTATTCTGAACACTTATTTATTTATTCTTAACGCGCAATGACCTCCAGTCAGTCACTTCCCCCCTAAAAAAAAATATCTCACCACTGTTGTCTTCCCTCCATTGGATCGCCGTCAACCGTCAGATCCCAGCTGGTGGGGTGAGGTCCAGTCCTGGAAAAGGATTTTTAGGCTCTCTCTAGTGAGCCTGCCATGGCCATGGTCTTTCTGGAGTTCACCACACCCGCTGGAATCCTCAGGTATCTTGGCTTCCCGCTCGAAGGACCAAAATAATGTCAGGTTCAATCACCTAAGCATTCACTGAACAAAGGCAAAATGAATGAAAGGAAGACAAGAGTTGATCTTTTACTCGCGAGGAGAACGAACGGAGGTGTGCTCAGTTACATCTCCAACTTCGTTCTGGAGCACACTCCGCCGAGCCCTCTATTTTATTTGGGAAGTCCCTAAACAATACAATGTATTTGCACTAAGGAACGAAGGGGGGAGCACCAGCAGGAACATGTAAACATTTCAGACACAAGAGGAAAGACAGACATCAATGGCAGTCATTTACTGATTGAAAAGGCAGATATGCCTTTTAGTGCTCTGGCACTAAAGTCTCAGTCCTTTTGGTTCAGAGGTGTGTCTCGGCACACCTCCTTTGATGTTGTAGACGTTGATCCTGTCTTCAGGCATCCGCTTCTCTTGAAGTCTTCTCATCCATATGGTCAAACATAGGTCACGCTGTGGAACAATTCTTTTGCAATACTAATAGAGTAAAATATGGGATAAAATATATCTTCAACCTAACAATAGTGTAAACTGACATACTGAAGACTGGACAGTCATTAATTTGATTGTCCAGTCTTTCCCTCATGAGATAATGCTTCACTTAGAAAATGTGTACAGCGCGAGCTGAAAATGCATTTGCAGTACTAAACTACCACATTTCTATAACAGCTTAATTCAACGTTTCCAATGTAAATTTCTTCCTTTATATAGTGTAAACTGACATACTGAAGACTGGACAGTCATTAATTTGATTGTCCAGTATTTCCCTTATGAGATATTGCCTCACTTTGCAAATGTGCACAGCGCAAGCTGAAAATGCATTTGCAGCACAATAAAAACCCAAACTTCTATAACAGCTAAACCAAACGTTTCCAATGAAAGATTCCACCTTTATATCGTGGAAAAAGACATCCTGAAGCCTGGACAGTCATTAATTTGATTGTCCAGTATTTCCCTTATGAGATAATGCCTCACATAGCAGAATCATAAAAACATGGACGTGATGGTAAACTGTCCATTGTGCCGATAGATGGTATTCTCATGAGGTTAGGCTTGCTATGGAGAGTGGCATGGGGGTTGTGTCTCATGGTTGGAATGGGAAAGATGTCAATTTGGGACACATCGTCAGTAGTGTTCCATCAAATCACTGGGTGTTTCGGCCTTTATCACTAGACACCCTCATCGATGGTGGCCAGCGGCCGGTTGATCACGCCCGCGCTTATGTCCCATGCCCAATTAACTGTGGTGGATGGTTCTGCCCTGGGTACTGAAGTGGGATGACGCAGATTAGTGGTGGGATGGGGAGGGGGGACGGGGGTCATGTTGCTGATCTATGAGCCCAGTAGGGGTCCTTCCTCTTCATCCAGATCCACTGGCTGCTTCTTTCAGCCGCTTTAGAGAGCGATCTGACTGTGTGCCGCAGAGCCTGTCCATGGATTCCCAGGTCTTTCAGCAGCTTGATGGTTGATGAGGCCAGAAACCCTCTGCATCCAACTTCGACGGGATAGACCTTGGCTTTCCACCCTCGTTGTTGTGCGTCCGCCGCCAGTTCAGTGTAGCGCAACTTCTTACGCTCATAGGCCTCTTCAACTGCATTTTCCCACGGGACTGTGAGCTCTGCAATGTAGACAGTCTTCAATGAATGGGACCACAGCACTAAGTCTGGCCTTAGGGTGGTGGTTGCAATCTCTGCTGGGAAGATTAGTTGCTGACCTATATCGACCAGCATCTTCCAATCCCGAGCCTTGGTTAGCTGACCAACTTCTGGCTTGAGAAAAGGATGGTTGGGCTTTTCCTGTCCCTCTCGGACAAATTTTGGTGCTGTAATGGTAGTGGTGGCTCTTAAGGGCAAGGAGTTGATGGTAGTTCTCCTGCTTTCAAGCACTGCTGCCAAGCTCTTGAGGACCTGGTTGTGCCTCCAGGTATAGCGGCCTTGTGTGAGGCTGGTCTTACAACCAGTCAGGATGTGTTTGAGAGTTGCTGGTGTTGGGCAGAGGGCACAGGTTGGATCTTCGCCATACCACTGGTGGAGGTTTTTTGGGGATGGCAGCACGTCATTGGTAGCTCTGATGATGAAGCTGATGTTGCTAGCTTCCATCTCCCAGAGATCCCTCCAGCCAAGCTTTCTTTTCTCCAGGCCTTCCCACCTCATCCACTGTCCCTGCTTGGCAAGCGAGACAGCCTTTGCAGACCTTTCAGCCTCTTCCTGGCGGCGCACCTCCTCCACGACCATTTTTTTCCTCTCTGCGGTTGAGGCCTTACACCAAGTTGGTTTGCTTGCTGTAAGGCCAAAGCCTCCTCTTCCCCTCTGGACGTGTCCCACAATATCGCTGTGCCTCAGGGCTGCTGTGGCATGCTGCACTGCACTGGATGGTGTCCATTTCCGTGCAGTTGACAGGGGTGGTGCCGTTTCACTGATGGTCCGGTCTCTGGAGTCCGTCAGCGTCATCTGTAGTCTCACTTTAGAGCACTTGTATTCTTCAGTGAGACTTGTGATGGGCAGTTCGAGGACTCCTTTGCCATAGAGGCTGATGTTATTCAGACAGCGTGGGACACCAAGCCACTGTTTCACATATACTGTGATGGCTCGCTCCATCTTCTCCACAGTTGTTAGTGGGACCTCGTAGACAGTGAGTGGCCACATCACGAGAGGGAGAAGCCCAAATTGCAGACACCAGAGCTTGAGCTTCCCTGGTAGTGGAGTCTTGTTGATGTTGTTCAGGTCGTTGATGATATCCTGTCTTAGCTGCTGCACCTGGTTTTTATCCTTAAGACTTGAGTCATACCATCTGCCCAGGCTTTTGACAGGTTGTTCTGCCACCGTTGGTATTGGTTCGTCACCAATGCAGAACTTCACGTCTTTTAGCTCTCCCTTGATTATCGAGATGCTACGTGACTTGTTCGGCTTGATTTTCATCCGGGCCCAGCTGATGTTTTCCTGCAGCTTACCAAGTAGCCGCCTGGTGCAAGCTGCAGTGGTGGTCAGAGTGGTCATGTCGTCCATATATACTCGGACGGTGGAAGGCGGATCCCGTTCCTGGTTCGCTCACCCCGCCACCCATTTTGAGGCCCTGATGATGACCTCCATGGCCATTGTAAAGGCCAGGGGTGAGATCGTGCAACCTGCCATGATGCCTACTTCTACTTGCTGCCATGATGTTTTGAAGTCGGGTGTTGTGAAGCACAGCTGCAGGTCTTCAAAGTAGGATTTTACCAAGGTAGTGATGGATGTTCGAACGCGGAAGAAGTTGAAGGACTCCCAGAGAAGGCTATGCGGAACTGAACCAAAGGCATTGGCTAGGTCGAGAAAGATGACATGAAGATCCCCTTTGTTCTTCTTCGCTGCTTGAATCTGATGCCAGATCATACTGGTGTGCTCCAAGCAGCCAGAGAATCCAGAAATTCCAGCCTTTTGTACGGATGTGTCAATGTACTCGTTTTTTCTCCAGGTAGGTGGTGTGTGTCAAGACGCTGAAAAAGATTTTCCCTTCAACGTTGAGAAGGCTGATTGGCCAAAATTGACTGATATCTGCGTCCTTCTCTTTTGGAATTAGTACACCTCCAGCCCTTCGCCATGCCTTTGGTATTATCCCCTTCTGCCAGACGATTCTCATTAGCCTCCAAAGATAGCGTAGGACATCTGGTGAGTTCTTGTAGAGCTTATATGACACTCCATTTGGTCCTGGTGCAGATCCTGATCTTGCACGCCCACCATGTTCTCCACTTCTTTCCATTTTGGAGGGCCGGTCTCGATGTTGACCTCTGGTGGTCGAATGGGGGGGATATCATGTGGGATGGCTAGCTGTTCATGCCTTTTCGTGTCTTGGTAGACCTTTTCCAGGTGCTCTTCAAGTTCCTTCTTTGAAGTTTGCAGGAACCCGCTTTTGTCCTTAGCGAAGAGATCTTTGACAAACTTGAAGGGATTTTTATAGAACAGGGTTCTTGTGTGTTCCTTCTTCCTGCGAAGTTTCCTCAAGTTCTCTGCTCTTCGTAAGGTTTTCAACCGGAGCTTGATGTCCCCATGGAGCAGCATGAGACCTTCTCTCTCTGGATCAGAGGCTTTTCTCCACTGTTTCCGCAGGTCCCTTCTTTCCCTGATCAGTCTCTCTATCTCTTGTTGCCTCCTAGGTTTGGTTGGTGGTGGTATTTTGTTGGTGGTTTTCCAGCTGTTCACTCCAAAGCGCTCCTCTCCATAGTGGTAGATGATGTCACCGATGTGTTCCAGCTTTCTCTCTGCAGTGCCCACTTGTTGCTCCAACATTTTCACCAGGTCGTTATTGACGGTTTCCCACTCTCTCTTCTCAATAGTTTTGGGCCACCTCACACTCTGTCTGTGCCCTTTGATCTTGTTCTCTTTGGGAGGTCTCTGTGGCTGGGTGGGTTCTACCTCCTGCAATTCTGTGTTTATAATACCCTCCTCAGTGACAGGGGGGCTGATGCTCTGCGAACTTTGGTTTTTTTCCCGTCGCTGTGCTTCACTCGACTGATTTGACGCATTACTTCGTAAGAAGTATTGGTCAATGCGAGGCCCTTGACTCGGCTTTCCCAAACACCGCTTCTTTCCTTGGTGGATCTTCAACCCTGTAACTGATGTTACTTTTGCCCAGCCACAGGTGCAGACCTGAAGTGAGTGTCCTGCTGCCATTGTCTCATGCACCGTGTTCTTGCTCGTAGTCATGTTTGTTCCTAGGTCTGTAACCGTGTGGTCAGTCATTGAGCCATCTTGCGCCCCCGCTCTCGCAGGCTGTAGGGGTGTCATTCTTTGTAGACTTTCTGTAGCACTTGGCGGGTGTCTCCAACAAACTGAACACAGTGTCAGAGACTGCCAGCATGGGTAGCTAGCCCATGTCAGCCCCAGTGGGGTCTATTCCCTCCTGTCAGCAGTCTCTCCAGGCTGTCACACAGACTTTTTCTAAGTGTTGCTGTATCTCATGAAGGAAATACTGGACAAAGAAATTAATGACTTCCCAGGCTTCAGGATGCATTTTTACACTATATAAATGTGGAAATTTACATTGGAAACGTTTGGTTTAGCTGTTAATGAAGTTTCGTTTTTTTAGTGCTGCAAATTCATTGTCTGCTGGCGCTGTACACTTTTTCTAAGTGTTGCAATATCTCATGAAGGAAATACTGGACAATCAAATTAATGACTTCCCAGGCTTCAGGATGCCTTTTTACACTATATAAATGTGGAAATTTACATTGGAAACGTTTGGTTTAGCTGTTAATGAAGTTTCGTTTTTTTAGTGCTGCAAATTCATTGTCTGCTGGCGCTGTACACTTTTTCTAAGTGTTGCAATATCTCATGAAGGAAATACTGGACAATCAAATTAATGACTTTCCAGGCTTCAGGATGCCTTTCTACACTATATAAAGGTGGAAATTTACATTGGAAACGTTTGGTTTAGCTGTTATAAAAGTTTGTTTTTTTAGTGCTGTAAATGCATTCTCAGCTCGCGCTGTACACATTTGCTATGTGAGGCATTATCTCATAAGGGAAATACTGGACAATCAAATTAATGACTTCCCAGGCTTCAGGATGCCTTTTTACACTATATAAAGGTGGAAATTTACATTGGAAACGTTTGGTTTAGCTGTTATAAAAGTTTGGTTTTTTAGTGCTGTAAATGCATTTTCAGCTCGCGCTGTACACATTTGCTATGGTGAGGCATTATCTCATAAGGGAAATACTGGACAATCAAATTAATGACTTCCCAGGCTTCAGGATGTCTTTTTACACTATATAAAGGTGGAAATTTACATTGGAAATGTTTGGTTTAGCTGTTATAAAAGTTTGTTTTTTTTGTGCTGTAAATGCATTTTCAGCTCACGCTGTACACATTTGCTATGAGAGGCATTATCTCATAAGGGAAATATTGGACAATCAAATTAATGACTGCCCAGGCTTCAGGATGCCTTTCTACACTATATAAAGGTGGAAATTTACATTGGAAACGTTTGGTTTAGCTGTTAATGAAGTTTCGTTTTTTTAGTGCTGCAAATTCATTGTCTGCTGGCGCTGTACACTTTTTCTAAGTGTTGCAATATCTCATGAAGGAAATACTGGACAATCAAATTAATGACTTTCCAGGCTTCAGGATGCCTTTCTACACTATATAAAGGTGGAAATTTACATTGGAAACGTTTGGTTTAGCTGTTATAAAAGTTTGGTTTTTTAGTGCTGTAAATGCATTTTCAGCTCGCGCTGTACACATTTGCTATGAGAGGCATTATCTCATAAGGGAAATATTGGACAATCAAATTAATGACTGCCCAGGCTTCAGGATGTCTTTTTACACTATATAAAGGTGAAAATTTACATTGGAAACGTTTAGTTTAGCTGTTATAAAAGTTTGTTTTTTTAGTGCTGTAAATGCATTTTCAGCTCGCGCTGTACACATTTGCTATGTGAGGCATTATCTCATAAGGGAAATACTGGACAATCAAATTAATGACTTCCCAGGCTTCAGGATGCCTTTTTACACTATATAAATGTGGAAATTTACATTGGAAACGTTTGGTTTAGCTGGAAATGAAGTTTCGTTTTTTTAGTGCTGCAAATTCATTGTCTGCTGGCGCTGTACACTTTTTCTAAGTGTTGCAATATCTCATGAAGGAAATACTGGACAATCAAATTCATGACTTTCCAGGCTTCAGGATGCCTTTCTACACCATATAAAGGTGGAAATTTACATTGGACACGTTTGGTTTAGCTGTTATAAAAGTTTGGTTTTTTAGTGCTGTAAATGCATTTTCAGCTCGCGCTGTACACATTTGCTATGTGAGGCATTATCTCATAAGGGAAATACTGGACAATCAAATTAATGACTTCCCAGGCTTCAGGATGCCTTTTTACACTATATAAATGTGGAAATTGACATTGGAAACGTTTGGTTTAGCTGTTATAAAAGTTTGTTTTTTTCGTGCTGTAAATGCATTTTCAGCTCGCACTGTACACATTTGCTATGTGAGGCATTATCTCATAAGGGAAATACTGGACAATCAAATTAATGACTTCCCAGGCTTCAGGATGCCTTTTTACACTATATAAAGGTGGAAATGTACATTGGAAACGTTTGGTTTAGCTGTTATAAAAGTTTGGTTTTTTAGTGCTGTAAATGCATTTTCAGCTCGCGCTGTACTCATTTGCTATGTGAGGCATTATCTCATAAGGGAAATACTGGACAATCAAATTAATGACTTCCCAGGGTTCAGGATGCCTTTTTACACTATATAAATGTGGAAATTTACATTGGAAACGTTTGGTTTAGCTGTTAATGAAGTTTCGTTTTTTTAGTGCTGAAAATTCATTGTCTGCTGGCGCTGTACACTTTTTCTAAGTGTTGCAATATCTCATGAAGGAAATACTGGACAATCAAATTAATGACTTTCCAGGCTTCAGGATGCCTTTCTACACTATATAAAGGTGGAAATTTACATTGGAAACGTTTGGTTTAGCTGTTATAAAAGTTTGGTTTTTAGTGCTGTAAATGCTATGTGAGGCATTATCTCATAAGGGAAATATTGGACAATCAAATTAATGACTGCCCAGGCTTCAGGATGTCTTTTTTACACTATATAAAGGTGGAAATTTACATTGGAAACGTTTAGTTTAGCTGTTATAAAAGTTAGTTTTTTTAGTGCTGTAAATGCATTTTCAGCTCGCGCTGTACACATTTGCTATGTGAGGCATTATCTCATAAGGGAAATACTGGACAATCAAATTAATGACTTCCCAGGCTTCAGGATGCCTTTTTACACTATATAAATGTGGAAATTTACATTGGAAACGTTTGGTTTAGCTGTTAATGAAGTTTCGTTTTTTTAGTGCTGCAAATTCATTGTCTGCTGGCGCTGTACACTTTTTCTAAGTGTTGCAATATCTCATGAAGGAAATACTGGACAATCAAATTAATGACTTCCCAGGCTTCAGGATGCCTTTTTACACTATATAAATGTGGAAATTTACATTGGAAACGTTTGGTTTAGCTTCTTAATGAAGTTTCGTTTTTTTAGTGCTGCAAATTCATTGTCTGCTGGCGCTGTACACTTTTTCTAAGTGTTGCAATATCTCATGAAGGAAATACTGGACAATCAAATTAATGACTTTCCAGGCTTCAGGATGCCTTTTTACACTATATAAAGGTGGAAATTTACATTGGAAACGTTTGGTTTAGCTGTTATAAACGTTTGGTTTTTTAGTGCTGTAAATGCATTTTCAGCTCGCGCTGTACACATTTGCTATGTGAGGCATTATCCCATAAGGGAAATACTGGACAATCAAATTAATGACTTACCAGGCTTCAGGAGACCTTTTTACACTATATAGAGGTGGAAATTTACATTGGAAACGTTTAGTTTAGCTGTTATAAAAGTTTGTTTTTTTAGTGCTGTAAATGCATTTTCAGCTCGCGCTGTACACATTTGCTATGTGAGGCATTATCTCATAAGGGAAATAATGGACAATCAAATTAATGACTTCCCAGGCTTCAGGATGCCTTTTTACACTATATAAATGTGGAAATTTACATTGGAAACGTTTGGTTTAGCTGTTAATGAAGTTTCGTTTTTTTAGTGCTGCATATTCATTGTCTGCTGGCGCTGTACACTTTTTCTAAGTGTTGCATTTTCTCATGAAGGAAATACTGGACAATCAAATTAATGACTTTCCAGGCTTCAGGATGCCTTTTTACACTATATAAAGGTGGAAATTTACATTGTAAACGTTTGGTTTAGCTGTTATAAAAGTTTGGTTTTTTAGTGCTGTAAATGCATTTTCAGCTCGCGCTGTACACATTTGCTATGTGAGACATTATCTCATAATGGAAATGCTGGACAATCAAATTAATGACTTCCCAGGCTTCAGGAGACCTTTTTACACTATATAATTGTGGAAATTTACATTGGAAACGTTTGGTTTAGCTGTTATAAAAGTTTGGTTTTTTAGTGCTGTAAATGCATTTTCAGCTCGCGCTGTACACATTTGCTATGAGAGGCATTATCTCATAAGGAAAATATTGGACAATCAAATTAATGACTGCCCAGGCTTCAGGATATCTTTTTACACTATATAAAGGTGGAAATTTACGTTGGAAACGTTTGGTTTAGCTGTTAATGAAGTTTCGTTTTTTTAGTGCTGCAAATTCATTGTCTGCTGGCGCTGTACACTTTTTCTAAGTGTTGCAATATCTCATAAAGGAAATACTGGACAATCAAATTAATGACTTTCCAGGCTTCAGGATGCCTTTCTACACTATATAAAGGTGGAAATTTACATTGGAAACGTTTGGTTTAGCTGTTATAAAAGTTTGGTTTTTTAGTGCTGTAAATGCATTTTCAGCTCGCGCTGTACACATTTGCTATGAGAGGCATTATCTCATAAGGGAAATATTGGACAATCAAATTAATGACTGCCCATGCTTCAGGATGTCTTTTTACACTATATAAAGGTGAAAATTTACATTGGAAACGTTTAGTTTAGCTGTTATAAAAGTTTGTTTTTTTAGTGCTGTAAATGCATTTTCAGCTCGCGCTGTACACATTTGCTATGTGAGGCATTATCTCATAAGGGAAATACTGGACAATCAAATTAATGACTTCCCAGGCTTCAGGATGCCTTTTTACACTATATAAATGTGGAAATTTACATTGGAAACGTTTGGTTTAGCTGTAAATGAAGTTTCGTTTTTTTAGTGCTGCAAATTCATTGTCTGCTGGCGCTGTACACTTTTTCTAAGTGTTGCAATATCTCATGTAGGAAATACTGGACAATCAAATTAATGACTTTCCAGGCTTCAGGATGCCTTTCTACACTATATAAAGGTGGAAATTTACATTGGAAACGTTTGGTTTAGCTGTTATAAAAGTTTGGTTTTTTAGTGCTGTAAATGCATTTTCAGCTCGCACTGTACACATTTGCTATGAGAGGCATTATCTCATAAGGGAAATATTGGACAATCAAATTAATGACTGCCCAGGCTTCAGGATGTTTTTTACACTATATAAAGGTGGAAATTTACATTGGAAACGTTTGGTTTAGCTGTTATAAAAGTTTGGTTTTTTAGTGCTGTAAATGCATTTTCAGCTCGCGCTGTACACATTTGCTATGTGAGGCATTATCTCATAAGGGAAATACTGGACAATCAAATTAATGACTTCCCAGGCTTCAGGATGCCTTTTTACACTATATAAATGTGGAAATTTACATTGGAAACGTTTGGTTTAGCTGTTATAAAAGTTTGTTTTTTTCGTGCTGTAAATGCATTTTCAGCACTAAAAAACCATACTTTTATAACAGCTAAACCAAACGTTTCCAATGTAAATTTCCACCTTTATATAGTGTAAAAAGACATCCTGAAGCCTGGGCAGTCATTAATTTTATTGTCCAATATTTCCCTTATGAGATAATGCCTCTCATAGCAAATGTGTACAGCGCGAGCTGAAAATGCATTTACAGCACTAAAAAACCAAACTTTTATAACAGCTAAACCAAACGTTTCCAATGTAAATTTCCATCTTTATATAGTGTAAAAAGGCATCCTGAAGCCTGGAAAGTCATTAATTTGATTGTCCAGTATTTCCTTCATGAGATATTGCAACACTTAGAAAAAGTGTACAGCGCCAGCAGACAATGAATTTTCAGCACTAAAAAACGAAACTTCATTAACAGCTAAACCAAACGTTTCCAATGTAAATTTCCACATTTATAGAGTGTAAAAAGGCATCCTGAAGCCTGGGAAGTCATTAATTTGATTGTCCAGTATTTCCCTTATGAGATAATGCCTCACATAGCAAATGTGTACAGTGCGAGCTGAAAATGCATTTTCAGCACTAAAAAACCAAACTTTTATAACAGCTAAACCAAACGTTTCCAATGTAAATTTCCACCTTTATATAGTGTAAAAAGACATCCTGAAGCCTGGGCAGTCATTCATTTGATTGTCCAATATTTCCCTTATGAGATAATGCCTCTCATAGCAAATGTGTACAGCGCGAGCTGAAAATGCATTTACAGCACTAAAAAACCAAACTTTTATAACAGCTAAACCAAACGTTTCCAATGTACATTTCCACCTTTATATAGTGTAGAAAGGCATCCTGAAGCCTGGAAAGTCATTAATTTGATTGTCCAGTATTTCCTTCATGAGATATTGCAACACTTAGAAAAAGTGTACAGCGCCAGCAGACAATGAATTTTCAGCACTAAAAAAACGAAACTTCATTAACAGCTAAACTAAACGTTTCCAATGTAAATTTCCACCTTTATATAGTGTAAAAAGACATCCTGAAGCCTGGGCAGTCATTAATTTGATTGTCCAATATTTCCCTCATGAGATAATGCCTCTCATAGCAAATGTGTACAGCGCGAGCTGAAAATGCATATACAGCACTAAAAAAAAAAACTTTTATAACAGCTAAACCAAACGTTTCCAATGTAAATTTCCACCTTTATATACTGTAGAAAGGCATCCTGAAGCCTGGAAAGTCATTAATTTGATTGTCCAGTATTTCCTTCATGAGAAATTGCAACACTTAGAAAAAGTGTACAGCGCCAGCAGACAATGAATTTTCAGCACTAAAAAAACGAAACTTCATTAACAGCTAAACCAAACGTTTCCAATGTAAATTTCCACATTTATAGAGTGTAAAAAGGCATCCTGAAGCCTGGGAAATCATTAATTTGATTGTCCAGTATTTCCCTTATGAGATAATGCCTCACATAGCAAATGTGTACAGTGCGAGCTGAAAATGCATTTTCAGCACTAAAAAACCAAACTTTTATAACAGCTAAACCAAACGTTTCCAATGTAAATTTCCACCTTTATATAGTGTAAAAAGACATCCTGAAGCCTGGGCAGTCATTAATTTGATTGTCCAATATTTCCCTTATGAGATAATGCCTCTCATAGCAAATGTGTACAGTGCGAGCTGAAAATGCATTTACAGCACTAAAAAAACAAACTTTTATAACAGCTAAACCAAACGTTTCCAATGTAAATTTCCACCTTTATATAGTGTAGAAAGGCATCATGAAGCCTGGAAAGTCATTAATTTGATTGTCCAGTATTTCCTTCATGAGATATTGCAACACTTAGAAAAAGTGTACAGCGCCAGCAGACAATGAATTTTCAGCACTAAAAAAACGAAACTTCATTAACAGCTAAACCAAACGGTTCCAATGTAAATTTCCACATTTATAGAGTGTAAAAAGGCATCCTGAAGCCTGGGAAGTCATTAATTTGATTGTCCAGTATTTCCCTTATGAGATAATGCCTCACATAGCAAATGTGTACAGTGCGAGCTGAAAATGCATTTTCAGCACTAAAAAACCAAACTTTTATAACAGCTAAACCAAACGTTTCCAATGTAAATTTCCACCTTTATATAGTGTAGAAAGGCATCCTGAAGCCTGGGCAGTCATTAATTTGATTGTCCAATATTTCCCTTATGAGATAATGCCTCTCATAGCAAATGTGTACAGCGCGAGCTGAAAATGCATTTACAGCACTAAAAAACCAAACTTTTATAAGATAAGATAAGATAAGATGTCCTTTATTAGTCCCACAATGGGGAAATTTGAGGTGTTACAGCAGCAAAGATATAGATCACACAGAGTCGGCGGCGTAATGTAGCCGTTAATGTATAACATTAGCAGCAGACATTCAGAAAAAGCATGCAAATATACACAGTATAAACGTATCTAAGTGTAAGGAAACACTCCTAATGTTTGTCCATTATACGGAGGGGGAAACGCTGTAATGATAAAAACTACTGAATGATTGAAAATACTGCAATCATAAAAATATTGCAATGATAAAAGTACTGTAATGGTAAGAGTACTGAAATGATAGAAAAGTACTGCATGATAGAAAATACTGCAATGGTAAAAGTACTGTAATAGTAAAAGTACTGCAACGATAGAAAAATACTGCAATGATGAAAGTACTGCAATGGTAAAAGTACTGCAATGGTAAAAGTACTGTAATAGTAAAAGTACCGCAATGATAGAAAAATACTGCAATGATAAAAGTACTGCAATGATAAAAGTACTGTAATAGTGAACATCCTGCAGTGGTGGAAATACTACAGTGATAGAAGTATTGTAATAAGAATACTGTAATGGTAAACAAAATACATCATTGGTCAATATTTAAGTACACCCTTGGCTGAAAGTACAGTAGTAGTTAATATTGCATCCTAGGACTGCACAATTGCACTAATGCCCTCCCGTTTGTAGGCCTGACCCAATGTTCTTGTTAAAAAGTCTGACAGCAGTTGGCAGGAAGGAGCGGCGAAATCTCTCTTTGGTACAGCGAGGGTGTAAAAGTCTGTCACTGAAGGAGCTGTAAAGTGTTCTCAGAGTGTCATTGAATGGGTGGGCTGGTTTGTCCAGCATTGATGACAGTTTTGCCGTCATCCTTCTGCCCCCCACTGAGTCCACAGAGTCCAGGGAGCAGCCCAGGACAGAGCTGGCCCTCCTCACTAGTTTGTCCAGTCTCTTTTTGTCTCGGCCCGAGATGCCTCCTGCCCAGGAGACCACTCCATAGAAGATGACTGATGAAACCACCGAGTCATAGAAGTTCCTGAGGAGTGTTCCCCGAACGCCAAAGGACCTCAGCCGCCTGAGTAGGAAGAGTCTGCTCTGACCCTTCCTATAGAGAGCGTCTGTGTTGTCGCTCCAGTCCAGTTTATTGTTCAGATGAACACCCAGGTACTTGTAAGTTGAGACCCTCTCAACGTCTGTTCCCTGGATATTCACTGGTGCAGGTGGAGAGTGCCGACGCTTGCGGAAATCCACCACCAGCTCTTTGGATTTCCCAGCGTTGATTTGGAGGCGGTTCTGCTGACACCAGTCCACGAACCCCTGCGTAACCCCTCTGTACTCCCGATCGTCATCGTCAGTGATGAGGCCGACAATCGCAGAGTCATCAGAGAACTTCTGCAGGTGACAGGTTGTGGAATTGTATTTGTAGTCCGAGGTGTAGAGGGTGAACAGGAAGGGAGCCAGCACAGTTCCCTGCGGCGCTCCCGTGCTGCAGAGGAGCACGTCAGACACACAGTCCTGTGTTCTCACGTACTGTGGCCGCTAAACCAAACGTTTCCAATGTGAATTTCCACCTTTATAAAGTGTAGAAAGGCATCCTGAAGCCTGGAAAGTCATTAATTTGATTGTCCAGTATTTCCTTCATGAGATATTGCAACACTTAGAAAAAGTGTACAGCGCCAGCAGACAATGAATTTTCAGCACTAAAAAAACGAAACTTCATTAACAGCTAAACTAAACGTTTCCAATGTAAATTTCCACCTTTATATAGTGTAAAAAGACATCCTGAAGCCTGGGCAGTCATTAATTTGATTGTCCAATATTTCCCTTATGAGATAATGCCTCTCATAGCAAATGTGTACAGCGCGAGCTGAAAATGCATTTACAGCACTAAAAACCCAAACTTTTATAACAGCTAAACCAAACGTTTCCAATGTAAATTTCCACCTTTATATAGTGTAGAAAGGCATCCTGAAGCCTGGAAAGTCATTAATTTGATTGTCCAGTATTTCCTTCATGAGATATTGCAACACTTAGAAAAGGTGTACAGCGCCAGCAGACAATGAATTTTCAGCACTAAAAAAACGAAACTTCATTAACAGCTAAACCAAACGTTTCCAATGTAAATTTCCACATTTATAGAGTGTAAAAAGGCATCCTGAAGCCTGGGAAGTCATTAATTTGATTGTCCAGTATTTCCCTTATGAGATAATGCCTCACATAGCAAATGTGTACAGTGCGAGCTGAAAATGCATTTTCAGCACTAAAAAACCAAACTTTTATAACAGCTAAACCAAACGTTTCCAATGTACATTTCCACCTTTATATAGTGTAGAAAGGCATCCTGAAGCCTGGAAAGTCATTAATTTGATTGTCCAGTATTTCCTTCATGAGATATTGCAACACTTAGAAAAAGTGTACAGCGCCAGCAGACAATGAATTTTCAGCACTAAAAAAACGAAACTTCATTAACAGCTAAACCAAACGTTTCCAATGTAAATTTCCACATTTATAGAGTGTAAAAAGGCATCCTGAAGCCTGGGAAGTCATTAATTTGATTGTCCAGTATTTCCCTTATGAGATAATGCCTCACATAGCAAATGTGTACAGTGCGAGCTGAAAATGCATTTACAGCACTAAAAAAACAAACTTTTATAACAGCTAAACCAAACGTTTCCAATGTAAATTTCCACCTTTATATAGTGTAGAAAGGCATCCTGAAGCCTGGAAAGTCATTGATTTGATTGTCCAGTATTTCCTTCATGAGATATTGCAACACTTAGAAAAAGTGTACAGCGCCAGCAGACAATGAATTTTCAGCACTAAAAAAACGAAACTTCATTAACAGCTAAACTAAACGTTTCCAATGTAAATTTCCAACTTTATATAGAGTAAAAAGACATCCTGAAGCCTGGGCAGCCATTAATTTGATTGTCCAATATTTCCCTTATGAGACAATGCCTCTCATAGCAAATGTGTACAG
Source organism: Idiotropiscis lumnitzeri (assembly GCF_059441095.1). NCBI lineage: Eukaryota > Metazoa > Chordata > Actinopteri > Syngnathiformes > Syngnathidae > Idiotropiscis > Idiotropiscis lumnitzeri. The sequence continues at coordinate 147,461 of NW_028283724.1, read as the reverse complement.
CGCGAGCTGAAAATGCATTTACAGCACTAAAAAAACCAAACTTTTATAACAGCTAAACCAAACGTTTCCAATGTAAATTTCCACCTTTATATAGTGTAGAAAGGCATCCTGAAGCCTGGAAAGTCATTAATTTGATTGTCCAGTATTTCCTTCATGAGATATTGCAACACTTAGAAAAAGTGTACAGCGCCAGCAGACAATGAATTTTCAGCACTAAAAAAACGAAACTTCATTAACAGCTAAACCAAACGTTTCCAATGTAAATTTCCACATTTATAGAGTGTAAAAAGGCATCCTGAAGCCTGGGAAGTCATTAATTTGATTGTCCAGTATTTCCCTTATGAGATAATGCCTCACATAGCAAATGTGTACAGTGCGAGCTGAAAATGCATTTTCAGCACTAAAAAATCAAACTTTTATAACAGCTAAACCAAACGTTTCCAATGTAAATTTCCACCTTTATATAGTGTAAAAAGACATCCTGAAGCCTGGGCAGTCATTAATTTGATTGTCCAATATTTCCCTTTTGAGATAATGCCTCTCATAGCAAATGTGTACAGCGCGAGCTGAAAATGCATTTACAGCACTAAAAAAACAAACTTTTATAACAGCTAAACCAAACGTTTCCAATGTACATTTCCACCTTTATATAGTGTAGAAAGGCATCCTGAAGCCTGGAAAGTCATTAATTTGATTGTCCAGTATTTCCTTCATGAGATATTGCAACACTTAGAAAAAGTGTACAGCGCCAGCAGACAATGAATTTTCAGCACTAAAAAAACGAAACTTCATTAACAGCTAAACTAAACGTTTCCAATGTAAATTTCCACCCTTATATAGTGTAAAAAGACATCCTGAAGCCTGGGCAGTCATTAATTTGATTGTCCAATATTTCCCTTATGAGATAATGCCTCTCATAGCAAATGTGTACAGCGCGAGCTGAAAATGCATTTACAGCACTAAAAAACCAAACTTTTATAACAGCTAAACCAAACGTTTCCAATGTACATTTCCACCTTTATATAGTGTAGAAAGGCATCCTGAAGCCTGGAAAGTCATTAATTTGATTGTCCAGTATTTCCTTCATGAGATATTGCAACACTTAGAAAAAGTGTACAGCGCCAGCAGACAATGAATTTTCAGCACTAAAAAAACGAAACTTCATTAACAGCTAAACCAAACGTTTCCAATGTAAATTTCCACATTTATAGAGTGTAAAAAGGCATCCTGAAGCCTGGGAAGTCATTAATTTGATTGTCCAGTATTTCCCTTATGAGATAATGCCTCACATAGCAAATGTGTACAGTGCGAGCTGAAAATGCATTTTCAGCACTAAAAAACCCAACTTTTATAACAGCTAAACCAAACGTTTCCAATGTAAGTTTCCACCTTTATATAGTGTAAAAAGACATCCTGAAGCCTGGGCAGTCATTAATTTGATTGTCCAATATTTCCCTTTTGAGATAATGCCTCTCATAGCAAATGTGTACAGCGCGAGCTGAAAATGCATTTACAGCACTAAAAAAACAAACTTTTATAACAGCTAAACCAAACGTTTCCAATGTACATTTCCACCTTTATATAGTGTAGAAAGGCATCCGGAAGCCTGGAAAGTCATTAATTTTATTGTCCAGTATTTCCTTCATGAGATATTGCAACACTTAGAAAAAGTGTACAGCGCCAGCAGACAATGAATTTTCAGCACTAAAAAAACGAAACTTCATTACCAGCTAAACTAAACGTTTCCAATGTAAATTTCCACCCTTATATAGTGTAAAAAGACATCCTGAAGCCTGGGCAGTCATTAATTTGATTGTCCAATATTTCCCTTATGAGATAATGCCTCTCATAGCAAATGTGTACAGCGCGAGCTGAAAATGCATTTACAGCACTAAAAAACCAAACTTTTATAACAGCTAAACCAAACGTTTCCAATGTACATTTCCACCTTTATATAGTGTAGAAAGGCATCCTGAAGCCTGGAAAGTCATTAATTTGATTGTCCAGTATTTCCTTCATGAGATATTGCAACACTTAGAAAAAGTGTACAGCGCCAGCAGACAATGAATTTTCAGCACTAAAAAAACGAAACTTCATTAACAGCTAAACCAAACGTTTCCAATGTAAATTTCCACATTTATAGAGTGTAAAAAGGCATCCTGAAGCCTGGGCAGTCATTAATTTGATTGTCCAGTATTTCCCTTATGAGATAATGCCTCACATAGCAAATGTGTACAGTGCGAGCTGAAAATGCATTTTCAGCACTAAAAAACCAAACTTTTATAACAGCTAAACCAAACGTTTCCAATGTAAATTTCCACCTTTATATAGTGTAAAAAGACATCCTGAAGCCTGGGCAGTCATTCATTTGATTGTCCAATATTTCCCTTATGAGATAATGCCTCTCATAGCAAATGTGTACAGCGCGAGCTGAAAATGCATTTACAGCACTAAAAAACCAAACTTTTATAACAGCTAAACCAAACGTTTCCAATGTACATTTCCACCTTTATATAGTGTAGAAAGGCATCCTGAAGCCTGGAAAGTCATTAATTTGATTGTCCAGTATTTCCTTCATGAGATATTGCAACACTTAGAAAAAGTGTACAGCGCCAGCAGACAATGAATTTTCAGCACTAAAAAAACGAAACTTCATTAACAGCTAAACTAAACGTTTCCAATGTAAATTTCCACCTTTATATAGTGTAAAAAGACATCCTGAAGCCTGGGCAGTCATTAATTTGATTGTCCAATATTTCCCTTATGAGATAATGCCTCTCATAGCAAATGTGTACAGCGCGAGCTGAAAATGCATATACAGCACTAAAAAAAAAAACTTTTATAACAGCTAAACCAAACGTTTCCAATGTAAATTTCCACCTTTATATACTGTAGAAAGGCATCCTGAAGCCTGGAAAGTCATTAATTTGATTGTCCAGTATTTCCTTCATGAGAAATTGCAACACTTAGAAAAAGTGTACAGCGCCAGCAGACAATGAATTTTCAGCACTAAAAAAACGAAACTTCATTAACAGCTAAACCAAACGTTTCCAATGTAAATTTCCACATTTATAGAGTGTAAAAAGGCATCCTGAAGCCTGGGAAATCATTAATTTGATTGTCCAGTATTTCCCTTATGAGATAATGCCTCACATAGCAAATGTGTACAGTGCGAGCTGAAAATGCATTTTCAGCACTAAAAAACCAAACTTTTATAACAGCTAAACCAAACGTTTCCAATGTAAATTTCCACCTTTATATAGTGTAAAAAGACATCCTGAAGCCTGGGCAGTCATTAATTTGATTGTCCAATATTTCCCTTATGAGATAATGCCTCTCATAGCAAATGTGTACAGTGCGAGCTGAAAATGCATTTACAGCACTAAAAAAACAAACTTTTATAACAGCTAAACCAAACGTTTCCAATGTAAATTTCCACCTTTATATAGTGTAGAAAGGCATCATGAAGCCTGGAAAGTCATTAATTTGATTGTCCAGTATTTCCTTCATGAGATATTGCAACACTTAGAAAAAGTGTACAGCGCCAGCAGACAATGAATTTTCAGCACTAAAAAAACGAAACTTCATTAACAGCTAAACCAAACGGTTCCAATGTAAATTTCCACATTTATAGAGTGTAAAAAGGCATCCTGAAGCCTGGGAAGTCATTAATTTGATTGTCCAGTATTTCCCTTATGAGATAATGCCTCACATAGCAAATGTGTACAGTGCGAGCTGAAAATGCATTTTCAGCACTAAAAAACCAAACTTTTATAACAGCTAAACCAAACGTTTCCAATGTAAATTTCCACCTTTATATAGTGTAGAAAGGCATCCTGAAGCCTGGGCAGTCATTAATTTGATTGTCCAATATTTCCCTTATGAGATAATGCCTCTCATAGCAAATGTGTACAGCGCGAGCTGAAAATGCATTTACAGCACTAAAAAACCAAACTTTTATAACAGCTAAACCAAACGTTTCCAATGTAAATTTCCACCTTTATATAGTGTAGAAAGGCATCCTGAAGCCTGGAAAGTCATTAATTTGATTTTCCAGTATTTCCTTCATGAGATATTGCAACACTTAGAAAAAGTGTACAGCGCCAGCAGACAATGAATTTTCAAGCACTAAAAAAACGAAACTTCATTAACAGCTAAACTAAACGTTTCCAATGTATATTTCCACCTTTATATAGTGTAAAAAGACATCCTGAAGCCTGGGCAGTCATTAATTTGATTGTCCAATATTTCCCTTATGAGATAATGCCTCTCATAGCAAATGTGTACAGCGCGAGCTGAAAATGCATTTACAGCACTAAAAAACCAAACTTTTATAACAGCTAAACCAAACGTTTCAAATGTAAATTTCCACCTTTATATAGTGTAGAAAGGCATCCTGAAGCCTGGAAAGTCATTAATTTGATTGTCCAGTATTTCCTTCATGAGATATTGCAACACTTAGAAAAAGTGTACAGCGCCAGCAGACAATGAATTTTCAGCACTAAAAAACCGAAACTTCATTAACAGCTAAACCAAACGTTTCCAATGTAAATTTCCACATTTATAGAGTGTAAAAAGGCATCCTGAAGCCTGGGAAGTCATTAATTTGATTGTCCAGTATTTCCCTTATGAGATAATGCCTCACATAGCAAATGTGTACAGTGCGAGCTGAAAATGCATTTTCAGCACTAAAAAACCAAACTTTTATAACAGCTAAACCAAACGTTTCCAATGTAAATTTCCACCTTTATATAGTGTAAAAAGACATCCTGAAGCCTGGGCAGTCATTAATTTGATTGTCCAGTATTTCCCTTATGAGATAATGCCTCACATAGCAAATGTGTACAGCGCGAGCTGAAAATGCATTTACAGCACTAAAAAACCAAACTTTTATAACAGCTAAACCAAACGTTTCCAATGTAAATTTCCACCTTTATATAGTGTAAAAAGACATCCTGAAGCCTGGGCAGTCATTAATTTGATTGTCCAATATTTCCCTTATGAGATAATGCCTCTCATAGCAAATGTGTACAGCGCGAGCTGAAAATGCATTTACAGCACTAAAAAACCAAACTTTTATAACAGCTAAACCAAACGTTTCCAATGTAAATTTCCACCTTTATATAGTGTAGAAAGGTATCCTGAAGCCTGGAAAGTCATTAATTTGATTGTCCAGTATTTCCTTCATGAGATATTGCAACACTTAGAAAAAGTGTACAGCGCCAGCAGACAATGAATTTTCAGCACTAAAAAAACGAAACTTCATTAACAGCTAAACTAAACGTTTCCAATGTATATTTCCACCTTTATATAGTGTAAAAAGACATCCTGAAGCCTGGGCAGTCATTAATTTGATTGTCCAATATTTCCCTTATGAGATAATGCCTCTCATAGCAAATGTGTACAGCGCGAGCTGAAAATGCATTTACAGCACTAAAAAACCAAACTTTTATAACAGCTAAACCAAACGTTTCAAATGTAAATTTCCACCTTTATATAGTGTAGAAAGGCATCCTGAAGCCTGGAAAGTCATTAATTTGATTGTCCAGTATTTCCTTCATGAGATATTGCAACACTTAGAAAAAGTGTACAGCGCCAGCAGACAATGAATTTTCAGCACTAAAAAAACGAAACTTCATTAACAGCTAAACCAAACGTTTCCAATGTAAATTTCCACATTTATAGAGTGTAAAAAGGCATCCTGAAGCCTGGGAAGTCATTAATTTGATTGTCCAGTATTTCCCTTATGAGATAATGCCTCACATAGCAAATGTGTACAGCGCGAGCTGAAAATGCATTTACAGCACTAAAAAACCAAACTTTTATAACAGCTAAACCAAACGTTTCCAATGTACATTTCCACCTTTATATAGTGTAGAAAGGCATCCTGAAGCCTGGAAAGTCATTAATTTGATTGTCCAGTATTTCCTTCATGAGATATTGCAACACTTAGAAAAAGTGTACAGCGCCAGCAGACAATGAATTTTCAGCACTAAAAAAACGAAACTTCATTAACAGCTAAACTTAACGTTTCCAATGTAAATTTCCACCCTTATATAGTGTAAAAAGACATCCTGAAGCCTGGGCAGTCATTAATTTGATTGTCCAATATTACCCTTATGAGATAATGCCTCTCCTAGCAAATGTGTACAGCGCGAGCTGAAAATGCATTTACAGCACTAAAAAACCAAACTTTTATAACAGCTAAACCAAACGTTTCCAATGTAAATTTCCACCTTTATATAGTGTAGAAAGGCATCCTGAAGCCTGGAAAGTCATTAATTTGATTGTCCAGTATTTCCTTCATGAGATATTGCAACACTTAGAAAAAGTGTACAGCGCCAGCAGACAATGAATTTTCAGCACTAAAAAAACGAAACTTCATTAACAGCTAAACCAAACGTTTCCAATGTAAATTTCCACATTTATAGAGTGTAAAAAGGCATCCTGAAGCCTGGGAAGTCATTAATTTGATTGTCCAGTATTTCCCTTATGAGATAATGCCTCACATAGCAAATGTGTACAGTGCGAGCTGAAAATGCATTTTCAGCACTAAAAAACCAAACTTTTATAACAGCTAAACCAAACGTTTCCAATGTAAATTTCCACCTTTATATAGTGTAAAAAGACATCCTGAAGCCTGGGCAGTCATTAATTTGATTGTCCAGTATTTCCCTTATGAGATAATGCCTCACATAGCAAATGTGGACAGTGCGAGCTGAAAATGCATTTTCAGCACTAAAAAAACCAAACTTTTATAACAGCTAAACCAAACGTTTCCAATGTAAATTTCCACCTTTATATAGTGTAAAAAGACATCCTGAAGCCTGGGCAGTCATTAATTTGATTGTCCAATATTTCCCTTATGAGATAATGCCTCTCATAGCAAATGTGTACAGCGCGAGCTGAAAATGCATTTACAGCACTAAAAAACCAAACTTTTATAACAGCTAAACCAAACGTTTCCAATGTAAATTTCCACCTTTATATAGTGTAGAAAGGCATCCTGAAGCCTGGAAAGTCATTAATTTGATTGTCCAGTATTTCCTTCATGAGATATTGCAACACTTAGAAAAAGTGTACAGCGCCAGCAGACAATGAATTTTCAGCACTAAAAAAACGAAACTTCATTAACAGCTAAACCAAACGTTTCCAATGTAAATTTCCACATTTATAGAGTGTAAAAAGGCATCCTGAAGCCTGGGAAGTCATTAATTTGATTGTCCAGTATTTCCCTTATGAGATAATGCCTCACATAGCAAATGTGTACAGTGCGAGCTGAAAATGCATTTACAGCACTAAAAAAACAAACTTTTATAACAGCTAAACCAAACGTTTCCAATGTAAATTTCCACCTTTATATAGTGTAGAAAGGCATCCTGAAGCCTGGAAAGTCATTAATTTGATTGTCCAGTATTTCCTTCATGAGATATTGCAACACTTAGAAAAAGTGTACAGCGCCAGCAGACAATGAATTTTCAGCACTAAAAAAACGAAACTTCATTAACAGCTAAACTAAACGTTTCCAATGTAAATTTCCACCCTTATATAGTGTAAAAAGACATCCTGAAGCCTGGGCAGTCATTAATTTGATTGTCCAATATTACCCTTATGAGATAATGCCTCTCCTAGCAAATGTGTACAGCGCGAGCTGAAAATGCATTTACAGCACTAAAAAAACAAACTTTTATAACAGCTAAACCAAACGTTTCCAATGTAAATTTCCACCTTTATATAGTGTAGAAAGGCATCCTGAAGCCTGGAAAGTCATTAATTTGATTGTCCAGTATTTCCTTCATGAGATATTGCAACACTTAGAAAAAGTGTACAGCGCCAGCAGACAATGAATTTTCAGCACTAAAAAAACGAAACTTCATTAACAGCTAAACCAAACGTTTCCAATGTAAATTTCCACATTTATAGAGTGTAAAAAGGCATCCTGAAGCCTGGGAAGTCATTAATTTGATTGTCCAGTATTTCCCTTATGAGATAATGCCTCATATAGCAAATGTGTACAGTGCGAGCTGAAAATGCATTTTCAGCACTAAAAAACCAAACTTTTATAACAGCTAAACCAAACGTTTCCAATGTAAATTTCCACCTTTATATAGTGTAAAAAGACATCCTGAAGCCTGGGCAGTCATTAATTTGATTGTCCAGTATTTCCCTTATGAGATAATGCCTCACATAGCAAATGTGGACAGTGCGAGCTGAAAATGCATTTTCAGCACTAAAAAAACCAAACTTTTATAACAGCTAAACCAAACGTTTCCAATGTAAATTTCCACCTTTATATAGTGTAAAAAGACATCCTGAAGCCTGGGCAGTCATTAATTTGATTGTCCAATATTTCCCTTATGAGATAATGCCTCTCATAGCAAATGTGTACAGCGCGAGCTGAAAATGCATTTACAGCACTAAAAAACCAAACTTTTATAACAGCTAAACCAAACGTTTCCAATGTACATTTCCACCTTTATATAGTGTAGAAAGGCATCCTGAAGCCTGGAAAGTCATTAATTTGATTGTCCAGTATTTCCTTCATGAGATATTGCAACACTTAGAAAAAGTGTACAGCGCCAGCAGACAATGAATTTTCAGCACTAAAAAAACGAAACTTCATTAACAGCTAAACTAAACGTTTCCAATGTAAATTTCCACCCTTATATAGTGTAAAAAGACATCCTGAAGCCTGGGCAGTCATTAATTTGATTGTCCAATATTACCCTTATGAGATAATGCCTCTCATAGCAAATGTGTACAGCGCGAGCTGAAAATGCATTTACAGCACTAAAAAACCACACTTTTATAACAGCTAAACCAAACGTTTCCAATGTAAATTTCCACCTTTATATAGTGTAGAAAGGCATCCTGAAGCCTGGAAAGTCATTAATTTGATTGTCCAGTATTTCCTTCACGAGATATTGCAACACTTAGAAAAAGTGTACAGCGCCAGCAGACAATGAATTTTCAGCACTAAAAAAACGAAACTTCATTAACAGCTAAACCAAACGTTTCCAATGTAAATTTCCACATTTATAGAGTGTAAAAAGGCATCCTGAAGCCTGGGAAGTCATTAATTTGATTGTCCAGTATTTCCCTTATGAGATAATGCCTCACATAGCAAATGTGTACAGTGCGAGCTGAAAATGCATTTTCAGCACTAAAAAACCAAACTTTTATAACAGCTAAACCAAACGTTTCCAATGTAAATTTCCACCTTTATATAGTGTAAAAAGACATCCTGAAGCCTGGGCAGTCATTAATTTGATTGTCCAGTATTTCCCTTATGAGATAATGCCTCACATAGCAAATGTGGACAGTGCGAGCTGAAAATGCATTTTCAGCACTAAAAAAACCAAACTTTTATAACAGCTAAACCAAACGTTTCCAATGTAAATTTCCACCTTTATATAGTGTAAAAAGACATCCTGAAGCCTGGGCAGTCATTAATTTGATTGTCCAATATTTCCCTTATGAGATAATGCCTCTCATAGCAAATGTGTACAGCGCGAGCTGAAAATGCATTTACAGCACTAAAAAAACAAACTTTTATAACAGCTAAACCAAACGTTTCCAATGTAAATTTCCACCTTTATATAGTGTAGAAAGGCATCCTGAAGCCTGGAAAGTCATTAATTTGATTGTCCAGTATTTCCTTCATGAGATATTGCAACACTTAGAAAAAGTGTACAGCGCCAGCAGACAATGAATTTTCAGCACTAAAAAAACGAAACTTCATTAACAGCTAAACCAAACGTTTCCAATGTAAATTTCCACATTTATAGAGTGTAAAAAGGCATCCTGAAGCCTGGGAAGTAATTAATTTGATTGTCCAGTATTTCCCTTATGAGATAATGCCTCACATAGCAAATGTGTACAGTGCGAGCTGAAAATGCATTTACAGCACTAAAAAAACAAACTTTTATAACAGCTAAACCAAACGTTTCCAATGTAAATTTCCACCTTTATATAGTGTAGAAAGGCATCCTGAAGCCTGGAAAGTCATTAATTTGATTGTCCAGTATTTCCTTCATGAGATATTGCAACACTTAGAAAAAGTGTACAGCGCCAGCAGACAATGAATTTTCAGCACTAAAAAAACGAAACTTCATTAACAGCTAAACTAAACGTTTCCAATGTAAATTTCCACCCTTATATAGTGTAAAAAGACATCCTGAAGCCTGGGCAGTCATTAATTTGATTGTCCAATATTACCCTTATGAGATAATGCCACTCATAGCAAATGTGTACAGCGCGAGCTGAAAATGCATTTACAGCACTAAAAAACCAAACTTTTATAACAGCTAAACCAAACGTTTCCAATGTAAATTTCCACCTTTATATAGTGTAGAAAGGCATCCTGAAGCCTGGAAAGTCATTAATTTGATTGTCCAGTATTTCCTTCATGAGATATTGCAACACTTAGAAAAAGTGTACAGCGCCAGCAGACAATGAATTTTCAGCACTAAAAAAACGAAACTTCATTAACAGCTAAACCAAACGTTTCCAATGTAAATTTCCACATTTATAGAGTGTAAAAAGGCATCCTGAAGCCTGGGAAGTCATTAATTTGATTGTCCAGTATTTCCCTTATGAGATAATGCCTCACATAGCAAATGTGTACAGTGCGAGCTGAAAATGCATTTTCAGCACTAAAAAACCAAACTTTTATAACAGCTAAACCAAACGTTTCCAATGTAAATTTCCACCTTTATATAGTGTAAAAAGACATCCTGAAGCCTGGGCAGTCATTAATTTGATTGTCCAGTATTTCCCTTATGAGATAATGCCTCACATAGCAAATGTGGACAGTGCGAGCTGAAAATGCATTTTCAGCACTAAAAAAACCAAACTTTTATAACAGCTAAACCAAACGTTTCCAATGTAAATTTCCACCTTTATATAGTGTAAAAAGACATCCTGAAGCCTGGGCAGTCATTAATTTGATTGTCCAATATTTCCCTTATGAGATAATGCCTCTCATAGCAAATGTGTACAGCGCGAGCTGAAAATGCATTTACAGCACTAAAAAACCAAACTTTTATAACAGCTAAACCAAACGTTTCCAATGTACATTTCCACCTTTATATAGTGTAGAAAGGCATCCTGAAGCCTGGAAAGTCATTAATTTGATTGTCCAGTATTTCCTTCATGAGATATTGCAACACTTAGAAAAAGTGTACAGCGCCAGCAGACAATGAATTTTCAGCACTAAAAAAACGAAACTTCATTAACAGCTAAACTAAACGTTTCCAATGTAAATTTCCACCCTTATATAGTGTAAAAAGACATCCTGAAGCCTGGGCAGTCATTAATTTGATTGTCCAATATTACCCTTATGAGATAATGCCTCTCATAGCAAATGTGTACAGCGCGAGCTGAAAATGCATTTACAGCACTAAAAAACCAAACTTTTATAACAGCTCAACCAAACGTTTCCAATGTAAATTTCCACCTTTATATAGTGTAGAAAGGCATCCTGAAGCCTGGAAAGTCATTAATTTGATTGTCCAGTATTTCCTTCATGAGATATTGCAACACTTAGAAAAAGTGTACAGCGCGAGCTGAAAATGCATTTACAGCACTAAAAAAACCAAACTTTTATAACAGCTAAACTAAACGTTTCCTATGTAAATTTCCACCCTTATATAGTGTAAAAAGACATCCTGAAGCCTGGAAAGTCATTAATTTGATTGTCCAGTATTTCCTTCATGAGATATTGCAACACTTAGAAAAAGTGTACAGCGCCAGCAGACAATGAATTTTCAGCACTAAAAAAACGAAACTTCATTAACAGCTAAACCAAACGTTTCCAATGTAAATTTCCACATTTATAGAGTGTAAAAAGGCATCCTGAAGCCTGGGAAGTCATTAATTTGATTGTCCAGTATTTCCCTTATGAGATAATGCCTCACATAGCAAATGTGTACAGTGCGAGCTGAAAATGCATTTTCAGCACTAAAAAACCAAACTTTTATAACAGCTAAACCAAACGTTTCCAATGTAAATTTCCACCTTTATATAGTGTAAAAAGACATCCTGAAGCCTGGGCAGTCATTAATTTGATTGTCCAATATTTCCCTTATGAGATAATGCCTCTCATAGCAAATGTGTACAGCGCGAGCTGAAAATGCATTTACAGCACTAAAAAACCAAACTTTTATAACAGCTAAACCAAACGTTTCAAATGTAAATTTCCACCTTTATATAGTGTAGAAAGGCATCCTGAAGCCTGGAAAGTCATTAATTTGATTGTCCAGTATTTCCTTCATGAGATATTGCAACACTTAGAAAAAGTGTACAGCGCCAGCAGACAATGAATTTTCAGCACTAAAAAAACGAAACTTCATTAACAGCTAAACCAAACGTTTCCAATGTAAATTTCCACATTTATAGAGTGTAAAAAGGCATCCTGAAGCCTGGGAAGTCATTAATTTGATTGTCCAGTATTTCCCTTATGAGATAATGCCTCACATAGCAAATGTGTACAGTGCGAGCTGAAAATGCATTTACAGCACTAAAAAAACAAACTTTTATAACAGCTAAACCAAACGTTTCCAATGTAAATTTCCACCTTTATATAGTGTAGAAAGGCATCCTGAAGCCTGGAAAGTCATTAATTTGATTGTCCAGTATTTCCTTCATGAGATATTGCAACACTTAGAAAAAGTGTACAGCGCCAGCAGACAATGAATTTTCAGCACTAAAAAAACGAAACTTCATTAACAGCTAAACTAAACGTTTCCAATGTAAATTTCCACCTTTATATAGTGTAAAAAGACATCCTGAAGCCTGGGCAGCCATTAATTTGATTGTCCAATATTACCCTTATGAGATAATGCCTCTCATAGCAAATGTGTACAGCGCGAGCTGAAAATGCATTTACAGCACTAAAAAACCAAACTTTTATAACAGCTAAACCAAACGTTTCCAATGTAAATTTCCACCTTTATATAGTGTAGAAAGGCATCCTGAAGCCTGGAAAGTCAATAATTTGATTGTCCAGTATTTCCTTCATGAGATATTGCAACACTTAAAAAAGTGTACAGCGCCAGCAGACAATGAATTTTCAGCACTAAAAAAACGAAACCTCATTAACAGCTAAACCAAACGTTTCCAATGTAAATTTCCACCTTTATATAGTGTAGAAAGGCATCCTGAAGCCTGGAAAGTCATTAATTTGATTGTCCAGTATTTCCCTTATGAGATAATGCCTCACATAGCAAATGTGTACAGTGCGAGCTGAAAATGCATTTTCAGCACTAAAAAAAACGAAACTTCATTAACAGCTAAACCAAACGTTTCCAATGTAAATTTCCACCTTTATATAGTGTAGAAAGGCATCCTGAAGCCTGGAAAGTCATTAATTTGATTGTCCAGTATTTCCTTCATGAGATATTGCAACACTTAGAAAAAGTGTACAGCGCCAGCAGACAATGAATTTTCAGCACTAAAAAAACGAAACTTCATTAACAGCTAAACCAAACGTTTCCAATGTAAATTTCCACATTTATAGAGTGTAAAAAGGCATCCTGAAGCCTGGGCAGTCATTAATTTGATTGTCCAGTATTTCCCTTATGAGATAATGCCTCACATAGCAAATGTGTACAGTGCGAGCTGAAAATGCATTTTCAGCACTAAAAAACCAAACTTTTATAACAGCTAAACCAAACGTTTCCAATGTAAATTTCCACCTTTATATCGTGTAAAAAGACATCCTGAAGCCTGGGCAGTCATTAATTTGATTGTCCAGTATTTCCCTTATGAGATAATGCCTCACATAGCAAATGTGTACAGTGCGAGCTGAAAATGCATTTTCAGCACTAAAAAAAACAAACTTTTATAACAGCTAAACCAAACGTTTCCAATGTAAATTTCCACCTTTATATAGTGTAAAAAGACATCCTGAAGCCTGGGCAGTCATTAATTTGATTGTCCAATATTTCCCTTATGAGATAATGCCTCTCATAGCAAATGTGTACAGTGCGAGCTGAAAATGCATTTACAGCACTAAAAAAACAAACTTTTATAACAGCTAAACCAAACGTTTCCAATGTAAATTTCCACTTTTATATAGTGTAAAAAGACATCCTGAAGCCTGGGCAGTCATTAATTTGATTGTCCAATATTTCCCTTATGAGATAATGCCTCTCATAGCAAATGTGTACAGCGCGAGCTGAAAATGCATTTACAGCACTAAAAAACCAAACTTTTATAACAGCTAAACCAAACGTTTCCAATGTAAATTTCCACCTTTATATAGTGTAGAAAGGCATCCTGAAGCCTGGAAAGTCATTAATTTGATTGTCCAGTATTTCCTTCATGAGATATTGCAACACTTAGAAAAAGTGTACAGCGCCAGCAGACAATGAATTTTCAGCACTAAAAAAACGAAACTTCATTAACAGCTAAACCAAACGTTTCCAATGTAAATTTCCACATTTATAGAGTGTAAAAAGGCATCCTGAAGCCTGGGAAGTCATTAATTTGATTGTCCAGTATTTCCCTTATGAGATAATGCCTCACATAGCAAATGTGTACAGTGCGAGCTGAAAATGCATTTTCAGCACTAAAAAACCAAACTTTTATAACAGCTAAACCAAACGTTTCCAATGTAAATTTCCACCTTTATATAGTGTAAAAAGACATCCTGAAGCCTGGAAAGTCATTAATTTGATTGTCCAGCATTTCCTTCATGAGATATTGCAACACTTAGAAAAAGTGTACAGCGCCAGCAGACAATGAATTTTCAGCACTAAAAAAACGAAACTTCATTAACAGCTAAACCAAACGTTTCCAATGTACATTTCCACCTTTATATAGTGTAGAAAGGCATCCTGAAGCCTGGAAAGTCATTAATTTGATTGTCCAGTATTTCCTTCATGAGATATTGCAACACTTAGAAAAAGTGTACAGCGCCAGCAGACAATGAATTTTCAGCACTAAAAAAACGAAACTTCATTAACAGCTAAACTAAACGTTTCCGATGTAAATTTCCACCCTTATATAGTGTAAAAAGACATCCTGAAGCCTGGGCAGTCATTAATTTGATTGTCCAATATTTCCCTTATGAGATAATGCCTCTCATAGCAAATGTGTACAGCGCGAGCTGAAAATGCATTTACAGCACTAAAAAAACAAACTTTTATAACAGCTAAACCAAACGTTTCCAATGTACATTTACACCTTTATATAGTGTAGAAAGGCATCCTGAAGCCTGGAAAGTCATTAATTTGATTGTCCAGTATTTCCTTCATGAGATATTGCAACACTTAGAAAAAGTGTACAGCGCCAGCAGACAATGAATTTTCAGCACTAAAAAAACGAAACTTCATTAACAGCTAAACCAAACGTTTCCAATGTAAATTTCCACATTTATAGAGTGTAAAAAGGCATCCTGAAGCCTGGGAAGTCATTAATTTGATTGTCCAGTATTTCCCTTATGAGATAATGCCTCTCATAGCAAATGTGTACAGCGCGAGCTGAAAATGCATTTACAAGCACTAAAAAACCAAACTTCATTAACAGCTAAACCAAACGTTTCCAATGTACATTTCCACCTTTATATAGTGTAGAAAGGCATCCTGAAGCCTGGAAAGTCATTAATTTGATTGTCCAGTATTTCCTTCATGAGATATTGCAACACTTAGAAAAAGTGTACAGCGCCAGCAGACAATGAATTTTCAGCACTAAAAAAACGAAACTTCATTAACAGCTAAACTAAACGTTTCCGATGTAAATTTCCACCCTTATATAGTGTAAAAAGACATCCTGAAGCCTGGGCAGTCATTAATTTGATTGTCCAGTATTTCCCTTATGAGATAATGCCTCACATAGCAAATGTGTACAGTGCGAGCTGAAAATGCATTTTCAGCACTAAAAAAAACAAACTTTTATAACAGCTAAACCAAACGTTTCCAATGTAAATTTCCACCTTTATATAGTGTAAAAAGACATCCTGAAGCCTGGGCAGTCATTAATTTGATTGTCCAATATTTCCCTTATGAGATAATGCCTCTCATAGCAAATGTGTACAGTGCGAGCTGAAAATGCATTTACAGCACTAAAAAAACAAACTTTTATAACAGCTAAACCAAACGTTTCCAATGTAAATTTCCACTTTTATATAGTGTAAAAAGACATCCTGAAGCCTGGGCAGTCATTAATTTGATTGTCCAATATTTCCCTTATGAGATAATGCCTCTCATAGCAAATGTGTACAGCGCGAGCTGAAAATGCATTTACAGCACTAAAAAACCAAACTTTTATAACAGCTAAACCAAACGTTTCCAATGTAAATTTCCACCTTTATATAGTGTAGAAAGGCATCCTGAAGCCTGGAAAGTCATTAATTTGATTGTCCAGTATTTCCTTCATGAGATATTGCAACACTTAGAAAAAGTGTACAGCGCCAGCAGACAATGAATTTTCAGCACTAAAAAAACGAAACTTCATTAACAGCTAAACCAAACGTTTCCAATGTAAATTTCCACATTTATAGAGTGTAAAAAGGCATCCTGAAGCCTGGGAAGTCATTAATTTGATTGTCCAGTATTTCCCTTATGAGATAATGCCTCACATAGCAAATGTGTACAGTGCGAGCTGAAAATGCATTTTCAGCACTAAAAAACCAAACTTTTATAACAGCTAAACCAAACGTTTCCAATGTAAATTTCCACCTTTATATAGTGTAAAAAGACATCCTGAAGCCTGGAAAGTCATTAATTTGATTGTCCAGCATTTCCTTCATGAGATATTGCAACACTTAGAAAAAGTGTACAGCGCCAGCAGACAATGAATTTTCAGCACTAAAAAAACGAAACTTCATTAACAGCTAAACCAAACGTTTCCAATGTACATTTCCACCTTTATATAGTGTAGAAAGGCATCCTGAAGCCTGGAAAGTCATTAATTTGATTGTCCAGTATTTCCTTCATGAGATATTGCAACACTTAGAAAAAGTGTACAGCGCCAGCAGACAATGAATTTTCAGCACTAAAAAAACGAAACTTCATTAACAGCTAAACTAAACGTTTCCGATGTAAATTTCCACCCTTATATAGTGTAAAAAGACATCCTGAAGCCTGGGCAGTCATTAATTTGATTGTCCAATATTTCCCTTATGAGATAATGCCTCTCATAGCAAATGTGTACAGCGCGAGCTGAAAATGCATTTACAGCACTAAAAAAACAAACTTTTATAACAGCTAAACCAAACGTTTCCAATGTACATTTACACCTTTATATAGTGTAGAAAGGCATCCTGAAGCCTGGAAAGTCATTAATTTGATTGTCCAGTATTTCCTTCATGAGATATTGCAACACTTAGAAAAAGTGTACAGCGCCAGCAGACAATGAATTTTCAGCACTAAAAAAACGAAACTTCATTAACAGCTAAACCAAACGTTTCCAATGTAAATTTCCACATTTATAGAGTGTAAAAAGGCATCCTGAAGCCTGGGAAGTCATTAATTTGATTGTCCAGTATTTCCCTTATGAGATAATGCCTCACATAGCAAATGTGTACAGTGCGAGCTGAAAATGCATTTTCAGCACTAAAAAACCAAACTTTTATAACAGCTAAACCAAACGTTTCCAATGTAAATTTCCACCTTTATATAGTGTAAAAAGACATCCTGAAGCCTGGAAAGTCATTAATTTGATTGTCCAGTATTTCCTTCATGAGATATTGCAACACTTAGAAAAAGTGTACAGCGTCAGCAGACAATGAATTTTCAGCACTAAAAAAACGAAACTTCATTAACAGCTAAACCAAACGTTTCCAACGTACATTTCCACCTTTATATAGTGTAGAAAGGCATCCTGAAGCCTGGAAAGTCATTAATTTGATTGTCCAGTATTTCCTTCATGAGATATTGCAACACTTAGAAAAAGTGTACAGCGCCAGCAGACAATGAATTTTCAGCACTAAAAAAACGAAACTTCATTAACAGCTAAACTAAACGTTTCCGATGTAAATTTCCACCCTTATATAGTGTAAAAAGACATCCTGAAGCCTGGGCAGTCATTAATTTGATTGTCCAATATTTCCCTTATGAGATAATGCCTCTCATAGCAAATGTGTACAGCGCGAGCTGAAAATGCATTTACAGCACTAAAAAAACAAACTTTTATAACAGCTAAACCAAACGTTTCCAATGTACATTTCCACCTTTATATAGTGTAGAAAGGCATCCTGAAGCCTGGAAAGTCATTAATTTGATTGTCCAGTATTTCCTTCATGAGATATTGCAACACTTAGAAAAAGTGTACAGCGCCAGCAGACAATGAATTTTCAGCACTAAAAAAACGAAACTTCATTAACAGCTAAACCAAACGTTTCCAATGTAAATTTCCACATTTATAGAGTGTAAAAAGGCATCCTGAAGCCTGGGAAGTCATTAATTTGATTGTCCAGTATTTCCCTTATGAGATAATGCCTCACATAGCAAATGTGTACAGTGCGAGTTGAAAATGCATTTTCAGCACTAAAAAACCCAACTTTTATAACAGCTAAACTAAACGTTTCCAATGTAAATTTCCACCCTTATATAGTGTAAAAAGACATCCTGAAGCCTGGGCAGTCATTAATTTGATTGTCTAATATTTCCCTTATGAGATAATGCCTCTCATAGCAAATGTGTACAGCGCGAGCTGAAAATGCATTTACAGCACTAAAAAACCAAACTTTTATAACTGCTAAACCAAACGTTTCCAATGTACATTTCCACCTTTATATAGTGTAGAAAGGCATCCTGAAGCCTGGAAAGTCATTAATTTGATTGTCCAGTATTTCCTTCATGAGATATTGCAACACTTAGAAAAAGTGTACAGCGCCAGCAGACAATGAATTTTCAGCACTAAAAAAACGAAACTTCATTAACAGCTAAACCAAACGTTTCCAATGTAAATTTCCACATTTATAGAGTGTAAAAAGGCATCCTGAAGCCTGGGAAGTCATTAATTTGATTGTCCAGTATTTCCCTTATGAGATAATGCCTCACATAGCAAATGTGTACAGTGCGAGCTGAAAATGCATTTTCAGCACTAAAAAACCAAACTTTTATAACAGCTAAACCAAACGTTTCCAATGTAAATTTCCACCTTTATATAGTGTAAAAAGACATCCTGAAGCCTGGGCAGTCATTAATTTGATTGTCCAATATTTCCCTTATGAGATAATGCCTCTCATAGCAAATGTGTACAGCGCGAGCTGAAAATGCATTTACAGCACTAAAAAACCAAACTTTTATAACAGCTAAACCAAACGTTTCCAAATTACATTTCCACCTTTATATAGTGTAGAAAGGCATCCTGAAGCCTGGAAAGTCATTAATTTGATTGTCCAGTATTTCCTTCATGAGATATTGCAACACTTAGAAAAAGTGTACAGCGCCAGCAGACAATGAATTTTCAGCACTAAAAAAACGAAACTTCATTAACAGCTAAACTAAACGTTTCCAATGTAAATTTCCACCCTTATATAGTGTAAAAAGACATCCTGAAGCCTGGGCAGTCATTAATTTGATTGTCCAATATTTCCCTTATGAGATAATGCCTCTCATAGCAAATGTGTACAGTGCGAGCTGAAAATGCATTTACAGCACTAAAAAAACAAACTTTTATAACAGCTAAACCAAACGTTTCCAATGTAAATTTCCACTTTTATATAGTGTAAAAAGACATCCTGAAGCCTGGGCAGTCATTAATTTGATTGTCCAATATTTCCCTTATGAGATAAAGACTCTCATAGCAAATGTGTACAGCGCGAGCTGAAAATGCATTTACAGCACTAAAAAACCAAACTTTTATAACAGCTAAACCAAACGTTTCCAATGTAAATTTCCACCTTTATATAGTGTAGAAAGGCATCCTGAAGCCTGGAAAGTCATTAATTTGATTGTCCAGTATTTCCTTCATGAGATATTGCAACACTTAGAAAAAGTGTACAGCGCCAGCAGACAATGAATTTTCAGCACTAAAAAAACGAAACTTCATTAACAGCTAAACCAAACGTTTCCAATGTAAATTTCCACATTTATAGAGTGTAAAAAGGCATCCTGAAGCCTGGGAAGTCATTAATTTGATTGTCCAGTATTTCCCTTATGAGATAATGCCTCACATAGCAAATGTGTACAGTGCGAGCTGAAAATGCATTTACAGCACTAAAAAACCAAACTTTTATAACAGCTAAACCAAACGTTTCCAATGTAAATTTCCACCTTTATATAGTGTAAAAAGACATCCTGAAGCCTGGGCAGCCATTAATTTGATTGTCCAATATTTCCCTTATGAGATAATGCCTCTCATAGCAAATGTGTACAGCGCGAGCTGAAAATGCATTTACAGCACTAAAAAAACAAACTTTTATAACAGCTAAACCAAACGTTTCCAATGTAAATTTCCACCTTTATATAGTGTAAAAAGACATCCTGAAGCCTGGGCAGTCATTAATTTGATTGTCCAATATTTCCCTTATGAGATAATGCCTCTCGTAGCAAATGTGTACAGCGCGAGCTGAAAATGCATTTACAGCACTAAAAAAACAAACTTTTATAACAGCTAAACCAAACGTTTCCAATGTAAATTTCCACCTTTATATAGTGTAGAAAGGCATCCTGAAGCCTGGAAAGTCATTAATTTGATTGTCCAGTATTTCCTTCATGAGATATTGCAACACTTAGAAAAAGTGTACAGCGCCAGCAGACAATGAATTTTCAGCACTAAAAAAAAACGAAACTTCATTAACAGCTAAACCAAACGTTTCCAATGTAAATTTCCACCTTTATATGGTGTAGAAAGGCATCCTGAAGCCTGGAAAGTCATTAATTTGATTGTCCAGTATTTCCTTCATGAGATATTGCAACACTTAGAAAAAGTGTACAGCGCCAGCAGACAATGAATTTTCAGCACTAAAAAAACGAAACTTCATTAACAGCTAAACCAAACGTTTCCAATGTAAATTTCCACATTTATAGAGTGTAAAAAGGCATCCTGAAGCCTGGGAAGTCATTAATTTGATTGTCCAGTATTTCCCTTATGAGATAATGCCTCACATAGCAAATGTGTACAGTGCGAGCTGAAAATGCATTTTCAGCACTAAAAAACCTAACTTTTATAACAGCTAAACCAAACGTTTCCAATGTAAATTTCCACCTTTATATAGTGTAAAAAGACATCCTGAAGCCTGGGCAGTCATTAATTTGATTGTCCAATATTTCCCTTATGAGATAATGCCTCTCATCGCAAATGTGTACAGCGCGAGCTGAAAATGCATTTACAGCACTAAAAAACCAAACTTTTATAACAGCTAAACCAAACGTTTCCAATGTAAATTTCCACCTTTATATAGTGTAGAAAGGCATCCTGAAGCCTGGGAAGTCATTAATTTGATTGTCCAGTATTTCCCTTATGAGATAATGCCTCACATAGCAAATGTGTACAGTGCGAGCTGAAAATGCATTTTAAGCACTAAAAAAACTAACTTTTATAACAGCTAAACCAAACGTTTCCAATGTAAATTTCCACCTTTATATAGTGTAGAAAGGCATCCTGAAGCCTGGAAAGTCATAAATTTGATTGTCCAGTATTTCCTTCATGAGATATTGCAACACTTAGAAAAAGTGTACAGCGCCAGCAGACAATGAATTTTCAGCACTAAAAAAACGAAACTTCATTAACAGCTAAACTAAACGTTTCCAATGTATATTTCCACCTTTATATAGTGTAAAAAGACATCCTGAAGCCTGGGCAGTCATTAATTTGATTGTCCAATATTTCCCTTATGAGCTAATGCCTCTCATAGCAAATGTGTACAGCGCGAGCTGAAAATGCATTTACAGCACTAAAAAACCAAACTTTTATAACAGCTAAACCAAACGTTTCCAATGTACATTTCCACCTTTATATGGTGTAGAAAGGCATCCTGAAGCCTGGAAAGTCATTAATTTGATTGTCCAGTATTTCCTTCATGAGATATTGCAACACTTAGAAAAAGTGTACAGCGCCAGCAGACAATGAATTTTCAGCACTAAAAAAACGAAACTTCATTAACAGCTAAACTAAACGTTTCCAATGTAAATTTCCACCCTTATATAGTGTAAAAAGACATCCTGAAGCCTGGGCAGTCATTAATTTGATTGTCCAATATTTCCCTTATGAGAAAATGCCTCTCATAGCAAATGTGTACAGCGCGAGCTGAAAATGCATTTACAGCACTAAAAAACCACACTTTTATAACAGCTAAACCAAACGTTTCCAATGTAAATTTCCACCTTTATATAGTGTAGAAAGGCATCCTGAAGCCTGGAAAGTCATTAATTTGATTGTCCAGTATTTCCTTCACGAGATATTGCAACACTTAGAAAAAGTGTACAGCGCCAGCAGACAATGAATTTTCAGCACTAAAAAAACGAAACTTCATTAACAGCTAAACCAAACGTTTCCAATGTAAATTTCCACATTTATAGAGTGTAAAAAGGCATCCTGAAGCCTGGGAAGTCATTAATTTGATTGTCCAGTATTTCCCTTATGAGATAATGCCTCACATAGCAAATGTGTACAGTGCGAGCTGAAAATGCATTTTCAGCACTAAAAAACCAAACTTTTATAACAGCTAAACCAAACGTTTCCAATGTAAATTTCCACCTTTATATAGTGTAAAAAGACATCCTGAAGCCTGGGCAGTCATTAATTTGATTGTCCAGTATTTCCCTTATGAGATAATGCCTCACATAGCAAATGTGGACAGTGCGAGCTGAAAATGCATTTTCAGCACTAAAAAAACCAAACTTTTATAACAGCTAAACCAAACGTTTCCAATGTAAATTTCCACCTTTATATAGTGTAAAAAGACATCCTGAAGCCTGGGCAGTCATTAATTTGATTGTCCAATATTTCCCTTATGAGATAATGCCTCTCATAGCAAATGTGTACAGCGCGAGCTGAAAATGCATTTACAGCACTAAAAAAACAAACTTTTATAACAGCTAAACCAAACGTTTCCAATGTAAATTTCCACCTTTATATAGTGTAGAAAGGCATCCTGAAGCCTGGAAAGTCATTAATTTGATTGTCCAGTATTTCCTTCATGAGATATTGCAACACTTAGAAAAAGTGTACAGCGCCAGCAGACAATGAATTTTCAGCACTAAAAAAACGAAACTTCATTAACAGCTAAACCAAACGTTTCCAATGTAAATTTCCACATTTATAGAGTGTAAAAAGGCATCCTGAAGCCTGGGAAGTAATTAATTTGATTGTCCAGTATTTCCCTTATGAGATAATGCCTCACATAGCAAATGTGTACAGTGCGAGCTGAAAATGCATTTACAGCACTAAAAAAACAAACTTTTATAACAGCTAAACCAAACGTTTCCAATGTAAATTTCCACCTTTATATAGTGTAGAAAGGCATCCTGAAGCCTGGAAAGTCATTAATTTGATTGTCCAGTATTTCCTTCATGAGATATTGCAACACTTAGAAAAAGTGTACAGCGCCAGCAGACAATGAATTTTCAGCACTAAAAAAACGAAACTTCATTAACAGCTAAACTAAACGTTTCCAATGTAAATTTCCACCCTTATATAGTGTAAAAAGACATCCTGAAGCCTGGGCAGTCATTAATTTGATTGTCCAATATTACCCTTATGAGATAATGCCACTCATAGCAAATGTGTACAGCGCGAGCTGAAAATGCATTTACAGCACTAAAAAACCAAACTTTTATAACAGCTAAACCAAACGTTTCCAATGTAAATTTCCACCTTTATATAGTGTAGAAAGGCATCCTGAAGCCTGGAAAGTCATTAATTTGATTGTCCAGTATTTCCTTCATGAGATATTGCAACACTTAGAAAAAGTGTACAGCGCCAGCAGACAATGAATTTTCAGCACTAAAAAAACGAAACTTCATTAACAGCTAAACCAAACGTTTCCAATGTAAATTTCCACATTTATAGAGTGTAAAAAGGCATCCTGAAGCCTGGGAAGTCATTAATTTGATTGTCCAGTATTTCCCTTATGAGATAATGCCTCACATAGCAAATGTGTACAGTGCGAGCTGAAAATGCATTTTCAGCACTAAAAAACCAAACTTTTATAACAGCTAAACCAAACGTTTCCAATGTAAATTTCCACCTTTATATAGTGTAAAAAGACATCCTGAAGCCTGGGCAGTCATTAATTTGATTGTCCAGTATTTCCCTTATGAGATAATGCCTCACATAGCAAATGTGGACAGTGCGAGCTGAAAATGCATTTTCAGCACTAAAAAAACCAAACTTTTATAACAGCTAAACCAAACGTTTCCAATGTAAATTTCCACCTTTATATAGTGTAAAAAGACATCCTGAAGCCTGGGCAGTCATTAATTTGATTGTCCAATATTTCCCTTATGAGATAATGCCTCTCATAGCAAATGTGTACAGCGCGAGCTGAAAATGCATTTACAGCACTAAAAAACCAAACTTTTATAACAGCTAAACCAAACGTTTCCAATGTACATTTCCACCTTTATATAGTGTAGAAAGGCATCCTGAAGCCTGGAAAGTCATTAATTTGATTGTCCAGTATTTCCTTCATGAGATATTGCAACACTTAGAAAAAGTGTACAGCGCCAGCAGACAATGAATTTTCAGCACTAAAAAAACGAAACTTCATTAACAGCTAAACTAAACGTTTCCAATGTAAATTTCCACCCTTATATAGTGTAAAAAGACATCCTGAAGCCTGGGCAGTCATTAATTTGATTGTCCAATATTACCCTTATGAGATAATGCCTCTCATAGCAAATGTGTACAGCGCGAGCTGAAAATGCATTTACAGCACTAAAAAACCAAACTTTTATAACAGCTAAACCAAACGTTTCCAATGTAAATTTCCACCTTTATATAGTGTAGAAAGGCATCCTGAAGCCTGGAAAGTCATTAATTTGATTGTCCAGTATTTCCTTCATGAGATATTGCAACACTTAGAAAAAGTGTACAGCGCGAGCTGAAAATGCATTTACAGCACTAAAAAAACCAAACTTTTATAACAGCTAAACTAAACGTTTCCTATGTAAATTTCCACCCTTATATAGTGTAAAAAGACATCCTGAAGCCTGGAAAGTCATTAATTTGATTGTCCAGTATTTCCTTCATGAGATATTGCAACACTTAGAAAAAGTGTACAGCGCCAGCAGACAATGAATTTTCAGCACTAAAAAAACGAAACTTCATTAACAGCTAAACCAAACGTTTCCAATGTAAATTTCCACATTTATAGAGTGTAAAAAGGCATCCTGAAGCCTGGGAAGTCATTAATTTGATTGTCCAGTATTTCCCTTATGAGATAATGCCTCACATAGCAAATGTGTACAGTGCGAGCTGAAAATGCATTTTCAGCACTAAAAAACCAAACTTTTATAACAGCTAAACCAAACGTTTCCAATGTAAATTTCCACCTTTATATAGTGTAAAAAGACATCCTGAAGCCTGGGCAGTCATTAATTTGATTGTCCAATATTTCCCTTATGAGATAATGCCTCTCATAGCAAATGTGTACAGCGCGAGCTGAAAATGCATTTACAGCACTAAAAAACCAAACTTTTATAACAGCTAAACCAAACGTTTCAAATGTAAATTTCCACCTTTATATAGTGTAGAAAGGCATCCTGAAGCCTGGAAAGTCATTAATTTGATTGTCCAGTATTTCCTTCATGAGATATTGCAACACTTAGAAAAAGTGTACAGCGCCAGCAGACAATGAATTTTCAGCACTAAAAAAACGAAACTTCATTAACAGCTAAACCAAACGTTTCCAATGTAAATTTCCACATTTATAGAGTGTAAAAAGGCATCCTGAAGCCTGGGAAGTCATTAATTTGATTGTCCAGTATTTCCCTTATGAGATAATGCCTCACATAGCAAATGTGTACAGTGCGAGCTGAAAATGCATTTACAGCACTAAAAAAACAAACTTTTATAACAGCTAAACCAAACGTTTCCAATGTAAATTTCCACCTTTATATAGTGTAGAAAGGCATCCTGAAGCCTGGAAAGTCATTAATTTGATTGTCCAGTATTTCCTTCATGAGATATTGCAACACTTAGAAAAAGTGTACAGCGCCAGCAGACAATGAATTTTCAGCACTAAAAAAACGAAACTTCATTAACAGCTAAACTAAACGTTTCCAATGTAAATTTCCACCTTTATATAGTGTAAAAAGACATCCTGAAGCCTGGGCAGCCATTAATTTGATTGTCCAATATTACCCTTATGAGATAATGCCTCTCATAGCAAATGTGTACAGCGCGAGCTGAAAATGCATTTACAGCACTAAAAAACCAAACTTTTATAACAGCTAAACCAAACGTTTCCAATGTAAATTTCCACCTTTATATAGTGTAGAAAGGCATCCTGAAGCCTGGAAAGTCAATAATTTGATTGTCCAGTATTTCCTTCATGAGATATTGCAACACTTAAAAAAGTGTACAGCGCCAGCAGACAATGAATTTTCAGCACTAAAAAAACGAAACCTCATTAACAGCTAAACCAAACGTTTCCAATGTAAATTTCCACCTTTATATAGTGTAGAAAGGCATCCTGAAGCCTGGAAAGTCATTAATTTGATTGTCCAGTATTTCCCTTATGAGATAATGCCTCACATAGCAAATGTGTACAGTGCGAGCTGAAAATGCATTTTCAGCACTAAAAAAAACGAAACTTCATTAACAGCTAAACCAAACGTTTCCAATGTAAATTTCCACCTTTATATAGTGTAGAAAGGCATCCTGAAGCCTGGAAAGTCATTAATTTGATTGTCCAGTATTTCCTTCATGAGATATTGCAACACTTAGAAAAAGTGTACAGCGCCAGCAGACAATGAATTTTCAGCACTAAAAAAACGAAACTTCATTAACAGCTAAACCAAACGTTTCCAATGTAAATTTCCACATTTATAGAGTGTAAAAAGGCATCCTGAAGCCTGGGCAGTCATTAATTTGATTGTCCAGTATTTCCCTTATGAGATAATGCCTCACATAGCAAATGTGTACAGAGCGAGCTGAAAATGCATTTTCAGCACTAAAAAACCAAACTTTTATAACAGCTAAACCAAACGTTTCCAATGTAAATTTCCACCTTTATATAGTGTAAAAAGACATCCTGAAGCCTGGGCAGTCATTAATTTGATTGTCCAGTATTTCCCTTATGAGATAATGCCTCACATAGCAAATGTGTACAGTGCGAGCTGAAAATGCATTTTCAGCACTAAAAAAAACAAACTTTTATAACAGCTAAACCAAACGTTTCCAATGTAAATTTCCACCTTTATATAGTGTAAAAAGACATCCTGAAGCCTGGGCAGTCATTAATTTGATTGTCCAATATTTCCCTTATGAGATAATGCCTCTCATAGCAAATGTGTACAGTGCGAGCTGAAAATGCATTTACAGCACTAAAAAAACAAACTTTTATAACAGCTAAACCAAACGTTTCCAATGTAAATTTCCACTTTTATATAGTGTAAAAAGACATCCTGAAGCCTGGGCAGTCATTAATTTGATTGTCCAATATTTCCCTTATGAGATAATGCCTCTCATAGCAAATGTGTACAGCGCGAGCTGAAAATGCATTTACAGCACTAAAAAACCAAACTTTTATAACAGCTAAACCAAACGTTTCCAATGTAAATTTCCACCTTTATATAGTGTAGAAAGGCATCCTGAAGCCTGGAAAGTCATTAATTTGATTGTCCAGTATTTCCTTCATGAGATATTGCAACACTTAGAAAAAGTGTACAGCGCCAGCAGACAATGAATTTTCAGCACTAAAAAAACGAAACTTCATTAACAGCTAAACCAAACGTTTCCAATGTAAATTTCCACATTTATAGAGTGTAAAAAGGCATCCTGAAGCCTGGGAAGTCATTAATTTGATTGTCCAGTATTTCCCTTATGAGATAATGCCTCACATAGCAAATGTGTACAGTGCGAGCTGAAAATGCATTTTCAGCACTAAAAAACCAAACTTTTATAACAGCTAAACCAAACGTTTCCAATGTAAATTTCCACCTTTATATAGTGTAAAAAGACATCCTGAAGCCTGGAAAGTCATTAATTTGATTGTCCAGCATTTCCTTCATGAGATATTGCAACACTTAGAAAAAGTGTACAGCGCCAGCAGACAATGAATTTTCAGCACTAAAAAAACGAAACTTCATTAACAGCTAAACCAAACGTTTCCAATGTACATTTCCACCTTTATATAGTGTAGAAAGGCATCCTGAAGCCTGGAAAGTCATTAATTTGATTGTCCAGTATTTCCTTCATGAGATATTGCAACACTTAGAAAAAGTGTACAGCGCCAGCAGACAATGAATTTTCAGCACTAAAAAAACGAAACTTCATTAACAGCTAAACTAAACGTTTCCGATGTAAATTTCCACCCTTATATAGTGTAAAAAGACATCCTGAAGCCTGGGCAGTCATTAATTTGATTGTCCAATATTTCCCTTATGAGATAATGCCTCTCATAGCAAATGTGTACAGCGCGAGCTGAAAATGCATTTACAGCACTAAAAAAACAAACTTTTATAACAGCTAAACCAAACGTTTCCAATGTACATTTACACCTTTATATAGTGTAGAAAGGCATCCTGAAGCCTGGAAAGTCATTAATTTGATTGTCCAGTATTTCCTTCATGAGATATTGCAACACTTAGAAAAAGTGTACAGCGCCAGCAGACAATGAATTTTCAGCACTAAAAAAACGAAACTTCATTAACAGCTAAACCAAACGTTTCCAATGTAAATTTCCACATTTATAGAGTGTAAAAAGGCATCCTGAAGCCTGGGAAGTCATTAATTTGATTGTCCAGTATTTCCCTTATGAGATAATGCCTCTCATAGCAAATGTGTACAGCGCGAGCTGAAAATGCATTTACAAGCACTAAAAAACCAAACTTCATTAACAGCTAAACCAAACGTTTCCAATGTACATTTCCACCTTTATATAGTGTAGAAAGGCATCCTGAAGCCTGGAAAGTCATTAATTTGATTGTCCAGTATTTCCTTCATGAGATATTGCAACACTTAGAAAAAGTGTACAGCGCCAGCAGACAATGAATTTTCAGCACTAAAAAAACGAAACTTCATTAACAGCTAAACTAAACGTTTCCGATGTAAATTTCCACCCTTATATAGTGTAAAAAGACATCCTGAAGCCTGGGCAGTCATTAATTTGATTGTCCAGTATTTCCCTTATGAGATAATGCCTCACATAGCAAATGTGTACAGTGCGAGCTGAAAATGCATTTTCAGCACTAAAAAAAACAAACTTTTATAACAGCTAAACCAAACGTTTCCAATGTAAATTTCCACCTTTATATAGTGTAAAAAGACATCCTGAAGCCTGGGCAGTCATTAATTTGATTGTCCAATATTTCCCTTATGAGATAATGCCTCTCATAGCAAATGTGTACAGTGCGAGCTGAAAATGCATTTACAGCACTAAAAAAACAAACTTTTATAACAGCTAAACCAAACGTTTCCAATGTAAATTTCCACTTTTATATAGTGTAAAAAGACATCCTGAAGCCTGGGCAGTCATTAATTTGATTGTCCAATATTTCCCTTATGAGATAATGCCTCTCATAGCAAATGTGTACAGCGCGAGCTGAAAATGCATTTACAGCACTAAAAAACCAAACTTTTATAACAGCTAAACCAAACGTTTCCAATGTAAATTTCCACCTTTATATAGTGTAGAAAGGCATCCTGAAGCCTGGAAAGTCATTAATTTGATTGTCCAGTATTTCCTTCATGAGATATTGCAACACTTAGAAAAAGTGTACAGCGCCAGCAGACAATGAATTTTCAGCACTAAAAAAACGAAACTTCATTAACAGCTAAACCAAACGTTTCCAATGTAAATTTCCACATTTATAGAGTGTAAAAAGGCATCCTGAAGCCTGGGAAGTCATTAATTTGATTGTCCAGTATTTCCCTTATGAGATAATGCCTCACATAGCAAATGTGTACAGTGCGAGCTGAAAATGCATTTTCAGCACTAAAAAACCAAACTTTTATAACAGCTAAACCAAACGTTTCCAATGTAAATTTCCACCTTTATATAGTGTAAAAAGACATCCTGAAGCCTGGAAAGTCATTAATTTGATTGTCCAGCATTTCCTTCATGAGATATTGCAACACTTAGAAAAAGTGTACAGCGCCAGCAGACAATGAATTTTCAGCACTAAAAAAACGAAACTTCATTAACAGCTAAACTAAACGTTTCCGATGTAAATTTCCACCCTTATATAGTGTAAAAAGACATCCTGAAGCCTGGGCAGTCATTAATTTGATTGTCCAATATTTCCCTTATGAGATAATGCCTCTCATAGCAAATGTGTACAGCGCGAGCTGAAAATGCATTTACAGCACTAAAAAAACAAACTTTTATAACAGCTAAACCAAACGTTTCCAATGTACATTTACACCTTTATATAGTGTAGAAAGGCATCCTGAAGCCTGGAAAGTCATTAATTTGATTGTCCAGTATTTCCTTCATGAGATATTGCAACACTTAGAAAAAGTGTACAGCGCCAGCAGACAATGAATTTTCAGCACTAAAAAAACGAAACTTCATTAACAGCTAAACCAAACGTTTCCAATGTAAATTTCCACATTTATAGAGTGTAAAAAGGCATCCTGAAGCCTGGGAAGTCATTAATTTGATTGTCCAGTATTTCCCTTATGAGATAATGCCTCACATAGCAAATGTGTACAGTGCGAGCTGAAAATGCATTTTCAGCACTAAAAAACCAAACTTTTATAACAGCTAAACCAAACGTTTCCAATGTAAATTTCCACCTTTATATAGTGTAAAAAGACATCCTGAAGCCTGGAAAGTCATTAATTTGATTGTCCAGTATTTCCTTCATGAGATATTGCAACACTTAGAAAAAGTGTACAGCGTCAGCAGACAATGAATTTTCAGCACTAAAAAAACGAAACTTCATTAACAGCTAAACCAAACGTTTCCAACGTACATTTCCACCTTTATATAGTGTAGAAAGGCATCCTGAAGCCTGGAAAGTCATTAATTTGATTGTCCAGTATTTCCTTCATGAGATATTGCAACACTTAGAAAAAGTGTACAGCGCCAGCAGACAATGAATTTTCAGCACTAAAAAAACGAAACTTCATTAACAGCTAAACTAAACGTTTCCGATGTAAATTTCCACCCTTATATAGTGTAAAAAGACATCCTGAAGCCTGGGCAGTCATTAATTTGATTGTCCAATATTTCCCTTATGAGATAATGCCTCTCATAGCAAATGTGTACAGCGCGAGCTGAAAATGCATTTACAGCACTAAAAAAACAAACTGTTATAACAGCTAAACCAAACGTTTCCAATGTACATTTCCACCTTTATATATGTAGAAAGGCATCCTGAAGCCTGGAAAGTCATTAATTTGATTGTCCAGTATTTCCTTCATGAGATATTGCAACACTTAGAAAAAGTGTACAGCGCCAGCAGACAATGAATTTTCAGCACTAAAAAAACGAAACTTCATTAACAGCTAAACCAAACGTTTCCAATGTAAATTTCCACATTTATAGAGTGTAAAAAGGCATCCTGAAGCCTGGGAAGTCATTAATTTGATTGTCCAGTATTTCCCTTATGAGATAATGCCTCACATAGCAAATGTGTACAGTGCGAGTTGAAAATGCATTTTCAGCACTAAAAAACCCAACTTTTATAACAGCTAAACTAAACGTTTCCAATGTAAATTTCCACCCTTATATAGTGTAAAAAGACATCCTGAAGCCTGGGCAGTCATTAATTTGATTGTCTAATATTTCCCTTATGAGATAATGCCTCTCATAGCAAATGTGTACAGCGCGAGCTGAAAATGCATTTACAGCACTAAAAAACCAAACTTTTATAACTGCTAAACCAAACGTTTCCAATGTACATTTCCACCTTTATATAGTGTAGAAAGGCATCCTGAAGCCTGGAAAGTCATTAATTTGATTGTCCAGTATTTCCTTCATGAGATATTGCAACACTTAGAAAAAGTGTACAGCGCCAGCAGACAATGAATTTTCAGCACTAAAAAAACGAAACTTCATTAACAGCTAAACCAAACGTTTCCAATGTAAATTTCCACATTTATAGAGTGTAAAAAGGCATCCTGAAGCCTGGGAAGTCATTAATTTGATTGTCCAGTATTTCCCTTATGAGATAATGCCTCACATAGCAAATGTGTACAGTGCGAGCTGAAAATGCATTTTCAGCACTAAAAAACCAAACTTTTATAACAGCTAAACCAAACGTTTCCAATGTAAATTTCCACCTTTATATAGTGTAAAAAGACATCCTGAAGCCTGGGCAGTCATTAATTTGATTGTCCAATATTTCCCTTATGAGATAATGCCTCTCATAGCAAATGTGTACAGCGCGAGCTGAAAATGCATTTACAGCACTAAAAAACCAAACTTTTATAACAGCTAAACCAAACGTTTCCAAATTACATTTCCACCTTTATATAGTGTAGAAAGGCATCCTGAAGCCTGGAAAGTCATTAATTTGATTGTCCAGTATTTCCTTCATGAGATATTGCAACACTTAGAAAAAGTGTACAGCGCCAGCAGACAATGAATTTTCAGCACTAAAAAAACGAAACTTCATTAACAGCTAAACTAAACGTTTCCAATGTAAATTTCCACCCTTATATAGTGTAAAAAGACATCCTGAAGCCTGGGCAGTCATTAATTTGATTGTCCAATATTTCCCTTATGAGATAATGCCTCTCATAGCAAATGTGTACAGTGCGAGCTGAAAATGCATTTACAGCACTAAAAAAACAAACTTTTATAACAGCTAAACCAAACGTTTCCAATGTAAATTTCCACTTTTATATAGTGTAAAAAGACATCCTGAAGCCTGGGCAGTCATTAATTTGATTGTCCAATATTTCCCTTATGAGATAAAGACTCTCATAGCAAATGTGTACAGCGCGAGCTGAAAATGCATTTACAGCACTAAAAAACCAAACTTTTATAACAGCTAAACCAAACGTTTCCAATGTAAATTTCCACCTTTATATAGTGTAGAAAGGCATCCTGAAGCCTGGAAAGTCATTAATTTGATTGTCCAGTATTTCCTTCATGAGATATTGCAACACTTAGAAAAAGTGTACAGCGCCAGCAGACAATGAATTTTCAGCACTAAAAAAACGAAACTTCATTAACAGCTAAACCAAACGTTTCCAATGTAAATTTCCACATTTATAGAGTGTAAAAAGGCATCCTGAAGCCTGGGAAGTCATTAATTTGATTGTCCAGTATTTCCCTTATGAGATAATGCCTCACATAGCAAATGTGTACAGTGCGAGCTGAAAATGCATTTACAGCACTAAAAAACCAAACTTTTATAACAGCTAAACCAAACGTTTCCAATGTAAATTTCCACCTTTATATAGTGTAAAAAGACATCCTGAAGCCTGGGCAGCCATTAATTTGATTGTCCAATATTTCCCTTATGAGATAATGCCTCTCATAGCAAATGTGTACAGCGCGAGCTGAAAATGCATTTACAGCACTAAAAAAACAAACTTTTATAACAGCTAAACCAAACGTTTCCAATGTAAATTTCCACCTTTATATAGTGTAAAAAGACATCCTGAAGCCTGGGCAGTCATTAATTTGATTGTCCAATATTTCCCTTATGAGATAATGCCTCTCGTAGCAAATGTGTACAGCGCGAGCTGAAAATGCATTTACAGCACTAAAAAAACAAACTTTTATAACAGCTAAACCAAACGTTTCCAATGTAAATTTCCACCTTTATATAGTGTAGAAAGGCATCCTGAAGCCTGGAAAGTCATTAATTTGATTGTCCAGTATTTCCTTCATGAGATATTGCAACACTTAGAAAAAGTGTACAGCGCCAGCAGACAATGAATTTTCAGCACTAAAAAAAAACGAAACTTCATTAACAGCTAAACCAAACGTTTCCAATGTAAATTTCCACCTTTATATGGTGTAGAAAGGCATCCTGAAGCCTGGAAAGTCATTAATTTGATTGTCCAGTATTTCCTTCATGAGATATTGCAACACTTAGAAAAAGTGTACAGCGCCAGCAGACAATGAATTTTCAGCACTAAAAAAACGAAACTTCATTAACAGCTAAACCAAACGTTTCCAATGTAAATTTCCACATTTATAGAGTGTAAAAAGGCATCCTGAAGCCTGGGAAGTCATTAATTTGATTGTCCAGTATTTCCCTTATGAGATAATGCCTCACATAGCAAATGTGTACAGTGCGAGCTGAAAATGCATTTTCAGCACTAAAAAACCTAACTTTTATAACAGCTAAACCAAACGTTTCCAATGTAAATTTCCACCTTTATATAGTGTAAAAAGACATCCTGAAGCCTGGGCAGTCATTAATTTGATTGTCCAATATTTCCCTTATGAGATAATGCCTCTCATCGCAAATGTGTACAGCGCGAGCTGAAAATGCATTTACAGCACTAAAAAACCAAACTTTTATAACAGCTAAACCAAACGTTTCCAATGTAAATTTCCACCTTTATATAGTGTAGAAAGGCATCCTGAAGCCTGGGAAGTCATTAATTTGATTGTCCAGTATTTCCCTTATGAGATAATGCCTCACATAGCAAATGTGTACAGTGCGAGCTGAAAATGCATTTTAAGCACTAAAAAAACTAACTTTTATAACAGCTAAACCAAACGTTTCCAATGTAAATTTCCACCTTTATATAGTGTAGAAAGGCATCCTGAAGCCTGGAAAGTCATAAATTTGATTGTCCAGTATTTCCTTCATGAGATATTGCAACACTTAGAAAAAGTGTACAGCGCCAGCAGACAATGAATTTTCAGCACTAAAAAAACGAAACTTCATTAACAGCTAAACTAAACGTTTCCAATGTATATTTCCACCTTTATATAGTGTAAAAAGACATCCTGAAGCCTGGGCAGTCATTAATTTGATTGTCCAATATTTCCCTTATGAGATAATGCCTCTCATAGCAAATGTGTACAGCGCGAGCTGAAAATGCATTTACAGCACTAAAAAACCAAACTTTTATAACAGCTAAACCAAACGTTTCCAATGTACATTTCCACCTTTATATGGTGTAGAAAGGCATCCTGAAGCCTGGAAAGTCATTAATTTGATTGTCCAGTATTTCCTTCATGAGATATTGCAACACTTAGAAAAAGTGTACAGCGCCAGCAGACAATGAATTTTCAGCACTAAAAAAACGAAACTTCATTAACAGCTAAACTAAACGTTTCCAATGTAAATTTCCACCCTTATATAGTGTAAAAAGACATCCTGAAGCCTGGGCAGTCATTAATTTGATTGTCCAATATTTCCCTTATGAGAAAATGCCTCTCATAGCAAATGTGTACAGCGCGAGCTGAAAATGCATTTACAGCACTAAAAAACCAAACTTTTATAACAGCTAAACCAAACGTTTCCAATGTACATTTCCACCTTTATATAGTGTAGAAAGGCATCCTGAAGCCTGGAAAGTCATTAATTTGATTGTCCAGTACTTCCTTCATGAGATATTGCAACACTTAGAAAAAGTGTACAGCGCCAGCAGACAATGAATTTTCAGCACTAAAAAAACGAAACTTCATTAACAGCTAAACCAAACGTTTCCAATGTAAATTTCCACATTTATAGAGTGTAAAAAGGCATCCTGAAGCCTGGGAAGTCATTAATTTGATTGTCCAGTATTTCCCTTATGAGATAATGCCTCACATAGCAAATGTGTACAGTGCGAGCTGAAAATGCATTTTCAGCACTAAAAAACCAAACTTTTATAACAGCTAAACCAAACGTTTCCAATGTAAATTTCCACCTTTATATAGTGTAAAAAGACATCCTGAAGCCTGGGCAGTCATTAATTTGATTGTCCAATATTTCCCTTATGAGATAATGCCTCTCATAGCAAATGTGTACAGCGCGAGCTGAAAATGCATTTACAGCACTAAAAAACCAAACTTTTATAACAGCTAAACCAAACGTTTCCAAATTACATTTCCACCTTTATATAGTGTAGAAAGGCATCCTGAAGCCTGGAAAGTCATTAATTTGATTGTCCAGTATTTCCTTCATGAGATATTGCAACACTTAGAAAAAGTGTACAGCGCCAGCAGACAATGAATTTTCAGCACTAAAAAAACGAAACTTCATTAACAGCTAAACTAAACGTTTCCAATGTAAATTTCCACCCTTATATAGTGTAAAAAGACATCCTGAAGCCTGGGCAGTCATTAATTTGATTGTCCAATATTTCCCTTATGAGATAATGCCTCTCATAGCAAATGTGTACAGTGCGAGCTGAAAATGCATTTACAGCACTAAAAAAACAAACTTTTATAACAGCTAAACCAAACGTTTCCAATGTAAATTTCCACTTTTATATAGTGTAAAAAGACATCCTGAAGCCTGGGCAGTCATTAATTTGATTGTCCAATATTTCCCTTATGAGATAATGCCTCTCATAGCAAATGTGTACAGCGCGAGCTGAAAATGCATTTACAGCACTAAAAAACCAAACTTTTATAACAGCTAAACCAAACGTTTCCAATGTAAATTTCCACCTTTATATAGTGTAGAAAGGCATCCTGAAGCCTGGAAAGTCATTAATTTGATTGTCCAGTATTTCCTTCATGAGATATTGCAACACTTAGAAAAAGTGTACAGCGCCAGCAGACAATGAATTTTCAGCACTAAAAAAACGAAACTTCATTAACAGCTAAACCAAACGTTTCCAATGTAAATTTCCACATTTATAGAGTGTAAAAAGGCATCCTGAAGCCTGGGAAGTCATTAATTTGATTGTCCAGTATTTCCCTTATGAGATAATGCCTCACATAGCAAATGTGTACAGTGCGAGCTGAAAATGCATTTACAGCACTAAAAAACCAAACTTTTATAACAGCTAAACCAAACGTTTC
Source organism: Idiotropiscis lumnitzeri (assembly GCF_059441095.1). NCBI lineage: Eukaryota > Metazoa > Chordata > Actinopteri > Syngnathiformes > Syngnathidae > Idiotropiscis > Idiotropiscis lumnitzeri. Next base: position 110,467 of record NW_028283724.1, on the reverse strand, counting down.
CAATGTAAATTTCCACCTTTATATAGTGTAAAAAGACATCCTGAAGCCTGGGCAGCCATTAATTTGATTGTCCAATATTTCCCTTATGAGATAATGCCTCTCATAGCAAATGTGTACAGCGCGAGCTGAAAATGCATTTACAGCACTAAAAAAACAAACTTTTATAACAGCTAAACCAAACGTTTCCAAATTACATTTCCACCTTTATATAGTGTAGAAAGGCATCCTGAAGCCTGGAAAGTCATTAATTTGATTGTCCAGTATTTCCTTCATGAGATATTGCAACACTTAGAAAAAGTGTACAGCGCCAGCAGACAATGAATTTTCAGCACTAAAAAAACGAAACTTCATTAACAGCTAAACTAAACGTTTCCAATGTAAATTTCCACCCTTATATAGTGTAAAAAGACATCCTGAAGCCTGGGCAGTCATTAATTTGATTGTCCAATATTTCCCTTATGAGATAATGCCTCTCATAGCAAATGTGTACAGTGCGAGCTGAAAATGCATTTACAGCACTAAAAAAACAAACTTTTATAACAGCTAAACCAAACGTTTCCAATGTAAATTTCCACTTTTATATAGTGTAAAAAGACATCCTGAAGCCTGGGCAGTCATTAATTTGATTGTCCAATATTTCCCTTATGAGATAATGCCTCTCATAGCAAATGTGTACAGCGCGAGCTGAAAATGCATTTACAGCACTAAAAAACCAAACTTTTATAACAGCTAAACCAAACGTTTCCAATGTAAATTTCCACCTTTATATAGTGTAGAAAGGCATCCTGAAGCCTGGAAAGTCATTAATTTGATTGTCCAGTATTTCCTTCATGAGATATTGCAACACTTAGAAAAAGTGTACAGCGCCAGCAGACAATGAATTTTCAGCACTAAAAAAACGAAACTTCATTAACAGCTAAACCAAACGTTTCCAATGTAAATTTCCACATTTATAGAGTGTAAAAAGGCATCCTGAAGCCTGGGAAGTCATTAATTTGATTGTCCAGTATTTCCCTTATGAGATAATGCCTCACATAGCAAATGTGTACAGTGCGAGCTGAAAATGCATTTACAGCACTAAAAAACCAAACTTTTATAACAGCTAAACCAAACGTTTCCAATGTAAATTTCCACCTTTATATAGTGTAAAAAGACATCCTGAAGCCTGGGCAGCCATTAATTTGATTGTCCAATATTTCCCTTATGAGATAATGCCTCTCATAGCAAATGTGTACAGCGCGAGCTGAAAATGCATTTACAGCACTAAAAAAACAAACTTTTATAACAGCTAAACCAAACGTTTCCAATGTAAATTTCCACCTTTATATAGTGTAAAAAGACATCCTGAAGCCTGGGCAGTCATTAATTTGATTGTCCAATATTTCCCTTATGAGATAATGCCTCTCGTAGCAAATGTGTACAGCGCGAGCTGAAAATGCATTTACAGCACTAAAAAAACAAACTTTTATAACAGCTAAACCAAACGTTTCCAATGTAAATTTCCACCTTTATATAGTGTAGAAAGGCATCCTGAAGCCTGGAAAGTCATTAATTTGATTGTCCAGTATTTCCTTCATGAGATATTGCAACACTTAGAAAAAGTGTACAGCGCCAGCAGACAATGAATTTTCAGCACTAAAAAAAACGAAACTTCATTAACAGCTAAACCAAACGTTTCCAATGTAAATTTCCACCTTTATATAGTGTAGAAAGGCATCCTGAAGCCTGGAAAGTCATTAATTTGATTGTCCAGTATTTCCTTCATGAGATATTGCAACACTTAGAAAAAATGTACAGCGCCAGCAGACAATGAATTTTCAGCACTAAAAAAACGAAACTTCATTAACAGCTAAACCAAACGTTTCCAATGTAAATTTCCACATTTATAGAGTGTAAAAAGGCATCCTGAAGCCTGGGAAGTCATTAATTTGATTGTCCAGTATTTCCCTTATGAGATAATGCCTCACATAGCAAATGTGTACAGTGCGAGCTGAAAATGCATTTACAGCACTAAAAAACCAAACTTTTATAACAGCTAAACCAAACGTTTCAAATGTAAATTTCCACCTTTATATAGTGTAGAAAGGCATCCTGAAGCCTGGAAAGTCATTAATTTGATTGTCCAGTATTTCCTTCATGAGATATTGCAACACTTAGAAAAAGTGTACAGCGCCAGCAGACAATGAATTTTCAGCACTAAAAAAACGAAACTTCATTAACAGCTAAACCAAACGTTTCCAATGTAAATTTCCACATTTATAGAGTGTAAAAAGGCATCCTGAAGCCTGGGAAGTCATTAATTTGATTGTCCAGTATTTCCCTTATGAGATAATGCCTCACATAGCAAATGTGTACAGTGCGAGCTGAAAATGCATTTACAGCACTAAAAAAACAAACTTTTATAACAGCTAAACCAAACGTTTCCAATGTAAATTTCCACCTTTATATAGTGTAAAAAGACATCCTGAAGCTTGGGCAGTCATTAATTTGATTGTCCAATATTTCCCTTATGAGATAATGCCTCTCATAGCAAATGTGTACAGCGCGAGCTGAAAATGCATTTACAGCACTAAAAAACCAAACTTTTATAACAGCTAAACCAAACGTTTCCAATGTAAATTTCCACCTTTATATAGTGTAGAAAGGCATCCTGAAGCCTGGAAAGTCATTAATTTGATTGTCCAGTATTTCCTTCATGAGATATTGCAACACTTAGAAAAAGTGTACAGCGCCAGCAGACAATGAATTTTCAGCACTAAAAAAACGAAACTTCATTAACAGCTAAACCAAACGTTTCCAATGTAAATTTCCACATTTATAGAGTGTAAAAAGGCATCCTGAAGCCTGGGAAGTCATTAATTTGATTGTCCAGTATTTCCCTTATGAGATAATGCCTCACATAGCAAATGTGTACAGTGCGAGCTGAAAATGCATTTACAGCACTAAAAAACCAAACTTTTATAACAGCTAAACCAAACGTTTCCAATGTAAATTTCCACCTTTATATAGTGTAAAAAGACATCCTGAAGCCTGGGCAGCCATTAATTTGATTGTCCAATATTTCCCTTATGAGATAATGCCTCTCATAGCAAATGTGTACAGCGCGAGCTGAAAATGCATTTACAGCACTAAAAAAACAAACTTTTATAACAGCTAAACCAAACGTTTCCAAATTACATTTCCACCTTTATATAGTGTAGAAAGGCATCCTGAAGCCTGGAAAGTCATTAATTTGATTGTCCAGTATTTCCTTCATGAGATATTGCAACACTTAGAAAAAGTGTACAGCGCCAGCAGACAATGAATTTTCAGCACTAAAAAAACGAAACTTCATTAACAGCTAAACTAAACGTTTCCAATGTAAATTTCCACCCTTATATAGTGTAAAAAGACATCCTGAAGCCTGGGCAGTCATTAATTTGATTGTCCAATATTTCCCTTATGAGATAATGCCTCTCATAGCAAATGTGTACAGTGCGAGCTGAAAATGCATTTACAGCACTAAAAAAACAAACTTTTATAACAGCTAAACCAAACGTTTCCAATGTAAATTTCCACTTTTATATAGTGTAAAAAGACATCCTGAAGCCTGGGCAGTCATTAATTTGATTGTCCAATATTTCCCTTATGAGATAATGCCTCTCATAGCAAATGTGTACAGCGCGAGCTGAAAATGCATTTACAGCACTAAAAAACCAAACTTTTATAACAGCTAAACCAAACGTTTCCAATGTAAATTTCCACCTTTATATAGTGTAGAAAGGCATCCTGAAGCCTGGAAAGTCATTAATTTGATTGTCCAGTATTTCCTTCATGAGATATTGCAACACTTAGAAAAAGTGTACAGCGCCAGCAGACAATGAATTTTCAGCACTAAAAAAACGAAACTTCATTAACAGCTAAACCAAACGTTTCCAATGTAAATTTCCACATTTATAGAGTGTAAAAAGGCATCCTGAAGCCTGGGAAGTCATTAATTTGATTGTCCAGTATTTCCCTTATGAGATAATGCCTCACATAGCAAATGTGTACAGTGCGAGCTGAAAATGCATTTACAGCACTAAAAAACCAAACTTTTATAACAGCTAAACCAAACGTTTCCAATGTAAATTTCCACCTTTATATAGTGTAAAAAGACATCCTGAAGCCTGGGCAGCCATTAATTTGATTGTCCAATATTTCCCTTATGAGATAATGCCTCTCATAGCAAATGTGTACAGCGCGAGCTGAAAATGCATTTACAGCACTAAAAAAACAAACTTTTATAACAGCTAAACCAAACGTTTCCAATGTAAATTTCCACCTTTATATAGTGTAAAAAGACATCCTGAAGCCTGGGCAGTCATTAATTTGATTGTCCAATATTTCCCTTATGAGATAATGCCTCTCGTAGCAAATGTGTACAGCGCGAGCTGAAAATGCATTTACAGCACTAAAAAAACAAACTTTTATAACAGCTAAACCAAACGTTTCCAATGTAAATTTCCACCTTTATATAGTGTAGAAAGGCATCCTGAAGCCTGGAAAGTCATTAATTTGATTGTCCAGTATTTCCTTCATGAGATATTGCAACACTTAGAAAAAGTGTACAGCGCCAGCAGACAATGAATTTTCAGCACTAAAAAAAACGAAACTTCATTAACAGCTAAACCAAACGTTTCCAATGTAAATTTCCACCTTTATATAGTGTAGAAAGGCATCCTGAAGCCTGGAAAGTCATTAATTTGATTGTCCAGTATTTCCTTCATGAGATATTGCAACACTTAGAAAAAATGTACAGCGCCAGCAGACAATGAATTTTCAGCACTAAAAAAACGAAACTTCATTAACAGCTAAACCAAACGTTTCCAATGTAAATTTCCACATTTATAGAGTGTAAAAAGGCATCCTGAAGCCTGGGAAGTCATTAATTTGATTGTCCAGTATTTCCCTTATGAGATAATGCCTCACATAGCAAATGTGTACAGTGCGAGCTGAAAATGCATTTACAGCACTAAAAAACCAAACTTTTATAACAGCTAAACCAAACGTTTCAAATGTAAATTTCCACCTTTATATAGTGTAGAAAGGCATCCTGAAGCCTGGAAAGTCATTAATTTGATTGTCCAGTATTTCCTTCATGAGATATTGCAACACTTAGAAAAAGTGTACAGCGCCAGCAGACAATGAATTTTCAGCACTAAAAAAACGAAACTTCATTAACAGCTAAACCAAACGTTTCCAATGTAAATTTCCACATTTATAGAGTGTAAAAAGGCATCCTGAAGCCTGGGAAGTCATTAATTTGATTGTCCAGTATTTCCCTTATGAGATAATGCCTCACATAGCAAATGTGTACAGTGCGAGCTGAAAATGCATTTACAGCACTAAAAAAACAAACTTTTATAACAGCTAAACCAAACGTTTCCAATGTAAATTTCCACCTTTATATAGTGTAGAAAGGCATCCTGAAGCCTGGAAAGTCATTAATTTGATTGTCCAGTATTTCCTTCATGAGATATTGCAACACTTAGAAAAAGTGTACAGCGCCAGCAGACAATGAATTTTCAGCACTAAAAAAACGAAACTTCATTAACAGCTAAACTAAACGTTTCCAATGTAAATTTCCACCTTTATATAGTGTAAAAAGACATCCTGAAGCCTGGGCAGCCATTAATTTGATTGTCCAATATTTCCCTTATGAGATAATGCCTCTCATAGCAAATGTGTACAGCGCGAGCTGAAAATGCATTTACAGCACTAAAAAAACAAATTTTATAACAGCTAAACCAAACGTTTCCAATGTAAATTTCCACCTTTATATAGTGTAAAAAGACATCCTGAAGCCTGGGCAGTCATTAATTTGATTGTCCAATATTTCCCTTATGAGATAATGCCTCTCATAGCAAATGTGTACAGCGCGAGCTGAAAATGCATTTACAGCACTAAAAAACCAAACTTTTATAACAGCTAAACCAAACGTTTCAAATGTAAATTTCCACCTTTATATAGTGTAGAAAGGCATCCTGAAGCCTGGAAAGTCATTAATTTGATTGTCCAGTATTTCCTTCATGAGATATTGCAACACTTAGAAAAAGTGTACAGCGCCAGCAGACAATGAATTTTCAGCACTAAAAAAAACGAAACTTCATTAACAGCTAAACTAAACGTTTCCAATGTAAATTTCCACCTTTATATAGTGTAAAAAGACATCCTGAAGCCTGGGCAGTCATTAATTTGATTGTCCAATATTTACCTTATGAGATAATGCCTCTCATTGCAAATGTGTACAGCGCGAGCTGAAAATGCATTTACAGCACGAAAAAAACAAACTTTTATAACAGCTAAACCAAACGTTTCCAATGTAAATTTCCACCTTTATAGAGTGTAAAAAGGCATCCTGAAGCCTGGGAAGTCATTAATTTGATTGTCCAGTATTTCCCTTATGAGATAATGCCTCACATAGCAAATGTGTACAGTGCGAGCTGAAAATGCATTTTAAGCACTAAAAAAACTAACTTTTATAACAGCTAAACCAAACGTTTCCAATGTAAATTTCCACCTTTATATAGTGTAGAAAGGCATCCTGAAGCCTGGAAAGTCATAAATTTGATTGTCCGGTATTTCCTTCATGAGATATTGCAACACTTAGAAAAAGTGTACAGCGCCAGCAGACAATGAATTTTCAGCACTAAAAAAACGAAACTTCATTAACAGCTAAACTAAACGTTTCCAATGTATATTTCCACCTTTATATAGTGTAAAAAGACATCCTGAAGCCTGGGCAGTCATTAATTTGATTGTCCAATATTTCCCTTATGAGATAATGCCTCTCATAGCAAATGTGTACTGCGCGAGCTGAAAATGCATTTACAGCACTAAAAAACCAAACTTTTATAACAGCTAAACCAAACGTTTCCAATGTACATTTCCACCTTTATATGGTGTAGAAAGGCATCCTGAAGCCTGGAAAGTCATTAATTTGATTGTCCAGTATTTCCTTCATGAGATATTGCAACACTTAGAAAAAGTGTACAGCGCCAGCAGACAATGAATTTTCAGCACTAAAAAAACGAAACTTCATTAACAGCTAAACTAAACGTTTCCAATGTAAATTTCCACCCTTATATAGTGTAAAAAGACATCCTGAAGCCTGGGCAGTCATTAATTTGATTGTCCAATATTTCCCTTATGAGATAATGCCTCTCATAGCAAATGTGTACAGCGCGAGCTGAAAATGCATTTACAGCACTAAAAAAACAAACTTTTATAACAGCTAAACCAAACGTTTCCAATGTACATTTCCACCTTTATATAGTGTAGAAAGGCATCCTGAAGCCTGGAAAGTCATTAATTTGATTGTCCAGTATTTCCTTCATGAGATATTGCAACACTTAGAAAAAGTGTACAGCGCCAGCAGACAATGAATTTTCAGCACTAAAAAAACGAAACTTCATTAACAGCTAAACTAAAAGTTTCCAATGTAAATTTCCACCTTTATATAGTGTAAAAAGACATCCTGAAGCCTAGGCAGCCATTAATTTGATTGTCCAATATTTCCCTTATGAGATAATGCCTCTCATAGCAAATGTGTACAGCGCGAGCTGAAAATGCATTTACAGCACTAAAAAACCAAACTTTTATAACAGCTAAACCAAACGTTTCCAATGTAAATTTCCACCTTTATATAGTGTAAAAAGACATCCTGAAGCCTGGAAAGTCATTAATTTGATTGTCCAGTATTTCCTTCATGAGATATTGCAACACTTAGAAAAAGTGTACAGCGCCAGCAGACAATGAATTTTCAGCACTAAAAAAACGAAACTTCATTAACAGCTAAACCAAACGTTTCCAATGTAAATTTCCACATTTATAGAGTGTAAAAAGGCATCCTGAAGCCTGGGAAGTCATTAATTTGATTGTCCAATATTTCCCTTATGAGATAATGCCTCTCATAGCAAATGTGTACAGCGCGAGCTGAAAATGCATTTACAGCACTAAAAAACCAAACTTTTATAACAGCTAAACCAAACGATTCCAATGTAAATTCCCACCTTTATAGAGTGTAAAAAGGCATCCTGAAGCCTGGGAAGTCATTAATTTGATTGTCCAGTATTTCCCTTATGAGATAATGCCTCACATAGCAAATGTGTACAGTGCGAGCTGAAAATGCATTTTAAGCACTAAAAAACCAAACTTTTATAACAGCTAAACCAAACGTTTCCAATGTAAATTTCCACCTTTATATAGTGTAAAAAGACATCCTGAAGCCTGGGCAGTCATTAATTTGATTGTCCAATATTTCCCTTATGAGATAATGCCTCTCATTGCAAATGTGTACAGCGCGAGCTGAAAATGCATTTACAGCACGAAAAAAAACAAACTTTTATAACAGCTAAACCAAACGTTTCCAATGTAAATTTCCACCTTTATAGAGTGTAAAAAGGCATCCTGAAGCCTGGGAAGTCATTAATTTGATTGTCCAGTATTTCCCTTATGAGATAATGCCTCACATAGCAAATGTGTACAGTGCGAGCTGAAAATGCATTTTCAGCACTAAAAAACCAAACTTTTATAACAGCTAAACCAAACGTTTCCAATGTAAATTTCCACCTTTATATAGTGTAAAAAGACATCCTGAAGCCTGGGCAGTCATTAATTTGATTGTCCAATATTTCCCTTATGAGATAATGCCTCTCATAGCAAATGTGTACAGCGCGAGCTGAAAATGCATTTACAAGCACTAAAAAACCAAACTTTTATAACAGCTAAACCAAACGTTTCAAATGTAAATTTCCACCTTTATATAGTGTAGAAAGTCATCCTGAAGCCTGGAAAGTCATTAATTTGATTGTCCAGTATTTCCTTCATGAGATATTGCAACACTTAGAAAAAGTGTACAGCGCCAGCAGACAATGAATTTTCAACACTAAAAAAACGAAACTTCATTAACAGCTAAACCAAACGTTTCCAATGTAAATTTCCACATTTATAGAGTGTAAAAAGGCATCCTGAAGCCTGGGCAGTCATTAATTTGATTGTCCAGTATTTCCCTTATGAGATAATGCCTCACATAGCAAATGTGTACAGTGCGAGCTGAAAATGCATTTTCAGCACTAAAAAACCAAACTTTTATAACAGCTAAACCAAACGTTTCCAATGTAAATTTCCACCTTTAAATAGTGTAAAAAGACATCCTGAAGCCTGGGCAGTCATTAATTTGATTGTCCAGTATTTCCCTTATGAGATAATGCCTCACATAGCAAATGTGTACAGTGCGAGCTGAAAATGCATTTTCAGCACTAAAAAAAACAAACTTTTATAACAGCTAAACCAAACGTTTCCAATGTAAATTTCCACCTTTATATCGTGTAAAAAGACATCCTGAAGCCTGGGCAGTCACTAATTTGATTGTCCAATATTTCCCTTATGAGATAATGCCTCTCATAGCAAATGTGTACAGCGCGAGCTGAAAATGCATTTACAGCACTAAAAAACCAAACTTTTATAACAGCTAAACCAAACGTTTCCAATGTACATTTCCACCTTTATATAGTGTAGAAAGGCATCCTGAAGCCTGGAAAGTCATTAATTTGATTGTCCAGTATTTCCTTCATGAGATATTGCAACACTTAGAAAAAGTGTACAGCGCCAGCAGACAATGAATTTTCAGCACTAAAAAAACGAAACTTCATTAACAGCTAAACTAAACGTTTCCAATGTAAATTTCCACCCTTATATAGTGTAAAAAGACATCCTGAAGCCTGGGCAGTCATTAATTTGATTGTCCAATATTTCCCTCATGAGATAATGCCTCTCATAGCAAATGTGTACAGTGCGAGCTGAAAATGCATTTACAGCACTAAAAAAACAAACTTTTATAACAGCTAAACCAAACGTTTCCAATGTAAATTTCCACTTTTATATAGTGTAAAAAGACATCCTGAAGCCTGGGCAGTCATTAATTTGATTGTCCAATATTTCCCTTATGAGATAATGCCTCTCATAGCAAATGTGTACAGCGCGAGCTGAAAATGCATTTACAGCACTAAAAAACCAAACTTTTATAACAGCTAAACCAAACGTTTCCAATGTAAATTTCCACCTTTATATAGTGTAGAAAGGCATCCTGAAGCCTGGAAAGTCATTAATTTGATTGTCCAGTATTTCCTTCATGAGATATTGCAACACTTAGAAAAAGTGTACAGCGCCAGCAGACAATGAATTTTCAGCACTAAAAAAACGAAACTTCATTAACAGCTAAACCAAACGTTTCCAATGTAAATTTCCACATTTATAGAGTGTAAAAAGGCATCCTGAAGCCTGGGAAGTCATTAATTTGATTGTCCAGTATTTCCCTTATGAGATAATGCCTCACATAGCAAATGTGTACAGTGCGAGCTGAAAATGCATTTACAGCACTAAAAAAACAAACTTTTATAACAGCTAAACCAAACGTTTCCAATGTAAATTTCCACCTTTATATAGTGTAGAAAGGCATCCTGAAGCCTGGAAAGTCATTAATTTGATTGTCCAGTATTTCCTTCATGAGATATTGCAACACTTAGAAAAAGTGTACAGCGCCAGCAGACAATGAATTTTCAGCACTAAAAAAACGAAACTTCATTAACAGCTAAACTAAACGTTTCCAATGTAAATTTCCACCTTTATATAGTGTAAAAAGACATCCTGAAGCCTGGGCAGCCATTAATTTGATTGTCCAATATTTCCCTTATGAGATAATGCCTCTCATAGCAAATGTGTACAGCGCGAGCTGAAAATGCATTTACAGCACTAAAAAAACAAACTTTTATAACAGCTAAACCAAACGTTTCCAATGTAAATTTCCACCTTTATATAGTGTAAAAAGACATCCTGAAGCCTGGGCAGTCATTAATTTGATTGTCCAATATTTCCCTTATGAGATAATGCCTCTCATAGCAAATGTGTACAGCGCGAGCTGAAAATGCATTTACAGCACTAAAAAACCAAACTTTTATAACAGCTAAACCAAACGTTTCCAATGTAAATTTCCACCTTTATATAGTGTAGAAAGGCATCCTGAAGCCTGGAAAGTCATTAATTTGATTGTCCAGTATTTCCTTCATGAGATATTGCAACACTTAGAAAAAGTGTACAGCGCCAGCAAGACAATGAATTTTCAGCACTAAAAAAAACGAAACTTCATTAACAGCTAAACCAAACGTTTCCAATGTAAATTTCCACCTTTATATAGTGTAGAAAGGCATCCTGAAGCCTGGAAAGTCATTAATTTGATTGTCCAGTATTTCCTTCATGAGATATTGCAACACTTAGAAAAAGTGTACAGCGCCAGCAGACAATGAATTTTCAGCACTAAAAAAACGAAACTTCATTAACAGCTAAACCAAACGTTTCCAATGTAAATTTCCACATTTATAGAGTGTAAAAAGGCATCCTGAAGCCTGGGAAGTCATTAATTTGATTGTCCAGTATTTCCCTTATGAGATAATGCCTCACATAGCAAATGTGTACAGTGCGAGCTGAAAATGCATTTTCAGCACTAAAAAACCAAACTTTTATAACAGCTAAACCAAACGTTTCCAATGTAAATTTCCACCTTTATATAGTGTAAAAAGACATCCTGAAGCCTGGGCAGTCATTAATTTGATTGTCCAATATTTCCCTTATGAGATAATGCCTCTCATAGCAAATGTGTACAGCGCGAGCTGAAAATGCATTTACAGCACTAAAAAACCAAACTTATATAACAGCTAAACCAAACGTTTCAAATGTAAATTTCCACCTTTATATAGTGTAGAAAGGCATCCTGAAGCCTGGAAAGTCATTAATTTGATTGTCCAGTATTTCCTTCATGAGATATTGCAACACTTAGAAAAAGTGTACAGCGCCAGCAGACAATGAATTTTCAGCACTAAAAAAAACGAAACTTCATTAACAGCTAAACTAAACGTTTCCAATGTAAATTTCCACCTTTATATAGTGTAAAAAGACATCCTGAAGCCTGGGCAGTCATTAATTTGATTGTCCAATATTTCCCTTATGAGATAATGCCTCTCATTGCAAATGTGTACAGCGCGAGCTGAAAATGCATTTACAGCACGAAAAAAACAAACTTTTATAACAGCTAAACCAAACGTTTCCAATGTAAATTTCCACCTTTATAGAGTGTAAAAAGGCATCCTGAAGCCTGGGAAGTCATTAATTTGATTGTCCAGTATTTCCCTTATGAGATAATGCCTCACATAGCAAATGTGTACAGTGCGAGCTGAAAATGCATTTTAAGCACTAAAAAACCAAACTTTTATAACAGCTAAACCAAACGTTTCCAATGTAAATTTCCACCTTTATATAGTGTAAAAAGACATCCTGAAGCCTGGGCAGTCATTAATTTGATTGTCCAATATTTCCCTTATGAGATAATGCCTCTCATAGCAAATGTGTACAGCGCGAGCTGAAAATGTATTTACAGCACTAAAAAACAAACTTTTATAACAGCTAAACCAAACGTTTCCAATGTAAATTTCCACCTTTATATAGTGTAGAAAGGCATCCTGAAGCCTGGAAAGTCATAAATTTGATTGTCCAGTATTTCCTTCATGAGATATTGCAACACTTAGAAAAAGTGTACAGCGCCAGCAGACAATGAATTTTCAGCACTAAAAAAACGAAACTTCATTAACAGCTAAACTAAACGTTTCCAATGTATATTTCCACCTTTATATAGTGTAAAAAGACATCCTGAAGCCTGGGCAGTCATTAATTTGATTGTCCAATATTTCCCTTATGAGATAATGCCTCTCATAGCAAATGTGTACAGCGCGAGCTGAAAATGCATTTACAGCACTAAAAAACCAAACTTTTATAACAGCTAAACCAAACGTTTCCAATGTACATTTCCACCTTTATATGGTGTAGAAAGGCATCCTGAAGCCTGGAAAGTCATTAATTTGATTGTCCAGTATTTCCTTCATGAGATATTGCAACACTTAGAAAAAGTGTACAGCGCCAGCAGACAATGAATTTTCAGCACTAAAAAAACGAAACTTCATTAACAGCTAAACTAAACGTTTCCAATGTAAATTTTCACCCTTATATAGTGTAAAAAGACATCCTGAAGCCTGGGCAGTCATTAATTTGATTGTCCAATATTTCCCTTATGAGATAATGCCTCTCATAGCAAATGTGTACAGCGCGAGCTGAAAATGCATTTACAGCACTAAAAAAACAAACTTTTATAACAGCTAAACCAAACGTTTCCAATGTACATTTCCACCTTTATATAGTGTAGAAAGGCATCCTGAAGCCTGGAAAGTCATTAATTTGATTGTCCAGTATTTCCTTCATGAGATATTGCAACACTTAGAAAAAGTGTACAGCGCCAGCAGACAATGAATTTTCAGCACTAAAAAAACGAAACTTCATTAACAGCTAAACTAAAAGTTTCCAATGTAAATTTCCACCTTTATATAGTGTAAAAAGACATCCTGAAGCCTAGGCAGCCATTAATTTGATTGTCCAATATTTCCCTTATGAGATAATGCCTCTCATAGCAAATGTGTACAGCGCGAGCTGAAAATGCATTTACAGCACTAAAAAACCAAACTTTTATAACAGCTAAACCAAACGTTTGCAATGTAAATTTCCACCTTTATATAGTGTAAAAAGACATCCTGAAGCCTGGAAAGTCATTAATTTGATTGTCCAGTATTTCCTTCATGAGATATTGCAACACTTAGAAAAAGTGTACAGCGCCAGCAGACAATGAATTTTCAGCACTAAAAAAAACGAAACTTCATTAAAAGCTAAACTAAACGTTTCCAATGTAAATTTCCACCTTTATATAGTGTAAAAAGACATCCTGAAGCCTGGGCAGTCATTAATTTGATTGTCCAATATTTTCCTTGTGAGATAATGCCTCTCATTGCAAATGTGTACAGCGCGAGCTGAAAATGCATTTTAAGCACTAAAAAACCAAACTTTTAAACAGCTAAACCAAACGTTTCCAATGTAAATTTCCACCTTTATATAGTGTAAAAAGACATCCTGAAGCCTGGGCAGTCATTAATTTGATTGTCCAATATTTCCCTTATGAGATAATGCCTCTCATAGCAAATGTGTACAGTGCGAGCTGAAAATGCATTTACAGCACTAAAAAACCAAACTTTTATAACAGCTAAACCAAACGTTTCAAATGTAAATTTCCACCTTTATATAGTGTAGAAAGGCATCCTGAAGCCTGGAAAGTCATTAATTTGATTGTCCAGTATTTCCTTCATGAGATATTGCAACACTTAGAAAAAGTGTACAGCGCCAGCAGACAATGAATTTTCAGCACTAAAAAAACGAAACTTCATTAACAGCTAAACCAAACGTTTCCAATGTAAATTTCCACATTTATAGAGTGTAAAAAGGCATCCTGAAGCCTGGGAAGTCATTAATTTGATTGTCCAGTATTTCCCTTATGAGATAATGCCTCACATAGCAAATGTGTACAGTGCGAGCTGAAAATGCATTTTCAGCACTAAAAAACCAAACTTTTATAACAGCTAAACCAAACGTTTCCAATGTAAATTTCCACCTTTATAGAGTGTAAAAAGACATCCTGAAGCCTGGGCAGTCATTAATTTGATTGTCCAGTATTTCCCTTATGAGATAATGCCTCACATAGCAAATGTGTACAGCGCGAGCTGAAAATGCATTTACAGCACTAAAAAAACAAACTTTTATAACAGCTAAACTAAACGTTTCCAATGTAAATTTCCACCTTTATATAGTGTAAAAAGACATCCTGAAGCCTGGGCAGTCATTAATTTGATTGTCCAATATTTCCCTTATGAGATAATGCCTCTCATAGCAAATGTGTACAGCGCGAGCTGAAAATGCATTTACAGCACTAAAAAACCAAACTTTTATAACAGCTAAACCAAACGTTTCCAATGTAAATTCCCACCTTTATATAGTGTAGAAAGGCATCATGAAGCCTGGAAAGTGATTAATTTGATTGTCCAGTATTTCCTTCATGAGATATTGCAACACTTAGAAAAAGTGTACAGCGCCAGCAGACAATGAATTTTCAGCACTAAAAAAACGAAACTTCATTAACAGCTAAACCAAACGTTTCCAATGTAAATTTCCACATTTATAGAGTGTAAAAAGGCATCCTGAAGCCTGGGAAGTCATTAATTTGATTGTCCAGTATTTCCCTTATGAGATAATGCCTCACATAGCAAATGTGTACAGTGCGAGCTGAAAATGCATTTACAGCACTAAAAAACCAAACTTTTATAACAGCTAAACCAAACGTTTCCAATGTAAATTTCCACCTTTATCTAGTGTAGAAAGGCATCCTGAAGCCTGGAAAGTCATTGATTTGATTGTCCAGTATTTCCTTCATGAGATATTGCAACACTTAGAAAAAGTGTACAGCGCCAGCAGACAATGAATTTTCAGCACTAAAAAAACGAAACTTCATTAACAGCTAAACTAAACGTTTCCAATGTAAATTTCCACCTTTATATAGAGTAAAAAGACATCCTGAAGCCTGGGCAGCCATTAATTTGATTGTCCAATATTTCCCTTATGAGATAATGCCTCTCATAAGCAAATGTGTACAGCGCGAGCTGAAAATGCATTTACAGCACTAAAAAAACAAACTTTTATAACAGCTAAACCAAACGTTTCCAATGTAAATTTCCACCTTTATATAGTGTAAAAAGACATCCTGAAGCCTGGGCAGTCATTAATTTGATTGTCCAATATTTCCCTTATGAGATAATGCCTCTCATAGCAAATGTGTACAGCGCGAGCTGAAAATGCATTTACAGCACTAAAAAACCAAACTTTTATAACAGCTAAACCAAACGTTTCCAATGTAAATTTCCACCTTTATATAGTGTAGAAAGGCATCCTGAAGCCTGGAAAGTCATTAATTTGATTGTCCAGTATTTTCCTTCATGAGATATTGCAACACTTAGAAAAAGTGTACAGCGCCAGCAGACAATGAATTTTCAGCACTAAAAAAACGAAACTTCATTAACAGCTAAACCAAACGTTTCCAATGTAAATTTCCACATTTATAGAGTGTAAAAAGGCATCCTGAAGCCTGGGAAGTCATTAATTTGATTGTCCAGTATTTCCCTTATGAGATAATGCCTCACATAGCAAATGTGTACAGTGCGAGCTGAAAATGCATTTTCACAGCACTAAAAAAACAAACTTTTATAACAGCTAAACCAAACATTTCCAATGTAAATTTCCACCTTTATATAGTGTAAAAAGACATCCTGAAGCCTGGGCAGTCATTAATTTGATTGTCCAGTATTTCCCTTATGAGATAATGCCTCACATAGCAAATGTGTACAGCGCGAGCTGAAAATGCATTTACAGCACTAAAAAACCAAACTTTTATAACAGCTAAACCAAACGTTTCCAATGTAGATTTCCACCTTTATATAGTGTAAAAAGACATCCTGAAGCCTGGGCAGTCATTAATTTGATTGTCCAATATTTCCCTTATGAGATAATGCCTCTCATAGCAAATGTGTACAGCGCGAGCTGAAAATGCATTTACAGCACTAAAAAACCAAACTTTTATAACAGCTAAACCAAACGTTTCCAATGTAAATTTCCACCTTTATATAGTGTAGAAAGGCATCCTGAAGCCTGGAAAGTCATTAATTTGATTGTCCAGTATTTCCTTCATGAGATATTGCAACACTTAGAAAAAGTGTACAGCGCCAGCAGACAATGAATTTTCAGCACTAAAAAAAACGAAACTTCATTAACAGCTAAACTAAACGTTTCCAATGTAAATTTCCACCTTTATATAGTGTAAAAAGACATCCTGAAGCCTGGGCAGTCATTAATTTGATTGTCCAATATTTCCCTTATGAGATAATGCCTCTCATTGCAAATGTGTACAGCGCGAGCTGAAAATGCATTTACAGCACGAAAAAAACAAACTTTTATAACAGCTAAACCAAACGTTTCCAATGTAAATTTCCACCTTTATAGAGTGTAAAAAGGCATCCTGAAGCCTGGGAAGTCATTAATTTGATTGTCCAGTATTTCCCTTATGAGATAATGCCTCACATAGCAAATGTGTACAGTGCGAGCTGAAAATGCATTTTAAGCACTAAAAAAACAAACTTTTATAACAGCTAAACCAAACGTTTCCAATGTAAATTTCCACCTTTATATAGTGTAAAAAGACATCCTGAAGCCTGGGCAGTCATTAATTTGATTGTCCAATATTTCCCTTATGAGATAATGCCTCTCATAGCAAATGTGTACAGCGCGAGCTGAAAATGTATTTACAGCACTAAAAAAACAAACTTTTATAACAGCTAAACCAAACGTTTCCAATGTAAATTTCCACCTTTATATAGTGTAGAAAGGCATCCTGAAGCCTGGAAAGTCATAAATTTGATTGTCCAGTATTTCCTTCATGAGATATTGCAACACTTAGAAAAAGTGTACAGCGCCAGCAGACAATGAATTTTCAGCACTAAAAAAACGAAACTTCATTAACAGCTAAACTAAACGTTTCCAATGTATATTTCCACCTTTATATAGTGTAAAAAGACATCCTGAAGCCTGGGCAGTCATTAATTTGATTGTCCAATATTTCCCTTATGAGATAATGCCTCTCATAGCAAATGTGTACAGCGCGAGCTGAAAATGCATTTACAGCACTAAAAAACCAAACTTTTATAACAGCTAAACCAAACGTTTCCAATGTACATTTCCACCTTTATATAGTGTAGAAAGGCATCCTGAAGCCTGGAAAGTCATTAATTTGATTGTCCAGTATTTCCTTCATGAGATATTGCAACACTTAGAAAAAGTGTACAGCGCCAGCAGACAATGAATTTTCAGCACTAAAAAAACGAAACTTCATTAACAGCTAAACTAAACGTTTCCAATGTAAATTTCCACCCTTATATAGTGTAAAAAGACATCCTGAAGCCTGGGCAGTCATTAATTTGATTGTCCAATATTTCCCTTATGAGATAATGCCTCTCATAGCAAATGTGTACAGCGCGAGCTGAAAATGCATTTACAGCACTAAAAAACCAAACTTTTATAACAGCTAAACCAAACGTTTCCAATGTACATTTCCACCTTTATATAGTGTAGAAAGGCATCCTGAAGCCTGGAAAGTCATTAATTTGATTGTCCAGTATTTCCTTCATGAGATATTGCAACACTTAGAAAAAGTGTACAGCGCCAGCAGACAATGAATTTTCAGCACTAAAAAAACGAAACTTCATTAACAGCTAAACTAAAAGTTTCCAATGTAAATTTCCACCTTTATATAGTGTAAAAAGACATCCTGAAGCCTGGGCAGTCATTAATTTGATTGTCCAATATTTCCCTTATGAGATAATGCCTCTCATAGCAAATGTGTACAGCGCGAGCTGAAAATGCATTTACAGCACTAAAAAACCAAACTTTTATAACAGCTAAACCAAACGTTTCCAATGTAAATTCCCACCTTTATATAGTGTAGAAAGGCATCATGAAGCCTGGAAAGTGATTCATTTGATTGTCCAGTATTTCCTTCATGAGATATTGCAACACTTAGAAAAAGTGTACAGCGCCAGCAGACAATGAATTTTCAGCACTAAAAAAACGAAACTTCATTAACAGCTAAACCAAACGTTTCCAATGTAAATTTCCACATTTATAGAGTGTAAAAAGGCATCCTGAAGCCTGGGAAGTCATTAATTTGATTGTCCAGTATTTCCCTTATGAGATAATGCCTCACATAGCAAATGTGTACAGTGCGAGCTGAAAATGCATTTACAGCACTAAAAAACCAAACTTTTATAACAGCTAAACCAAACGTTTCCAATGTAAATTTCCACCTTTATCTAGTGTAGAAAGGCATCCTGAAGCCTGGAAAGTCATTGATTTGATTGTCCAGTATTTCCTTCATGAGATATTGCAACACTTAGAAAAAGTGTACAGCGCCAGCAGACAATGAATTTTCAGCACTAAAAAAACGAAACTTCATTAACAGCTAAACTAAACGTTTCCAATGTAAATTTCCACCTTTATATAGAGTAAAAAGACATCCTGAAGCCTGGGCAGCCATTAATTTGATTGTCCAATATTTCCCTTATGAGATAATGCCTCTCATAAGCAAATGTGTACAGCGCGAGCTGAAAATGCATTTACAGCACTAAAAAAACAAACTTTTATAACAGCTAAACCAAACGTTTCCAATGTAAATTTCCACCTTTATATAGTGTAAAAAGACATCCTGAAGCCTGGGCAGTCATTAATTTGATTGTCCAATATTTCCCTTATGAGATAATGCCTCTCATAGCAAATGTGTACAGCGCGAGCTGAAAATGCATTTACAGCACTAAAAAACCAAACTTTTATAACAGCTAAACCAAACGTTTCCAATGTAAATTTCCACCTTTATATAGTGTAGAAAGGCATCCTGAAGCCTGGAAAGTCATTAATTTGATTGTCCAGTATTTTCCTTCATGAGATATTGCAACACTTAGAAAAAGTGTACAGCGCCAGCAGACAATGAATTTTCAGCACTAAAAAAACGAAACTTCATTAACAGCTAAACCAAACGTTTCCAATGTAAATTTCCACATTTATAGAGTGTAAAAAGGCATCCTGAAGCCTGGGAAGTCATTAATTTGATTGTCCAGTATTTCCCTTATGAGATAATGCCTCACATAGCAAATGTGTACAGTGCGAGCTGAAAATGCATTTTCACAGCACTAAAAAAACAAACTTTTATAACAGCTAAACCAAACATTTCCAATGTAAATTTCCACCTTTATATAGTGTAAAAAGACATCCTGAAGCCTGGGCAGTCATTAATTTGATTGTCCAGTATTTCCCTTATGAGATAATGCCTCACATAGCAAATGTGTACAGCGCGAGCTGAAAATGCATTTACAGCACTAAAAAACCAAACTTTTATAACAGCTAAACCAAACGTTTCCAATGTAGATTTCCACCTTTATATAGTGTAAAAAGACATCCTGAAGCCTGGGCAGTCATTAATTTGATTGTCCAATATTTCCCTT
The DNA here is from genome assembly GCF_059441095.1 of Idiotropiscis lumnitzeri. Lineage (NCBI taxonomy): Eukaryota > Metazoa > Chordata > Actinopteri > Syngnathiformes > Syngnathidae > Idiotropiscis > Idiotropiscis lumnitzeri. The sequence continues at coordinate 90,425 of NW_028283724.1, read as the reverse complement.
ATGAGATAATGCCTCTCATAGCAAATGTGTACAGCGCGAGCTGAAAATGCATTTACAGCACTAAAAAACCAAACTTTTATAACAGCTAAACCAAACGTTTCCAATGTAAATTTCCACCTTTATATAGTGTAGAAAGGCATCCTGAAGCCTGGAAAGTCATTAATTTGATTGTCCAGTATTTCCTTCATGAGATATTGCAACACTTAGAAAAAGTGTACAGCGCCAGCAGACAATGAATTTTCAGCACTAAAAAAAACGAAACTTCATTAACAGCTAAACTAAACGTTTCCAATGTAAATTTCCACCTTTATATAGTGTAAAAAGACATCCTGAAGCCTGGGCAGTCATTAATTTGATTGTCCAATATTTCCCTTATGAGATAATGCCTCTCATTGCAAATGTGTACAGCGCGAGCTGAAAATGCATTTACAGCACGAAAAAAACAAACTTTTATAACAGCTAAACCAAACGTTTCCAATGTAAATTTCCACCTTTATAGAGTGTAAAAAGGCATCCTGAAGCCTGGGAAGTCATTAATTTGATTGTCCAGTATTTCCCTTATGAGATAATGCCTCACATAGCAAATGTGTACAGTGCGAGCTGAAAATGCATTTTAAGCACTAAAAAAACAAACTTTTATAACAGCTAAACCAAACGTTTCCAATGTAAATTTCCACCTTTATATAGTGTAAAAAGACATCCTGAAGCCTGGGCAGTCATTAATTTGATTGTCCAATATTTCCCTTATGAGATAATGCCTCTCATAGCAAATGTGTACAGCGCGAGCTGAAAATGTATTTACAGCACTAAAAAAACAAACTTTTATAACAGCTAAACCAAACGTTTCCAATGTAAATTTCCACCTTTATATAGTGTAGAAAGGCATCCTGAAGCCTGGAAAGTCATAAATTTGATTGTCCAGTATTTCCTTCATGAGATATTGCAACACTTAGAAAAAGTGTACAGCGCCAGCAGACAATGAATTTTCAGCACTAAAAAAACGAAACTTCATTAACAGCTAAACTAAACGTTTCCAATGTATATTTCCACCTTTATATAGTGTAAAAAGACATCCTGAAGCCTGGGCAGTCATTAATTTGATTGTCCAATATTTCCCTTATGAGATAATGCCTCTCATAGCAAATGTGTACAGCGCGAGCTGAAAATGCATTTACAGCACTAAAAAACCAAACTTTTATAACAGCTAAACCAAACGTTTCCAATGTACATTTCCACCTTTATATAGTGTAGAAAGGCATCCTGAAGCCTGGAAAGTCATTAATTTGATTGTCCAGTATTTCCTTCATGAGATATTGCAACACTTAGAAAAAGTGTACAGCGCCAGCAGACAATGAATTTTCAGCACTAAAAAAACGAAACTTCATTAACAGCTAAACTAAACGTTTCCAATGTAAATTTCCACCCTTATATAGTGTAAAAAGACATCCTGAAGCCTGGGCAGTCATTAATTTGATTGTCCAATATTTCCCTTATGAGATAATGCCTCTCATAGCAAATGTGTACAGCGCGAGCTGAAAATGCATTTACAGCACTAAAAAACCAAACTTTTATAACAGCTAAACCAAACGTTTCCAATGTACATTTCCACCTTTATATAGTGTAGAAAGGCATCCTGAAGCCTGGAAAGTCATTAATTTGATTGTCCAGTATTTCCTTCATGAGATATTGCAACACTTAGAAAAAGTGTACAGCGCCAGCAGACAATGAATTTTCAGCACTAAAAAAACGAAACTTCATTAACAGCTAAACTAAAAGTTTCCAATGTAAATTTCCACCTTTATATAGTGTAAAAAGACATCCTGAAGCCTGGGCAGTCATTAATTTGATTGTCCAATATTTCCCTTATGAGATAATGCCTCTCATTGCAAATGTGTACAGCGCGAGCTGAAAATGCATTTACAGCACGAAAAAAACAAACTTTTATAACAGCTAAACCAAGCGTTTCCAATGTAAATTTCCACCTTTATAGAGTGTAAAAAGGCATCCTGAAGCCTGGGAAGTCATTAATTTGATTGTCCAGTATTTCCCTTATGAGATAATGCCTCACATAGCAAATGTGTACGGTGCGAGCTGAAAATGCATTTTAAGCACTAAAAAACCAAACTTTTATAACAGCTAAACCAAACGTTTCCAATGTAAATTTCCACCTTTATATAGTGTAAAAAGACATCCTGAAGCCTGGGCAGTCATTAATCTGATTGTCCAATATTTCCCTTATGAGATAATGCCTCTCATAGCAAATGTGTACAGCGCGAGCTGAAAATGTATTTACAGCACTAAAAAAACAAACTTTTATAACAGCTAAACCAAACGTTTCCAATGTAAATTTCCACCTTTATATAGTGTAGAAAGGCATCCTGAAGCCTGGAAAGTCATAAATTTGATTGTCCAGTATTTCCTTCATGAGATATTGCAACACTTAGAAAAAGTGTACAGCGCCAGCAGACAATGAATTTTCAGCACTAAAAAAACGAAACTTCATTAACAGCTAAACTAAACGTTTCCAATGTATATTTCCACCTTTATATAGTGTAAAAAGACATCCTGAAGCCTGGGCAGTCATTAATTTGATTGTCCAATATTTCCCTTATGAGATAATGCCTCTCATAGCAAATGTGTACAGCGCGAGCTGAAAATGCATTTACAGCACTAAAAAACCAAACTTTTATAACAGCTAAACCAAACGTTTCCAATGTACATTTCCACCTTTATATAGTGTAGAAAGGCATCCTGAAGCCTGGAAAGTCATTAATTTGATTGTCCAGTATTTCCTTCATGAGATATTGCAACACTTAGAAAAAGTGTACAGCGCCAGCAGACAATGAATTTTCAGACCTAAAAAAACGAAACTTCATTAACAGCTAAACTAAAAGTTTCCAATGTAAATTTCCACCTTTATATAGTGTAAAAAGACATCCTGAAGCCTAGGCAGCCATTAATTTGATTGTCCAATATTTCCCTTATGAGATAATGCCTCTCATAGCAAATGTGTACAGCGCGAGCTGAAAATGCATTTACAGCACTAAAAAACCAAACTTTTATAACAGCTAAACCAAACGTTTCCAATGTAAATTTCCACCTTTATATAGTGTAAAAAGACATCCTGAGGCCTGGAAAGTCATTAATTTGATTGTCCAGTATTTCCTTCATGAGATATTGCAACACTTAGAAAAAGTGTACAGCGCCAGCAGACAATGAATTTTCAGCACTAAAAAAAACGAAACTTCATTAAAAGCTAAACTAAACGTTTCCAATGTAAATTTCCATCTTTATATAGTGTAAAAAGACATCCTGAAGCCTGGGCAGTCATTAATTTGATTGTCCAATATTTCCCTAATGAGATAATGCCTCTCATTGCAAATGTGTACAGCGCGAGCTGAAAATGCATTTACAGCACGAAAAAAACAAACTTTTATAACAGCTAAACCAAACGTTTCCAATGTAAATTTCCACCTTTATAGAGTGTAAAAAGGCATCCTGAAGCCTGGGAAGTCATTAATTTGATTGTCCAGTATTTCCCTTATGAGATAATGCCTCACATAGCAAATGTGTACAGTGCGAGCTGAAAATGCATTTACAGCACTAAAAAACCAAACTTTTATAACAGCTAAACCAAACGTTTCCAATGTAAATTTCCACCTTTATATGGTGTAAAAAGACATCCTGAAGCCTGGGCAGTCATTAATTTGATTGTCCAATATTTCCCTTATGAGATAATGCCTCTCATAGCAAATGTGTACAGTGCGAGCTGAAAATGCATTTACAGCACTAAAAAACCAAACTTTTATAACAGCTAAACCAAACGTTTCAAATGTAAATTTCCACCTTTATATAGTGTAGAAAGGCATCCTGAAGCCTGGAAAGTCATTAATTTGATTGTCCAGTATTTCATTCATGAGATATTGCAACACTTAGAAAAAGTGTACAGCGCCAGCAGACAATGAATTTTCAGCACTAAAAAAACGAAACTTCATTAACAGCTAAACCAAACGTTTCCAATGTAAATTTCCACATTTATAGAGTATAAAAAGGCATCCTGAAGCCTGGGAAGTCATTAATTTGATTGTCCAGTATTTCCCTTATGAGATAATGCCTCACATAGCAAATGTGTACAGTGCGAGCTGAAAATGCATTTTCAAGCACTAAAAAACCAAACTTTTATAACAGCTAAACCAAACGTTTCCAATGTAAATTTCCACCTTTATATAGTGTAAAAAGACATCCTGAAGCCTGGGCAGTCATTAATTTGATTGTCCAGTATTTCCCTTATGAGATAATGCCTCACATAGCAAATGTGTACAGCGCGAGCTGAAAATGCATTTACAGCACTAAAAAAACAAACTTTTATAACAGCTAAACTAAACGTTTCCAATGTAAATTTCCACATTTATATAGTGTAAAAAGACATCCTGAAGCCTGGGCAGTCATTAATTTGATTGTCCAATATTTCCCTTATGAGATAATGGCTCTCATAGCAAATGTGTACAGCGCGAGCTGAAAATGCATTTACAGCACTAAAAAACCAAACTTTTATAACAGCTAAACCAAACGTTTCCAATGTAAATTCCCACCTTTATATAGTGTAGAAAGGCATCATGAAGCCTGGAAAGTCATTAATTTGATTGTCCAGTATTTCCTTCATGAGATATTGCAACACTTAGAAAAAGTGTACAGCGCCAGCAGACAATGAATTTTCAGCACTAAAAAAACGAAACTTCATTAACAGCTAAACCAAACGTTTCCAATGTAAATTTCCACATTTATAGAGTGTAAAAAGGCATCCTGAAGCCTGGGAAGTCATTAATTTGATTGTCCAGTATTTTCCTTATGAGATAATGCCTCACATAGCAAATGTGTACAGTGCGAGCTGAAAATGCATTTTCAGCACTAAAAAACCAAACTTTTATAACAGCTAAACCAAACGTTTCCAATGAAAATTTCCACCTTTATATAGTGTAAAAAGACATCCTGAAGCCTGGGCAGTCATTAATTTGATTGTCCAATATTTCCCTTATGAGATAATGCCTCTCATAGCAAATGTGTACAGCGCGAGCTGAAAATGCATTTACAGCACTAAAAAACCAAACTTTTATAACAGCTAAACCAAACGTTTCCAATGTACATTTCCACCTTTATATAGTGTAGAAAGGCATCCTGAAGCCTGGAAAGTCATTAATTTGATTGTCCAGTATTTCCTTCATGAGATATTGCAACACTTAGAAAAAGTGTACAGCGCCAGCAGACAATGAATTTTCAGCACTAAAAAAACGAAACTTCATTAACAGCTAAACTAAAAGTTTCCAATGTAAATTTCCACCTTTATATAGTGTAAAAAGACATCCTGAAGCCTAGGCAGCCATTAATTTGATTGTCCAATATTTCCCTTATGAGATAATGCCTCTCATAGCAAATGTGTACAGCGCGAGCTGAAAATGCATTTACAGCACTAAAAAACCAAACTTTTATAACAGCTAAACCAAACGTTTCCAATGTAAATTTCCACCTTTATATAGTGTAAAATGACATCCTGAGGCCTGGAAAGTCATTAATTTGATTGTCCAGTATTTCCTTCATGAGATATTGCAACACTTAGAAAAAGTGTACAGCGCCAGCAGACAATGAATTTTCAGCACTAAAAAAAACGAAACTTCATTAAAAGCTAAACTAAACGTTTCCAATGTAAATTTCCACCTTTATATAGTGTAAAAAGACATCCTGAAGCCTGGGCAGTCATTAATTTGATTGTCCAATATTTCCCTTATGAGATAATGCCTCTCATTGCAAATGTGTACAGCGCGAGCTGAAAATGCATTTACAGCACTAAAAAACCAAACTTTTATAACAGCTAAACCAAACGTTTCCAATGTAAATTTCCACCTTTATATAGTGTAGAAAGGCATCCTGAAGCCTGGAAAGTCATTAATTTGATTGTCCAGTATTTCCTTCATGAGATATTGCAACACTTAGAAAAAGTGTACAGCGCCAGCAGACAATGAATTTTCAGCACTAAAAAAAACGAAACTTCATTAACAGCTAAACTAAACGTTTCCAATGTAAATTTCCACCTTTATATAGTGTAAAAAGACATCCTGAAGCCTGGGCAGTCATTAATTTGATTGTCCAATATTTCCCTTATGAGATAATGCCTCTCATTGCAAATGTGTACAGCGCGAGCTGAAAATGCATTTACAGCACGAAAAAAACAAACTTTTATAACAGCTAAACCAAACGTTTCCAATGTAAATTTCCACCTTTATAGAGTGTAAAAAAACATCCTGAAGCCTGGGAAGTCATTAATTTGATTGTCCAGTATTTCCCTTATGAGATAATGCCTCACATAGCAAATGTGTACAGTGCGAGCTGAAAATGCATTTTAAGCACTAAAAAACCAAACTTTTATAACAGCTAAACCAAACGTTTCCAATGTAAATTTCCACCTTTATATAGTGTAAAAAGACATCCTGAAGCCTGGGCAGTCATTAATTTGATTGTCCAATATTTCCCTTATGAGATAATGCCTCTCATAGCAAATGTGTACAGCGCGAGCTGAAAATGCATTTACAGCACTAAAAAACCAAACTTTTATAACAGCTAAACCAAACGTTTCAAATGTAAATTTCCACCTTTATATAGTGTAGAAAGGCATCCTGAAGCCTGGAAAGTCATTAATTTGATTGTCCAGTATTTCCTTCATGAGATATTGCAACACTTAGAAAGAGTGTTACAGCGCCAGCAGACAATGAATTTTCAGCACTAAAAAAACGAAACTTCATTAACAGCTAAACCAAACGTTTCCAATGTAAATTTCCACATTTATAGAGTGTAAAAAGGCATCCTGAAGCCTGGGAAGTCATTAATTTGATTGTCCAGTATTTCCCTTATGAGATAATGCCTCACATAGCAAATGTGTACAGTGCGAGCTGAAAATGCATTTTCAGCATTAAAAAACCCAACTTTTATAACAGCTAAACCAAACGTTTCCAATGTAAATTTCCACCTTTATATAGTGTAAAAAGACATCCTGAAGCCTGGGCAGTCATTAATTTGATTGTCCAATATTTCCCTTTTGATATAATGCCTCTCATAGCAAATGTGTACAGCGCGAGCTGAAAATGCATTTACAGCACTAAAAAACCAAACTTTTATAACAGCTAAACCAAACGTTTCCAATGTACATTTCCACCTTTATATAGTGTAGAAAGGCATCCTGAAGCCTGGAAAGTCATTAATTTGATTGTCCAGTATTTCCTTCATGAGATATTGCAACACTTAGAAAAAGTGTACAGCGCCAGCAGACAATGAATTTTCAGCACTAAAAAAACGACACTTCATTAACAGCTAAACTAAACGTTTCCTATGTAAATTTCCACCCTTATATAGTGTAAAAAGACATCCTGAAGCCTGGGCAGTCATTATTTTGATTGTCCAATATTTCCCTTATGAGATAATGCCTCTCATAGCAAATGTGTACAGCGCGAGCTGAAAATGCATTTACAGCACTAAAAAAACCAAACTTTTATAACAGCTAAACCAAACGTTTCCAATGTACATTTCCACCTTTATATAGTGTAGAAAGGCATCCTGAAGCCTGGAAAGTCATTAATTTGATTGTCCAGTATTTCCTTCATGAGATATTGCAACACTTAGAAAAAGTGTACAGCGCCAGCAGACAATGAATTTTCAGCACTAAAAAAACGAAACTTCATTAACAGCTAAACCAAACGTTTCCAATGTAAATTTCCACATTTATAGAGTGTAAAAAGGCATCCTGAAGCCTGGGAAGTCATTAATTTGATTGTCCAGTATTTCCCTTATGAGATAATGCCTCACATAGCAAATGTGTACAGTGCGAGCTGAAAATGCATTTTCAGCACTAAAAAACCAAACTTTTATAACAGCTAAACCAAACGTTTCCAATGTAAATTTCCACCTTTATATAGTGTAAAAAGACATCCTGAAGCCTGGGCAGTCATTAATTTGATTGTCCAGTATTTCCCTTATGAGATAATGCCTCACATAGCAAATGTGTACAGTGCGAGCTGAAAATGCATTTTCAGCACTAAAAAACCAAACTTTTATAACAGCTAAACCAAACGTTTCCAATGTAAATTTCCACCTTTATATAGTGTAAAAAGACATCCTGAAGCCTGGGCAGTCATTAATTTGATTGTCCAATATTTCCCTTATGAGATAATGCCTCTCATAGCAAATGTGTACAGTGCGAGCTGAAAATGCATTTACAGCACTAAAAAACCAAACTTTTATAACAGCTAAACCAAACGTTTCAAATGTAAATTTCCACCTTTATATAGTGTAGAAAGGCATCCTGAAGCCTGGAAAGTCATTAATTTGATTGTCCAGTATTTCCTTCATGAGATATTGCAACACTTAGAAAAAGTGTACAGCGCCAGCAGACAATGAATTTTCAGCACTAAAAAAACGAAACTTCATTAACAGCTAAACCAAACGTTTCCAATGTAAATTTCCACATTTATAGAGTGTAAAAAGGCATCCTGAAGCCTGGGAAGTCATTAATTTGATTGTCCAGTATTTCCCTTATGAGATAATGCCTCACATAGCAAATGTGTACAGTGCGAGTTGAAAATGCATTTTCAGCACTAAAAAACCAAACTTTTATAACAGCTAAACCAAACGTTTCCAATGTAAATTTCCACCTTTATATAGTGTAAAAAGACATCCTGAAGCCTGGGCAGTCATTAATTTGATTGTCCAGTATTTCCCTTATGAGATAATGCCTCACATAGCAAATGTGTACAGCGCGAGCTGAAAATGCATTTACAGCACTAAAAAAACAAACTTTTATAACAGCTAAACTAAACGTTTCCAATGTAAATTTCCACCTTTATATAGTGTAAAAAGACATCCTGAAGCCTGGGCAGTCATTAATTTGATTGTCCAATATTTCCCTTATGAGATAATGCCTCTCATAGCAAATGTGTACAGCGCGAGCTGAAAATGCATTTACAGCACTAAAAAAACAAACTTTTATAACAGCTAAACCAAACGTTTCCAATGTAAATTCCCACCTTTATATAGTGTAGAAAGGCATCATGAAGCCTGGAAAGTCATTAATTTGATTGTCCAGTATTTCCTTCATGAGATATTGCAACACTTAGAAAAAGTGTACAGCGCCAGCAGACAATGAATTTTCAGCACTAAAAAAACGAAACTTCATTAACAGCTAAACCAAACGTTTCCAATGTAAATTTCCACATTTATAGAGTGTAAAAAGGCATCCTGAAGCCTGGGAAGTCATTAATTTGATTGTCCAGTATTTCCCTTATGAGATAATGCCTCACATAGCAAATGTGTACAGTGCGAGCTGAAAATGCATTTTCAGCACTAAAAAAACAAACTTTCATAACAGCTAAACCAAACGTTTCCAATGTAAATTTCCACCTTTATATAGTGTAAAAAGACATCCTGAAGCCTGGGCAGTCATTAATTTGATTGTCCAGTATTTCCCTTATGAGATAATGCCTCACATAGCAAATGTGTACAGTGCGAGCTGAAAATGCATTTACAGCACTAAAAAACCAAACTTTTATAACAGCTAAACCAAACGTTTCCAATGTAAATTTCCACCTTTATATAGTGTAGAAAGGCATCCTGAAGCCTGGAAAGTCATTGATTTGATTGTCCAGTATTTCCTTCATGAGATATTGCAACACTTAGAAAAAGTGTACAGCGCCAGCAGACAATGAATTTTCAGCACTAAAAAAACGAAACTTCATTAACAGCTAAACTAAACGTTTCCAATGTAAATTTCCACCTTTATATAGAGTAAAAAGACATCCTGAAGCCTGGGCAGCCATTAATTTGATTGTCCAATATTTCCCTTATGAGATAATGCCTCTCATAGCAAATGTGTACAGCGCGAGCTGAAAATGCATTTACAGCACTAAAAAACCAAACTTTTATAACACCTAAACCAAACGTTTCAAATGTAAATTTCCACCTTTATATAGTGTAGAAAGGCATCCTGAAGCCTGGAAAGTCATTAATTTGATTGTCCAGTATTTCCTTCATGAGATATTGCAACACTTAGAAAAAGTGTACAGCGCCAGCAGACAATGAATTTTCAGCACTAAAAAAACGAAACTTCATTAACAGCTAAACCAAACGTTTCCAATGTAAATTTCCACATTTATAGAGTGTAAAAAGGCATCCTGAAGCCTGGGAAGTCATTAATTTGATTGTCCAGTATTTCCCTTATGAGATAATGCCTCACATAGCAAATGTGTACAGTGCGAGCTGAAAATGCATTTTCAGCACTAAAAAACCAAACTTTTATAACAGCTAAACCAAACGTTTCCAATGTAAATTTCCACCTTTATATAGTGTAAAAAGACATCCTGAAGCCTGGGCAGTCATTAATTTGATTGTCCAGTATTTCCCTTATGAGATAATGCCTCACATAGCAAATGTGTACAGCGCGAGCTGAAAATGCATTTACAGCACTAAAAAAACAAACTTTTATAACAGCTAAACTAAACGTTTCCAATGTAAATTTCCACCTTTATATAGTGTAAAAAGACATCCTGAAGCCTGGGCAGTCATTAATTTGATTGTCCAATATTTCCCTTATGAGATAATGCCTCTCATAGCAAATGTGTACAGCGCGAGCTGAAAATGCATTTACAGCACTAAAAAAACAAACTTTTATAACAGCTAAACCAAACGTTTCCAATGTAAATTCCCACCTTTATATAGTGTAGAAAGGCATCATGAAGCCTGGAAAGTCATTAATTTGATTGTCCAGTATTTCCTTCATGAGATATTGCAACACTTAGAAAAAGTGTACAGCGCCAGCAGACAATGAATTTTCAGCACTAAAAAAACGAAACTTCATTAACAGCTAAACCAAACGTTTCCAATGTAAATTTCCACATTTATAGAGTGTAAAAAGGCATCCTGAAGCCTGGGAAGTCATTAATTTGATTGTCCAGTATTTCCCTTATGAGATAATGCCTCACATAGCAAATGTGTACAGTGCGAGCTGAAAATGCATTTTCAGCACTAAAAAAACAAACTTTTATAACAGCTAAACCAAACGTTTCCAATGTAAATTTCCACCTTTATATAGTGTAAAAAGACATCCTGAAGCCTGGGCAGTCATTAATTTGATTGTCCAGTATTTCCCTTATGAGATAATGCCTCACATTAGCAAATGTGTACAGTGCGAGCTGAAAATGCATTTTCAGCACTAAAAAAACCAAACTTTTATAACAGCTAAACCAAACGTTTCCAATGTAAATTTCCACCTTTATATAGTGTAAAAAGACATCCTGAAGCCTGGGCAGTCATTAATTTGATTGTCCAATATTTCCCTTATGAGATAATGCCTCTCATAGCAAATGTGTACAGCGCGAGCTGAAAATGCATTTACAGCATTAAAAAACCAAACTTTTATAACAGCTAAACCAAACGTTTCCAATGTAAATTTCCACCTTTATATAGTGTAGAAAGGCATCCTGAAGCCTGGAAAGTCATTGATTTGATTGTCCAGTATTTCCTTCATGAGATATTGCAACACTTAGAAAAAGTGTACAGCGCCAGCAGACAATGAATTTTCAGCACTAAAAAAACGAAACTTCATTAACAGCTAAACTAAACGTTTCCAATGTAAATTTCCACCTTTATATAGAGTAAAAAGACATCCTGAAGCCTGGGCAGCCATTAATTTGATTGTCCAATATTTCCCTTATGAGATAATGCCTCTCATTGCAAATGTGTACAGCGCGAGCTGAAAATGCATTTACAGCACTAAAAAAACAAACTTTTATAACAGCTAAACCAAACGTTTCCAATGTAAATTTCCACCTTTATATAGTGTAGAAAGGCATCCTGAAGCCTGGAAAGTCATTGATTTGATTGTCCAGTATTTCCTTCATGAGATATTGCAACACTTAGAAAAAGTGTACAGCGCCAGCAGACAATGAATTTTCAGCACTAAAAAAACGAAACTTCATTAACAGCTAAACTAAACGTTTCCAATGTAAATTTCCACCTTTATATAGTGTAAAAAGACATCCTGAAGCCTGGGCAGTCATTAATTTGATTGTCCAATATTTCCCTTATGAGATAATGCCTCTCATAGCAAATGTGTACAGCGCGAGCTGAAAATGCATTTACTCCACTAAAAAACCAAACTTTTATAACAGCTAAACCAAACGTTTCCAATGTAAATTTCCACCTTTATATAGTGTAAAAAGACATCCTGAAGCCTGGGCAGTCATTAATTTGATTGTCCAGTATTTCCCTTATGAGATAATGCCTCACATAGCAAATGTGTACAGCGCGAGCTGAAAATGCATTTACAGCACTAAAAAACCAAACTTTTATAACAGCTAAACCAAACGTTTCCAATGTAAATTTCCACATTTATATAGTGTAAAAAGACATCCTGAAGCCTGGGCAGTCATTAATTTGATTGTCCAGTATTTCCTTCATGAGATATTGCAACACTTAGAAAAAGTGTACAGCGCCAGCAGACAATGAATTTTCAGCACTAAAAAAACCGAAACTTCATTAACAGCTAAACTAAACGTTTCCAATGTAAATTTCCACCTTTATATAGTGTAAAAAGACATCCTGAAGCCTGGGCAGTCATTAATTTGATTGTCCAATATTTCCCTTATGAGATAATGCCTCTCATTGCAAATGTGTACAGCGCGAGCTGAAAATGCATTTACAGCACGAAAAAAACAAACTTTTATAACAGCTAAACCAAACGTTTCCAATGTAAATTTCCACCTTTATAGAGTGTAAAAAGGCATCCTGAAGCCTGGGAAGTCATTAATTTGATTGTCCAGTATTTCCCTTATGAGATAATGCCTCACATAGCAAATGTGTACAGTGCGAGCTGAAAATGCATTTTAAGCACTAAAAAACCAAACTTTTATAACAGCTAAACCAAACGTTTCCAATGTAAATTTCCACCTTTATATAGTGTAAAAAGACATCCTGAAGCCTGGGCAGTCATTAATTTGATTGTCCAATATTTCCCTTATGAGATAATGCCTCTCATAGCAAATGTGTACAGCGCGAGCTGAAAATGTATTTACAGCACTAAAAAAACAAACTTTTATAACAGCTAAACCAAACGTTTCCAATGTAAATGTCCACCTTTATATAGTGTAGAAAGGCATCCTGAAGCCTGGAAAGTCATAAATTTGATTGTCCAGTATTTCCTTCATGAGATATTGCAACACTTAGAAAAAGTGTACAGCGCCAGCAGACAATGAATTTTCAGCACTAAAAAAACGAAACTTCATTAACAGCTAAACTAAACGTTTCCAATGTATATTTCCACCTTTATATAGTGTAAAAAGACATCCTGAAGCCTGGGCAGTCATTAATTTGATTGTCCAATATTTCCCTTATGAGATAATGCCTCTCATAGCAAATGTGTACAGCGCGAGCTGAAAATGCATTTACTCCACTAAAAAACCAAACTTTTATAACAGCTAAACCAAACGTTTCAAATGTAAATTTCCACCTTTATATAGTGTAGAAAGGCATCCTGAAGCCTGGAAAGTCATTAATTTGATTGTCCAGTATTTCCTTCATGAGATATTGCAACACTTAGAAAAAGTGTACAGCGCCAGCAGACAATGAATTTTCAGCACTAAAAAAACGACACTTCATTAACAGCTAAACTAAACGTTTCCTATGTAAATTTCCACCCTTATATAGTGTAAAAAGACATCCTGAAGCCTGGGCAGTCATTATTTTGATTGTCCAATATTTCCCTTATGAGATAATGCCTCTCATAGCAAATGTGTACAGCGCGAGCTGAAAATGCATTTACAGCACTAAAAAAACCAAACTTTTATAACAGCTAAACCAAACGTTTCCAATGTACATTTCCACCTTTATATAGTGTAGAAAGGCATCCTGAAGCCTGGAAAGTCATTAATTTGATTGTCCAGTATTTCCTTCATGAGATATTGCAACACTTAGAAAAAGTGTACAGCGCCAGCAGACAATGAATTTTCAAGCACTAAAAAAACGAAACTTCATTAACAGCTAAACCAAACGTTTCCAATGTAAATTTCCACATTTATAGAGTGTAAAAAGGCATCCTGAAGCCTGGGAAGTCATTAATTTGATTGTCCAGTATTTCCCTTATGAGATAATGCCTCACATAGCAAATGTGTACAGTGCGAGCTGAAAATGCATTTTCAGCACTAAAAAACCAAACTTTTATAACAGCTAAACCAAACGTTTCCAATGTAAATTTCCACCTTTATATAGTGTAAAAAGACATCCTGAAGCCTGGGCAGTCATTAATTTGATTGTCCAGTATTTCCCTTATGAGATAATGCCTCACATAGCAAATGTGTACAGTGCGAGCTGAAAATGCATTTTCAGCACTAAAAAACCAAACTTTTATAACAGCTAAACCAAACGTTTCCAATGTAAATTTCCACCTTTATATAGTGTAAAAAGACATCCTGAAGCCTGGGCAGTCATTAATTTGATTGTCCAGTATTTCCCTTATGAGATAATGCCTCACATAGCAAATGTGTACAGTGCGAGCTGAAAATGCATTTTCAGCACTAAAAAAACCAAACTTTTATAACAGCTAAACCAAACGTTTCCAATGTAAATTTCCACCTTTATATAGTGTAAAAAGACATCCTGAAGCCTGGGCAGTCATTAATTTGATTGTCCAATATTTCCCTTATGAGATAATGCCTCTCATAGCAAATGTGTACAGTGCGAGCTGAAAATGCATTTACAGCACTAAAAAACCAAACTTTTATAACAGCTAAACCAAACGTTTCAAATGTAAATTTCCACCTTTATATAGTGTAGAAAGGCATCCTGAAGCCTGGAAAGTCATTAATTTGATTGTCCAGTATTTCCTTCATGAGATATTGCAACACTTAGAAAAAGTGTACAGCGCCAGCAGACAATGAATTTTCAGCACTAAAAAAACGAAACTTCATTAACAGCTAAACCAAACGTTTCCAATGTAAATTTCCACATTTATAGAGTGTAAAAAGGCATCCTGAAGCCTGGGAAGTCATTAATTTGATTGTCCAGTATTTCCCTTATGAGATAATGCCTCACATAGCAAATGTGTACAGTGCGAGCTGAAAATGCATTTTCAGCACTAAAAAACCAAACTTTTATAACAGCTAAACCAAACGTTTCCAATGTAAATTTCCACCTTTATATAGTGTAAAAAGACATCCTGAAGCCTGGGCAGTCATTAATTTGATTGTCCAATATTTCCCTTATGAGATAATGCCTCTCATAGCAAATGTGTACAGCGCGAGCTGAAAATGCATTTACAGCACTAAAAAAACAAACTTTTATAACAGCTAAACCAAACGTTTCCAATGTAAATTCCCACCTTTATATAGTGTAGAAAGGCATCATGAAGCCTGGAAAGTCATTAATTTGATTGTCCAGTATTTCCTTCATGAGATATTGCAACACTTAGAAAAAGTGTACAGCGCCAGCAGACAATGAATTTTCAGCACTAAAAAAACGAAACTTCATTAACAGCTAAACCAAACGTTTCCAATGTAAATTTCCACATTTATAGAGTGTAAAAAGGCATCCTGAAGCCTGGGAAGTCATTAATTTGATTGTCCAGTATTTCCCTTATGAGATAATGCCTCACATAGCAAATGTGTACAGTGCGAGCTGAAAATGCATTTTCAGCACTAAAAAAACAAACTTTTATAACAGCTAAACCAAACGTTTCCAATGTAAATTTCCACCTTTATATAGTGTAAAAAGACATCCTGAAGCCTGGGCAGTCATTAATTTGATTGTCCAGTATTTCCCTTATGAGATAATGCCTCACATAGCAAATGTGTACAGTGCGAGCTGAAAATGCATTTTCAGCACTAAAAAAACCAAACTTTTATAACAGCTAAACCAAACGTTTCCAATGTAAATTTCCACCTTTATATAGTGTAAAAAGACATCCTGAAGCCTGGGCAGTCATTAATTTGATTGTCCAATATTTCCCTTATGAGATAATGCCTCTCATAGCAAATGTGTACAGCGCGAGCTGAAAATGCATTTACAGCATTAAAAAACCAAACTTTTATAACAGCTAAACCAAACGTTTCCAATGTAAATTTCCACCTTTATATAGTGTAGAAAGGCATCCTGAAGCCTGGAAAGTCATTGATTTGATTGTCCAGTATTTCCTTCATGAGATATTGCAACACTTAGAAAAAGTGTACAGCGCCAGCAGACAATGAATTTTCAGCACTAAAAAAACGAAACTTCATTAACAGCTAAACTAAACGTTTCCAATGTAAATTTCCACCTTTATATAGAGTAAAAAGACATCCTGAAGCCTGGGCAGCCATTAATTTGATTGTCCAATATTTCCCTTATGAGATAATGCCTCTCATAGCAAATGTGTACAGCGCGAGCTGAAAATGCATTTACAGCACTAAAAAAACAAACTTTTATAACAGCTAAACCAAACGTTTCCAATGTAAATTTCCACCTTTATATAGTGTAAAAAGACATCCTGAAGCCTGGGCAGTCATTAATTTGATTGTCCAAAATTTCCCTTATGAGATAATGCCTCTCATAGCAAATGTGTACAGCGCGAGCTGAAAATGCATTTACAGCACTAAAAAACCAAACTTTTATAACAGCTAAACCAAACGTTTCCAATGTAAATTTCCACCTTTATATAGTGTAGAAAGGCATCCTGAAGCCTGGAAAGTCATTAATTTGATTGTCCAGTATTTCCTTCATGAGATATTGCAACACTTAGAAAAAGTGTACAGCGCCAGCAGACAATGAATTTTCAGCACTAAAAAAACGAAACTTCATTAACAGCTAAACTAAACGTTTCCAATGTAAATTTCCACCTTTATATAGTGTAAAAAGACATCCTGAAGCCTGGGCAGTCATTAATTTGATTGTCCAATATTTCCCTTATGAGATAATGCCTCTCATAGCAAATGTGTACAGCGCGAGCTGAAAATGCATTTACTCCACTAAAAAACCAAACTTTTATAACAGCTAAACCAAACGTTTCCAATGTAAATTTCCACCTTTATATAGTGTAAAAAGACATCCTGAAGCCTGGGCAGTCATTAATTTGATTGTCCAGTATTTCCCTTATGAGATAATGCCTCACATAGCAAATGTGTACAGCGCGAGCTGAAAATGCATTTACAGCACTAAAAAACCAAACTTTTATAACAGCTAAACCAAACGTTTCCAATGTAAATTTCCACATTTATATAGTGTAAAAAGACATCCTGAAGCCTGGGCAGTCATTAATTTGATTGTCCAGTATTTCCTTCATGAGATATTGCAACACTTAGAAAAAGTGTACAGCGCCAGCAGACAATGAATTTTCAGCACTAAAAAAACCGAAACTTCATTAACAGCTAAACTAAACGTTTCCAATGTAAATTTCCACCTTTATATAGTGTAAAAAGACATCCTGAAGCCTGGGCAGTCATTAATTTGATTGTCCAATATTTCCCTTATGAGATAATGCCTCTCATTGCAAATGTGTACAGCGCGAGCTGAAAATGCATTTACAGCACGAAAAAAACAAACTTTTATAACAGCTAAACCAAACGTTTCCAATGTAAATTTCCACCTTTATAGAGTGTAAAAAGACATCCTGAAGCCTGGGCAGTCATTAATTTGATTGTCCAGTATTTCCCTTATGAGATAATGCCTCACATAGCAAATGTGTACAGTGCGAGCTGAAAATGCATTTTAAGCACTAAAAAACCAAACTTTTATAACAGCTAAACCAAACGTTTCCAATGTAAATTTCCACCTTTATATAGTGTAAAAAGACATCCTGAAGCCTGGGCAGTCATTAATTTGATTGTCCAATATTTCCCTTATGAGATAATGCCTCTCATAGCAAATGTGTACAGCGCGAGCTGAAAATGTATTTACAGCACTAAAAAAACAAACTTTTATAACAGCTAAACCAAACGTTTCCAATGTAAATGTCCACCTTTATATAGTGTAGAAAGGCATCCTGAAGCCTGGAAAGTCATTAATTTGATTGTCCAGTATTTCCTTCATGAGATATTGCAACACTTAGAAAAAGTGTACAGCGCCAGCAGACAATGAATTTTCAGCACTAAAAAAACGAAACTTCATTAACAGCTAAACTAAACGTTTCCAATGTATATTTCCACCTTTATATAGTGTAAAAAGACATCCTGAAGCCTGGGCAGTCATTAATTTGATTGTCCAATATTTCCCTTATGAGATAATGCCTCTCATAGCAAATGTGTACAGCGCGAGCTGAAAATGCATTTACTCCACTAAAAAACCAAACTTTTATAACAGCTAAACCAAACGTTTCAAATGTAAATTTCCACCTTTATATAGTGTAGAAAGGCATCCTGAAGCCTGGAAAGTCATTAATTTGATTGTCCAGTATTTCCTTCATGAGATATTGCAACACTTAGAAAAAGTGTACAGCGCCAGCAGACAATGAATTTTCAGCACTAAAAAAACGAAACTTCATTAACAGCTAAACCAAACGTTTCCAATGTAAATTTCCACATTTATAGAGTGTAAAAAGGCATCCTGAAGCCTGGGAAGTCATTAATTTGATTGTCCAGTATTTCCCTTATGAGATAATGCCTCACATAGCAAATGTGTACAGTGCGAGCTGAAAATGCATTTTCAGCACTAAATAACCAAACTTTTATAACAGCTAAACCAAACGTTTCCAATGTAAATTTCCACCTTTATATAGTGTAAAAAGACATCCTGAAGCCTGGGCAGTCATTAATTTGATTGTCCAGTATTTCCCTTATGAGATAATGCCTCACATAGCAAATGTGTACAGCGCGAGCTGAAAATGCATTTACAGCACTAAAAAAACAAACTTTTATAACAGCTAAACTAAACGTTTCCAATGTAAATTTCCACCTTTATATAGTGTAAAAAGACATCCTGAAGCCTGGGCAGTCATTAATTTGATTGTCCAATATTTCCCTTATGAGATAATGCCTCTCATAGCAAATGTGTACAGCGCGAGCTGAAAATGCATTTACAGCACTTAAAAAACCAAACTTTTATAACAGCTAAACCAAACGTTTCCAATGTAAATTCCCACCTTTATATAGTGTAGAAAGGCATCATTAAGCCTGGAAAGTCATTAATTTGATTGTCCAGTATTTCCTTCATGAGATATTGCAACACTTAGAAAAAGTGTACAGCGCCAGCAGACAATGAATCTTCAGCACTAAAAAAACGAAACTTCATTAACAGCTAAACCAAACGTTTCCAATGTAAATTTCCACATTTATAGAGTGTAAAAAGGCATCCTGAAGCCTGGGAAGTCATTAATTTGATTGTCCAGTATTTCCCTTATGAGATAATGCCTCACATAGCAAATGTGTACAGCGCGAGCTGAAAATGCATTTACAGCACTAAAAAAACAAACTTTTATAACAGCTAAACTAAACGTTTCCAATGTAAATTTCCACCTTTATATAGTGTAAAAAGACATCCTGAAGCCTGGGCAGTCATTAATTTGATTGTCCAATATTTCCCTTATGAGATAATGCCTCTCATAGCAAATGTGTACAGCGCGAGCTGAAAATGCATTTACAGCACTTAAAAAACCAAACTTTTATAACAGCTAAACCAAACGTTTCCAATGTAAATTCCCACCTTTATATAGTGTAGAAAGGCATCATTAAGCCTGGAAAGTCATTAATTTGATTGTCCAGTATTTCCTTCATGAGATATTGCAACACTTAGAAAAAGTGTACAGCGCCAGCAGACAATGAATCTTCAGCACTAAAAAAACGAAACTTCATTAACAGCTAAACCAAACGTTTCCAATGTAAATTTCCACATTTATAGAGTGTAAAAAGGCATCCTGAAGCCTGGGAAGTCATTAATTTGATTGTCCAGTATTTCCCTTATGAGATAATGCCTCACATAGCAAATGTGTACAGTGCGAGCTGAAAATGCATTTTCAGCACTAAAAAACCAAACTTTTATAACAGCTAAACCAAACGTTTCCAATGTAAATTTCCACCTTTATATAGTGTAAAAAGACATCCTGAAGCCTGGGCAGTCATTAATTTGATTGTCCAATATTTCCCTTATGAGATAATGCCTCTCATAGCAAATGTGTACAGCGCGAGCTGAAAATGCATTTACAGCACTAAAAAAACAAACTTTTATAACAGCTAAACCAAACGTTTCCAATGTACATTTCCACCTTTATATAGTGTAGAAAGGCATCCTGAAGCCTGGAAAGTCATTAATTTGATTGTCCAGTATTTCCTTCATGAGATATTGCAACACTTAGAAAAAGTGTACAGCGCCAGCAGACAATGAATTTTCAGCACTAAAAAAACGAAACTTCATTAACAGCTAAACCAAACGTTTCCAATGTAAATTTCCACATTTATAGAGTGTAAAAAGGCATCCTGAAGCCTGGGAAGTCATTAATTTGATTGTCCAGTATTTCCCTTATGAGATAATGCCTCACATAGCAAATGTGTACAGTGCGAGCTGAAAATGCATTTACAGCACTAAAAAACCAAACTTTTATAACAGCTAAACCAAACGTTTCCAATGTAAATTTCCACCTTTATATAGTGTAGAAAGGCATCCTGAAGCCTGGAAAGTCATTGATTTGATTGTCCAGTATTTCCTTCATGAGATATTGCAACACTTAGAAAAAGTGTACAGCGCCAGCAGACAATGAATTTTCAGCACAAAAAAAACGAAACTTCATTAAAAGCTAAACTAAACGTTTCCAATGTAAATTTCCACCTTTATATAGTGTAAAAAGACATCCTGAAGCCTGGGCAGTCATTAATTTGATTGTCCAATATTTCCCTTATGAGATAATGCCTCTCATTGCAAATGTGTACAGCGCGAGCTGAAAATGCATTTACAGCACGAAAAAAACAAACTTTTATAACAGCTAAACCAAACGTTTCCAATGTAAATTTCCACCTTTATATAGTGTAAAAAGACATCCTGAAGCCTGGGCAGTCATTAATTTGATTGTCCAATATTTCCCTTATGAGATAATGCCTCTCATTGCAAATGTGTACAGCGCGAGCTGAAAATGCATTTACAGCACGAAAAAAACAAACTTTTATAACAGCTAAACCAAACGTTTCCAATGTAAATTTCCACCTTTATAGAGTGTAAAAAGGCATCCTGAAGCCTGGGAAGTCATTAATTTGATTGTCCAGTATTTACCTTATGAGATAATGCCTCACATAGCAAATGTGTACAGTGCGAGCTGAAAATGCATTTTAAGCACTAAAAAACCAAACTTTTATAACAGCTAAACCAAACGTTTCCAATGTAAATTTCCACCTTTATATAGTGTAAAAAGACATCCTGAAGCCTGGGCAGTCATTAATTTGATTGTCCAATATTTCCCTTATGAGATAATGCCTCTCATAGCAAATGTGTACAGTGCGAGCTGAAAATGCATTTTCAGCACTAAAAAAACCAAACTTTTATAACAGCTAAACCAAACGTTTCCAATGTAAATTTCCACCTTTATATAGAGTATAAAGACATCCTGAAGCCTGGGCAGCCATTAATTTGATTGTCCAATATTTCCCTTATGAGATAATGCCTCTCATAGCAAATGTGTACAGCGCGAGCTGAAAATGCATTTACAGCACTAAAAAACCAAACTTTTATAACAGCTAAACCAAACGTTTCCAATGTAAATTTCCACCTTTATATAGTGTAAAAAGACATCCTGAAGCCTGGGCAGTCATTAATTTGATTGTCCAATATTTCCCTTATGAGATAATGCCTCTCATAGCAAATGTGTACAGCGCGAGCTGAAAATGCATTTACAGCACTAAAAAACCAAACTTTTATAACAGCTAAACCAAACGTTTCCAATGTAAATTTCCACCTTTATATAGTGTAGAAAGGCATCCTGAAGCCTGGAAAGTCATTAATTTGATTGTCCAGTATTTCCTTCATGAGATATTGCAACACTTAGAAAAAGTGTACAGCGCCAGCAGACAATGAATTTTCAGCACTAAAAAAACGAAACTTCATTAACAGCTAAACCAAACGTTTCCAATGTAAATTTCCACATTTATAGAGTGTAAAAAGGCATCCTGAAGCCTGGGAAGTCATTAATTTGATTGTCCAGTATTTCCCTTATGAGATAATGCCTCACAGCAAATGTGTACAGTGCGAGCTGAAAATGCATTTTCAGCACTAAAAAAACAAACTTTTATAACAGCTAAACCAAACGTTTCCAATGTAAATTTCCACCTTTATATAGTGTAAAAAGACATCCTGAAGCCTGGGCAGTCATTAATTTGATTGTCCAGTATTTCCCTTATGAGATAATGCCTCACATAGCAAATGTGTACAGCGCGAGCTGAAAATGCATTTACAGCACTAAAAAACCAAACTTTTATAACAGCTAAACCAAACGTTTCCAATGTAAATTTCCACCTTTATATAGTGTAAAAAGACATCCTGAAGCCTGGGCAGTCATTAATTTGATTGTCCAGTATTTCCTTCATGAGATATTGCAACACTTAGAAAAAGTGTACAGCGCCAGCAGACAATGAATTTTCAGCACTAAAAAACCCGAAACTTCATTAACAGCTAAACTAAACGTTTCCAATGTAAATTTCCACCTTTATATAGTGTAAAAAGACATCCTGAAGCCTGGGCAGTCATTAATTTGATTGTCCAATATTTCCCTTATGAGATAATGCCTCTCATTGCAAATGTGTACAGCGCGAGCTGAAAATGCATTTACAGCACGAAAAAAACAAACTTTTATAACAGCTAAACCAAACGTTTCCAATGTAAATTTCCACCTTTATAGAGTGTAAATAGGCATCCTGAAGCCTGGGAAGTCATTAATTTGATTGTCCAGTAGTTCCCTTATGAGATAATGCCTCACATAGCAAATGTGTACAGTGCGAGCTGAAAATGCATTTTAAGCACTAAAAAACCAAACTTTTATAACAGCTAAACCAAACGTTTCCAATGTAAATTTCCACCTTTATATAGTGTAAAAAGACATCCTGAAGCCTGGGCAGTCATTAATTTGATTTTCCAATATTTCCCTTATGAGATAATGCCTCTCATAGCAAATGTGTACAGCGCGAGCTGAAAATGTATTTACAGCACTAAAAAAACAAACTTTTATAACAGCTAAACCAAACGTTTCCAATGTAAATTTCCACCTTTATATAGTGTAGAAAGGCGTCCTGAAGCCTGGAAAGTCATAAATTTGATTGTCCAGTATTTCCTTCATGAGATATTGCAACACTTAGAAAAAGTGTACAGCGCCAGCAGACAATGAATTTTCAGCACTAAAAAAACGAAACTTCATTAACAGCTAAACTAAACGTTTCCAATGTATATTTCCACCTTTATATACTGTAAAAAGACATCCTGAAGCCTGGGCAGTCATTAATTTGATTGTCCAATATTTCCCTTATGAGATAATGCCTCTCATAGCAAATGTGTACAGCGCGAGCTGAAAATGCATTTACAGCACTAAAAAACCAAACTTTTATAACAGCTAAACCAAACGTTTCCAATGTACATTTCCACCTTTATATAGTGTAGAAAGGCATCCTGAAGCCTGGAAAGTCATTAATTTGATTGTCCAGTATTTCCTTCATGAGATATTGCAACACTTAGAAAAAGTGTACAGCGCCAGCAGACAATGAATTTTCAGCACTAAAAAAACGAAACTTCATTAACAGCTAAACTAAAAGTTTCCAATGTAAATTTCCACCTTTATATAGTGTAAAAAGACATCCTGAAGCCTAGGCAGCCATTAATTTGATTGTCCAATATTTCCCTTATGAGATAATGCCTCTCATAGCAAATGTGTACAGCGCGAGCTGAAAATGCATTTACAGCAATAAAAAACCAAACTTTTATAACAACTAAACCAACCGTTTCCAATGTAAATTTCCACCTTTATATAGTGTAAAAAGACATCCTGAAGCCTGGGCAGTCATTAATTTGATTGTCCAATATATCCCTTATGAGATAATGCCTCTCATAGCAAATGTGTACAGCGCGAGCTGAAAATGCATTTACAGCACTAAAAAACCAAACTTTTATAACAGCTAAACCAAACGTTTCCAATGTAAATTTCCACCTTTATATAGTGTAGAAAGGCATCCTGAAGCCTGGAAAGTCATTAATTTGATTGTCCAGTATTTCCTTCATGAGATATTGCAACACTTAGAAAAAGTGTACAGCGCCAGCAGACAATGAATTTTCAGCACTAAAAAAAACGAAACTTCATTAACAGCTAAACTAAACGTTTCCAATGTAAATTTCCACCTTTATATAGTGTAAAAAGACATCCTGAAGCCTGGGCAGTCATTAATTTGATTGTCCAATATTTCCCTTATGAGATAATGCCTCTCATTGCAAATGTGTACAGCGCGAGCTGAAAATGCATTTACAGCACGAAAAAAACAAACTTTTATAACAGCTAAACCAAACGTTTCCAATGTAAATTTCCACCTTTATAGAGTGTAAAAAGGCATCCTGAAGCCTGGGAAGTCATTAATTTGATTGTCCAGTATTTCCCTTATGAGATAATGCCTCACATAGCAAATGTGTACAGTGCGAGCTGAAAATGCATTTACAGCACTAAAAAACCAAACTTTTATAACAGCTAAACCAAACGTTTCCAATGTAAATTTCCACCTTTATATAGTGTAGAAAGGCATCCTGAAGCCTGGAAAGTCATTAATTTGATTGTCCAGTATTTCCTTCATGAGATATTGCAACACTTAGAAAAAGTGTACAGCGCCAGCAGACAATGAATTTTCAGCACTAAAAAAAACGAAACTTCATTAACAGCTAAACTAAACGTTTCCAATGTAAATTTCCACCTTTATATAGTGTAAAAAGACATCCTGAAGCCTGGGCAGTCATTAATTTGATTGTCCAATATTTCCCTTATGAGATAATGCCTCTCATTGCAAATGTGTACAGTGCGAGCTGAAAATGCATTTTAAGCACTAAAAAACCAAACTTTTATAACAGCTAAACCAAACGTTTCCAATGTAAATTTCCACCTTTATATAGTGTAAAAAGACATCCTGAAGCCTGGGCAGTCATTAATTTGATTGTCCAATATTTCCCTTATGAGATAATGCCTCTCATAGCAAATGTGTACAGCGCGAGCTGAAAATGCATTTACAGCACTAAAAAACCAAACTTTTATAACAGCTAAACCAAACGTTTCAAATGTAAATTTCCACCTTTATATAGTGTAGAAAGGCATCCTGAAGCCTGGAAAGTCATTAATTTGATTGTCCAGTATTTCCTTCATGAGATATTGCAACACTTAGAAAAAGTGTACAGCGCCAGCAGACAATGAATTTTCAGCACTAAAAAAACGAAACTTCATTAACAGCTAAACCAAACGTTTCCAATGTAAATTTCCACATTTATAGAGTGTAAAAAGGCATCCTGAAGCCTGGGAAGTCATTAATTTGATTGTCCAGTATTTCCCTTATGAGATAATGCCTCACATAGCAAATGTGTACAGTGCGAGCTGAAAATGCATTTACAGCACTAAAAAACCAAACTTTTATAACAGCTAAACCAAACGTTTCCAATGTAAATTTCCACCTTTATATAGTGTAGAAAGGCATCCTGAAGCCTGGAAAGTCATTGATTTGATTGTCCAGTATTTCCTTCATGAGATATTGCAACACTTAGAAAAAGTGTACAGCGCCAGCAGACAATGAATTTTCAGCACTAAAAAAACGAAACTTCATTAACAGCTAAACTAAACGTTTCCAATGTAAATTTCCACCTTTATATAGAGTATAAAGACATCCTGAAGCCTGGGCAGCCATTAATTTGATTGTCCAATATTTCCCTTATGAGATAATGCCTCTCATAGCAAATGTGTACAGCGCGAGCTGAAAATGCATTTACAGCACTAAAAAACCAAACTTTTATAACAGCTAAACCAAACGTTTCCAATGTAAATTTCCACCTTTATATAGTGTAAAAAGACATCCTGAAGCCTGGGCAGTCATTAATTTGATTGTCCAATATTTCCCTTATGAGATAATGCCTCTCATAGCAAATGTGTACAGCGCGAGCTGAAAATGCATTTACAGCACTAAAAAACCAAACTTTTATAACAGCTAAACCAAACGTTTCCAATGTAAATTTCCACCTTTATATAGTGTAGAAAGGCATCCTGAAGCCTGGAAAGTCATTAATTTGATTGTCCAGTATTTCCTTCATGAGATATTGCAACACTTAGAAAAAGTGTACAGCGCCAGCAGACAATGAATTTTCAGCACTAAAAAAACGAAACTTCATTAACAGCTAAACCAAACGTTTCCAATGTAAATTTCCACATTTATAGAGTGTAAAAAGGCATCCTGAAGCCTGGGAAGTCATTAATTTGATTGTCCAGTATTTCCCTTATGAGATAATGCCTCACATAGCAAATGTGTACAGTGCGAGCTGAAAATGCATTTTCAGCACTAAAAAAACAAACTTTTATAACAGCTAAACCAAACGTTTCCAATGTAAATTTCCACCTTTATATAGTGTAAAAAGACATCCTGAAGCCTGGGCAGTCATTAATTTGATTGTCCAGTATTTCCCTTATGAGATAATGCCTCACATAGCAAATGTGTACAGCGCCAGCTGAAAATGCATTTACAGCACTAAAAAACCAAACTTTTATAACAGCTAAACCAAACGTTTCCAATGTAAATTTCCACCTTTATATAGTGTAAAAAGACATCCTGAAGCCTGGGCAGTCATTAATTTGATTGTCCAGTATTTCCTTCATGAGATATTGCAACACTTAGAAAAAGTGTACAGCGCCAGCAGACAATGAATTTTCAGCACTAAAAAAACCGAAACTTCATTAACAGCTAAACTAAACGTTTCCAATGTAAATTTCCACCTTTATATAGTGTAAAAAGACATCCTGAAGCCTGGGCAGTCATTAATTTGATTGTCCAATATTTCCCTTATGAGATAATGCCTCTCATTGCAAATGTGTACAGCGCGAGCTGAAAATGCATTTACAGCACGAAAAAAACAAACTTTTATAACAGCTAAACCAAACGTTTCCAATGTAAATTTCCACCTTTATAGAGTGTAAATAGGCATCCTGAAGCCTGGGAAGTCATTAATTTGATTGTCCAGTATTTCCCTTATGAGATAATGCCTCACATAGCAAATGTGTACAGTGCGAGCTGAAAATGCATTTTAAGCACTAAAAAACCAAACT
Source organism: Idiotropiscis lumnitzeri (assembly GCF_059441095.1). Lineage (NCBI taxonomy): Eukaryota > Metazoa > Chordata > Actinopteri > Syngnathiformes > Syngnathidae > Idiotropiscis > Idiotropiscis lumnitzeri. Next base: position 63,127 of record NW_028283724.1, on the reverse strand, counting down.
TTTATAACAGCTAAACCAAACGTTTCCAATGTAAATTTCCACCTATATATAGTGTAAAAAGACATCCTGAAGCCTGGGCAGTCATTAATTTGATTTTCCAATATTTCCCTTATGAGATAATGCCTCTCATAGCAAATGTGTACAGCGCGAGCTGAAAATGTATTTACAGCACTAAAAAAACAAACTTTTATAACAGCTAAACCAAACGTTTCCAATGTAAATTTCCACCTTTATATAGTGTAGAAAGGCATCCTAAAGCCTGGAAAGTCATAAATTTGATTGTCCAGTATTTCCTTCATGAGATATTGCAACACTTAGAAAAAGTGTACAGCGCCAGCAGACAATGAATTTTCAGCACTAAAAAAACGAAACTTCATTAACAGCTAAACTAAACGTTTCCAATGTATATTTCCACCTTTATATAGTGTAAAAAGACATCCTGAAGCCTGGGCAGTCATTAATTTGATTGTCCAATATTTCCCTTATGAGATAATGCCTCTCATAGCAAATGTGTACAGCGCGAGCTGAAAATGCATTTACAGCACTAAAAAACCAAACTTTTATAACAGCTAAACCAAACGTTTCCAATGTACATTTCCACCTTTATATAGTGTAGAAAGGCATCCTGAAGCCTGGAAAGTCATTAATTTGATTGTCCAGTATTTCCTTCATGAGATATTGCAACACTTAGAAAAAGTGTACAGCGCCAGCAGACAATGAATTTTCAGCACTAAAAAAACGAAACTTCATTAACAGCTAAACTAAAAGTTTCCAATGTAAATTTCCACCTTTATATAGTGTAAAAAGACATCCTGAAGCCTAGGCAGCCATTAATTTGATTGTCCAATATTTCCCTTATGAGATAATGCCTCTCATAGCAAATGTGTACAGCGCGAGCTGAAAATGCATTTACAGCAATAAAAAACCAAACTTTTATAACAACTAAACCAACCGTTTCCAATGTAAATTTCCACCTTTATATAGTGTAAAAAGACATCCTGAAGCCTGGGCAGTCATTAATTTGATTGTCCAATATATCCCTTATGAGATAATGCCTCTCATAGCAAATGTGTACAGCGCGAGCTGAAAATGCATTTACAGCACTAAAAAACCAAACTTTTATAACAGCTAAACCAAACGTTTCCAATGTAAATTTCCACCTTTATATAGTGTAGAAAGGCATCCTGAAGCCTGGAAAGTCATTAATTTGATTGTCCAGTATTTCCTTCATGAGATATTGCAACACTTAGAAAAAGTGTACAGCGCCAGCAGACAATGAATTTTCAGCACTAAAAAAACGAAACTTCATTAACAGCTAAACTAAACGTTTCCAATGTAAATTTCCACCTTTATATAGTGTAAAAAGACATCCTGAAGCCTGGGCAGTCATTAATTTGATTGTCCAATATTTCCCTTATGAGATAATGCCTCTCATTGCAAATGTGTACAGCGCGAGCTGAAAATGCATTTACAGCACGAAAAAAACAAACTTTTATAACAGCTAAACCAAACGTTTCCAATGTAAATTTCCACCTTTATAGAGTGTAAAAAGGCATCCTGAAGCCTGGGAAGTCATTAATTTGATTGTCCAGTATTTCCCTTATGAGATAATGCCTCACATAGCAAATGTGTACAGTGCGAGCTGAAAATGCATTTACAGCACTAAAAAACCAAACTTTTATAACAGCTAAACCAAACGTTTCCAATGTAAATTTCCACCTTTATATAGTGTAGAAAGGCATCCTGAAGCCTGGAAAGTCATTAAATTGATTGTCCAGTATTTCCTTCATGAGATATTGCAACACTTAGAAAAAGTGTACAGCGCCAGCAGACAATGAATTTTCAGCACTAAAAAAAACGAAACTTCATTAACAGCTAAACTAAACGTTTCCAATGTAAATTTCCACCTTTATATAGTGTAAAAAGACATCCTGAAGCCTGGGCAGTCATTAATTTGATTGTCCAATATTTCCCTTATGAGATAATGCCTCTCATTGCAAATGTGTACAGCGCGAGCTGAAAATGCATTTACAGCACGAAAAAAACAAACTTTTATAACAGCTAAACCAAACGTTTCCAATGTAAATTTCCACCTTTATAGAGTGTAAAAAGGCATCCTGAAGCCTGGGAAGTCATTAATTTGATTGTCCAGTATTTCCCTTATGAGATAATGCCTCACATAGCAAATGTGTACAGTGCGAGCTGAAAATGCATTTTAAGCACTAAAAAACCAAACTTTTATAACAGCTAAACCAAACGTTTCCAATGTAAATTTCCACCTTTATATAGTGTAAAAAGACATCCTGAAGCCTGGGCAGTCATTAATTTGATTGTCCAATATTTCCCTTATGAGATAATGCCTCTCATAGCAAATGTGTACAGCGCGAGCTGAAAATGCATTTACAGCACTAAAAAACCAAACTTTTATAACAGCTAAACCAAACGTTTCCAATGTACATTTCCACCTTTATATAGTGTAGAAAGGCATCCTGAAGCCTGGAAAGTCATTAATTTGATTGTCCAGTATTTCCTTCATGAGATATTGCAACACTTAGAAAAAGTGTACAGCGCCAGCAGACAATGAATTTTCAGCACTAAAAAAACGAAACTTCATTAACAGCTAAACTAAAAGTTTCCAATGTAAATTTCCACCTTTATATAGTGTAAAAAGACATCCTGAAGCCTAGGCAGCCATTAATTTGATTGTCCAATATTTCCCTTATGAGATAATGCCTCTCATAGCAAATGTGTACAGCGCGAGCTGAAAATGCATTTACAGCAATAAAAAACCAAACTTTTATAACAACTAAACCAACCGTTTCCAATGTAAATTTCCACCTTTATATAGTGTAAAAAGACATCCTGAAGCCTGGGCAGTCATTAATTTGATTGTCCAATATTTCCCTTATGAGATAATGCCTCTCATAGCAAATGTGTACAGCGCGAGCTGAAAATGCATTTACAGCACTAAAAAACCAAACTTTTATAACAGCTAAACCAAACGTTTCCAATGTAAATTTCCACCTTTATATAGTGTAGAAAGGCATCCTGAAGCCTGGAAAGTCATTAAATTGATTGTCCAGTATTTCCTTCATGAGATATTGCAACACTTAGAAAAAGTGTACAGCGCCAGCAGACAATGAATTTTCAGCACTAAAAAAAACGAAACTTCATTAACAGCTAAACTAAACGTTTCCAATGTAAATTTCCACCTTTATATAGTGTAAAAAGACATCCTGAAGCCTGGGCAGTCATTAATTTGATTGTCCAATATTTCCCTTATGAGATAATGCCTCTCATTGCAAATGTGTACAGCGCGAGCTGAAAATGCATTTACAGCACGAAAAAAACAAACTTTTATAACAGCTAAACCAAACGTTTCCAATGTAAATTTCCACCTTTATAGAGTGTAAAAAGGCATCCTGAAGCCTGGGAAGTCATTAATTTGATTGTCCAGTATTTCCCTTATGAGATAATGCCTCACATAGCAAATGTGTACAGTGCGAGCTGAAAATGCATTTTAAGCACTAAAAAACCAAACTTTTATAACAGCTAAACCAAACGTTTCCAATGTAAATTTCCACCTTTATATAGTGTAAAAAGACATCCTGAAGCCTGGGCAGTCATTAATTTGATTGTCCAATATTTCCCTTATGAGATAATGCCTCTCATAGCAAATGTGTACAGCGCGAGCTGAAAATGCATTTACAGCACTAAAAAACCAAACTTTTATAACAGCTAAACCAAACGTTTCCAATGTACATTTCCACCTTTATATAGTGTAGAAAGGCATCCTGAAGCCTGGAAAGTCATTAATTTGATTGTCCAGTATTTCCTTCATGAGATATTGCAACACTTAGAAAAAGTGTACAGCGCCAGCAGACAATGAATTTTCAGCACTAAAAAAACGAAACTTCATTAACAGCTAAACTAAAAGTTTCCAATGTAAATTTCCACCTTTATATAGTGTAAAAAGACATCCTGAAGCCTAGGCAGCCATTAATTTGATTGTCCAATATTTCCCTTATGAGATAATGCCTCTCATAGCAAATGTGTACAGCGCGAGCTGAAAATGCATTTACAGCAATAAAAAACCAAACTTTTATAACAACTAAACCAACCGTTTCCAATGTAAATTTCCACCTTTATATAGTGTAAAAAGACATCCTGAAGCCTGGGCAGTCATTAATTTGATTGTCCAATATTTCCCTTATGAGATAATGCCTCTCATAGCAAATGTGTACAGCGCGAGCTGAAAATGCATTTACAGCACTAAAAAACCAAACTTTTATAACAGCTAAACCAAACGTTTCCAATGTAAATTTCCACCTTTATATAGTGTGGAAAGGCATCCTGAAGCCTGGAAAGTCATTAATTTGAGTGTCCAGTATTTCCTTCATGAGATATTGCAACACTTAGAAAAAGTGTACAGCGCCAGCAGACAATGAATTTTCAGCACTAAAAAAAACGAAACTTCATTAACAGCTAAACTAAACGTTTCCAATGTAAATTTCCACCTTTATATAGTGTAAAAAGACATCCTGAAGCCTGGGCAGTCATTAATTTGATTGTCCAATATTTCCCTTATGAGATAATGCCTCTCATTGCAAATGTGTACAGCGCGAGCTGAAAATGCATTTACAGCACGAAAAAAACAAACTTTTATAACAGCTAAACCAAACGTTTCCAATGTAAATTTCCACCTTTATAGAGTGTAAAAAGGCATCCTGAAGCCTGGGAAGTCATTAATTTGATTGTCCAGTATTTCCCTTATGAGATAATGCCTCACATAGCAAATGTGTACAGTGCGAGCTGAAAATGCATTTTAAGCACTAAAAAACCAAACTTTTATAACAGCTAAACCAAACGTTTCCAATGTAAATTTCCACCTTTATATAGTGTAAAAAGACATCCTGAAGCCTGGGCAGTCATTAATTTGATTGTCCAATATTTCCCTTATGAGATAATGCCTCTCATAGCAAATGTGTACAGCGCGAGCTGAAAATGCATTTACAGCACTAAAAAACCAAACTTTTATAACAGCTAAACCAAACGTTTCAAATGTAAATTTCCACCTTTATATAGTGTAGAAAGGCATCCTGAAGCCTGGAAAGTCATTAATTTGATTGTCCAGTATTTCCTTCATGAGATATTGCAACACTTAGAAAGAGTGTACAGCGCCAGCAGACAATGAATTTTCAGCATTAAAAAAACGAAACTTCATTAACAGCTAAACCAAACGTTTCCAATGTAAATTTCCACATTTATAGAGTGTAAAAAGGCATCCTGAAGCCTGGGAAGTCATTAATTTGATTGTCCAGTATTTCCCTTATGAGATAATGCCTCACATAGCAAATGTGTACAGTGCGAGCTGAAAATGCATTTTCAGCATTAAAAAACCCAACTTTTATAACAGCTAAACCAAACGTTTCCAATGTAAATTTCCACCTTTATATAGTGTAAAAGGACATCCTGAAGCCTGGGCAGTCATTAATTTGATTTTCCAATATTTCCCTTTTGAGATAATGCCTCTCATAGCAAATGTGTACAGCGCGAGCTGAAAATGCATTTACAGCACTAAAAAACCAAACTTTTATAACAGCTAAACCAAACGTTTCCAATGTACATTTCCACCTTTATATAGTGTAGAAAGGCATCCTGAAGCCTGGAAAGTCATTAATTTGATTGTCCAGTATTTCCTTCATGAGATATTGCAACACTTAGAAAAAGTGTACAGCGCCAGCAGACAATGAATTTTCAGCACTAAAAAAACGACACTTCATTAACAGCTAAACTAAACGTTTCCAATGTAAATTTCCACCCTTATATAGTGTAAAAAGACATCCTGAAGCCTGGGCAGTCATTAATTTGATTGTCCAATATTTCCCTTATGAGATGATGCCTCTCATAGCAAATGTGTACAGCGCGAGCTGAAAATGCATTTACAGCACTAAAAAACCAAACTTTTCTAACAGCTAAACCAAACGTTTCCAATGTACATTTCCACCTTTATATAGTGTAGAAAGGCATCCTGAAGCCTGGAAAGTCATTAATTTGATTGTCCAGTATTTCCTTCATGAGATATTGCAACACTTAGAAAAAGTGTACAGCGCCAGCAGACAATGAATTTTCAGCACTAAAAAAACGAAACTTCATTAACAGCTAAACCAAACGTTTCCAATGTAAATTTCCACATTTATAGAGTGTAAAAAGGCATCCTGAAGCCTGGGAAGTCATTAATTTGATTGTCCAGTATTTCCCTTATGAGATAATGCCTCACATAGCAAATGTGTACAGTGCGAGCTGAAAATGCATTTTCAGCACTAAAAAACCAAACTTTTATAACAGCTAAACCAAACGTTTCCAATGTAAATTTCCACCTTTATATAGTGTAAAAAGACATCCTGAAGCCTGGGCAGTCATTAATTTGATTGTCCAGTATTTCCCTTATGAGATAATGCCTCACATAGCAAATGTGTACAGTGCGAGCTGAAAATGCATTTTCAGCACTAAAAAAACCAAACTTTTATAACAGCTAAACCAAACGTTTCCAATGTAAATTTCCACCTTTATATAGTGTAAAAAGACATCCTGAAGCCTGGGCAGTCATTAATTTGATAGTCCAATATTTCCCTTCTGAGATAATGCCTCTCATAGCAAATGTGTACAGCGCGAGCTGAAAATGCATTTACAGCACTAAAAAACCAAACTTTTATAACAGCTAAACCAAACGTTTCCAATGTAAATTTCCACCTTTATATAGTGTAGAAAGGCATCCTGAAGCCTGGAAAGTCATTAATTTGATTGTCCAGTATTTCCTTCATGAGATATTGCAACACTTAGAAAAAGTGTACAGCGCCAGCAGACAATGAATTTTCAGCACTAAAAAAAACGAAACTTCATTAACAGCTAAACTAAACGTTTCCAATGTAAATTTCCACCTTTATATAGTGTAAAAAGACATCCTGAAGCCTGGGCAGTCATTAATTTGATTGTCCAATATTTCCCTTATGAGATAATGCCTCTCATTGCAAATGTGTACAGCGCGAGCTGAAAATGCATTTACAGCACGAAAAAAACAAACTTTTATAACAGCTAAACCAAACGTTTCCAATGTAAATTTCCACCTTTATAGAGTGTAAAAAAACATCCTGAAGCCTGGGAAGTCATTAATTTGATTGTCCAGTATTTCCCTTATGAGATAATGCCTCACATAGCAAATGTGTACAGTGCGAGCTGAAAATGCATTTTAAGCACTAAATAACCAAACTTTTATAACAGCTAAACCAAACGTTTCCAATGTAAATTTCCACCTTTATATAGTGTAAAAAGACATCCTGAAGCCTGGGCAGTCATTAATTTGATTGTCCAATATTTCCCTTATGAGATAATGCCTCTCATAGCAAATGTGTACAGCGCGAGCTGAAAATGCATTTACAGCACTAAAAAACCAAACTTTTATAACAGCTAAACCAAACGTTTCAAATGTAAATTTCCACCTTTATATAGTGTAGAAAGGCATCCTGAAGCCTGGAAAGTCATTAATTTGATTGTCCAGTATTTCCTTCATGAGATATTGCAACACTTAGAAAGAGTGTTACAGCGCCAGCAGACAATGAATTTTCAGCACTAAAAAAACGAAACTTCATTAACAGCTAAACCAAACGTTTCCAATGTAAATTTCCACATTTATAGAGTGTAAAAAGGCATCCTGAAGCCTGGGAAGTCATTAATTTGATTGTCCAGTATTTCCCTTATGAGATAATGCCTCACATAGCAAATGTGTACAGTGCGAGCTGAAAATGCATTTTCAGCATTAAAAAACCCAACTTTTATAACAGCTAAACCAAACGTTTCCAATGTAAATTTCCACCTTTATATAGTGTAAAAAGACATCCTGAAGCCTGGGCAGTCATTAATTTGATTGTCCAATATTTCCCTTTTGAGATAATGCCTCTCATAGCAAATGTGTACAGCGCGAGCTGAAAATGCATTTACAGCACTAAAAAACCAAACTTTTATAACAGCTAAACCAAACGTTTCCAATGTACATTTCCACCTTTATATAGTGTAGAAAGGCATCCTGAAGCCTGGAAAGTCATTAATTTGATTGTCCAGTATTTCCTTCATGAGATATTGCAACACTTAGAAAAAGTGTACAGCGCCAGCAGACAATGAATTTTCAGCACTAAAAAAACGACACTTCATTAACAGCTAAACTAAACGTTTCCAATGTAAATTTCCACCCTTATATAGTGTAAAAAGACATCCTGAAGCCTGGGCAGTCATTAATTTGATTGTCCAATATTTCCCTTATGAGATAATGCCTCTCATAGCAAATGTGTACAGCGCGAGCTGAAAATGCATTTACAGCACTAAAAAACCAAACTTTTATAACAGCTAAACCAAACGTTTCCAATGTACATTTCCACCTTTATATAGTGTAGAAAGGCATCCTGAAGCCTGGAAAGTCATTAATTTGATTGTCCAGTATTTCCTTCATGAGATATTGCAACACTTAGAAAAAGTGTACAGCGCCAGCAGACAATGAATTTTCAGCACTAAAAAAACGAAACTTCATTAACAGCTAAACCAAACGTTTCCAATGTAAATTTCCACATTTATAGAGTGTAAAAAGGCATCCTGAAGCCTGGGAAGTCATTAATTTGATTGTCCAGTATTTCCCTTATGAGATAATGCCTCACATAGCAAATGTGTACAGTGCGAGCTGAAAATGCATTTTCAGCACTAAAAAACCAAACTTTTATAACAGCTAAACCAAACGTTTCCAATGTAAATTTCCACCTTTATATAGTGTAAAAAGACATCCTGAAGCCTGGGCAGTCATTAATTTGATTGTCCAGTATTTCCCTTATGAGATAATGCCTCACATAGCAAATGTGTACAGTGCGAGCTGAAAATGCATTTTCAGCACTAAAAAAACCAAACTTTTATAACAGCTAAACCAAACGTTTCCAATGTAAATTTCCACCTTTATATAGTGTAAAAAGACATCCTGAAGCCTGGGCAGTCATTAATTTGATAGTCCAATATTTCCCTTCTGAGATAATGCCTCTCATAGCAAATGTGTACAGCGCGAGCTGAAAATGCATTTACAGCACTAAAAAACCAAACTTTTATAACAGCTAAACCAAACGTTTCCAATGTACATTTCCACCTTTATATAGTGTAGAAAGGCATCCTGAAGCCTGGAAAGTCATTAATTTGATTGTCCAGTATTTCCTTCATGAGATATTGCAACACTTAGAAAAAGTGTACAGCGCCAGCAGACAATGAATTTTCAGCACTAAAAAAACGAAACTTCATTAACAGCTAAACTAAAAGTTTCCAATGTAAATTTCCACCTTTATATAGTGTAAAAAGACATCCTGAAGCCTGGGCAGCCATTAATTTGATTGTCCAATATTTCCCTTATGAGATAATGCCTCTCATAGCAAATGTGTACAGCGCGAGCTGAAAATGCATTTACAGCACTAAAAAACCAAACTTTTATAACAGCTAAACCAAACGTTTCCAATGTAAATTTCCACCTTTATATAGTGTAAAAAGACATCCTGAAGCCTGGGCAGTCATTAATTTGATTGTCCAATATTTCCCTTATGAGATAATGCCTCTCATAGCAAATGTGTACAGCGCGAGCTGAAAATGCATTTACAGCACTAAAAAACCAAACTTTTATAACAGCTAAACCAAACGTTTCCAATGTAAATTTCCACCTTTATATAGTGTAGAAAGGCATCCTGAAGCCTGGAAAGTCATTAATTTGATTGTCCAGTATTTCCTTCATGAGATATTGCAACACTTAGAAAAAGTGTACAGCGCCAGCAGACAATGAATTTTCAGCACTAAAAAAAACGAAACTTCATTAACAGCTAAACTAAACGTTTCCAATGTAAATTTCCACCTTTATATAGTGTAAAAAGACATCCTGAAGCCTGGGCAGTCATTAATTTGATTGTCCAATATTTCCCTTATGAGATAATGCCTCTCATTGCAAATGTGTACAGCGCGAGCTGAAATGCATTTACAGCACGAAAAAAACAAACTTTTATAACAGCTAAACCAAACGTTTCCAATGTAAATTTCCACCTTTATAGAGTGTAAAAAAACATCCTGAAGCCTGGGAAGTCATTAATTTGATTGTCCAGTATTTCCCTTATGAGATAATGCCTCACATAGCAAATGTGTACAGTGCGAGCTGAAAATGCATTTTAAGCACTAAAAAACCAAACTTTTATAACAGCTAAACCAAACGTTTCCAATGTAAATTTCCACCTTTATATAGTGTAAAAAGACATCCTGAAGCCTGGGCAGTCATTAATTTGATTGTCCAATATTTCCCTTATGAGATAATGCCTCTCATAGCAAATGTGTACAGCGCGAGCTGAAAATGCCTTTACAGCACTAAAAAACCAAACTTTTATAACAGCTAAACCAAACGTTTCAAATGTAAATTTCCACCTTTATATAGTGTAGAAAGGCATCCTGAAGCCTGGAAAGTCATTAATTTGATTGTCCAGTATTTCCTTCATGAGATATTGCAACACTTAGAAAGAGTGTTACAGCGCCAGCAGACAATGAATTTTCAGCACTAAAAAAACGAAACTTCATTAACAGCTAAACCAAACGTTTCCAATGTAAATTTCCACATTTATAGAGTGTAAAAAGGCATCCTGAAGCCTGGGAAGTCATTAATTTGATTGTCCAGTATTTCCCTTATGAGATAATGCCTCACATAGCAAATGTGTACAGTGCGAGCTGAAAATGCATTTTCAGCATTAAAAAACCCAACTTTTATAACAGCTAAACCAAACGTTTCCAATGTAAATTTCCACCTTTATATAGTGTAAAAAGACATCCTGAAGCCTGGGCAGTCATTAATTTGATTGTCCAATATTTCCCTTTTGAGATAATGCCTCTCATAGCAAATGTGTACAGCGCGAGCTGAAAATGCATTTACAGCACTAAAAAACCAAACTTTTATAACAGCTAAACCAAACGTTTCCAATGTACATTTCCACCTTTATATAGTGTAGAAAGGCATCCTGAAGCCTGGAAAGTCATTAATTTGATTGTCCAGTATTTCCTTCATGAGATATTGCAACACTTAGAAAAAGTGTACAGCGCCAGCAGACAATGAAATTTCAGCACTAAAAAAACGACACTTCATTAACAGCTAAACTAAACGTTTCCTATGTAAATTTCCACCTTTATATAGTGTAAAAAGACATCCTGAAGCCTGGGCAGTCATTAATTTGATTGTCCAATATTTCCCTTATGAGATAATGCCTCTCATAGCAAATGTGTACAGCGCGAGCTGAAAATGCATTTACAGCACTAAAAAACCAAACTTTTATAACAGCTAAACCAAACGTTTCCAATGTAAATTTCCACCTTTATATAGTGTAGAAAGGCATCCTGAAGCCTGGAAAGTCATTAATTTGATTGTCCAGTATTTCCTTCATGAGATATTGCAACACTTAGAAAAAGTGTACAGCGCCAGCAGACAATGAATTTTCAGCACTAAAAAAAACGAAACTTCATTAACAGCTAAACTAAACGTTTCCAATGTAAATTTCCACCTTTATATAGTGTAAAAAGACATCCTGAAGCCTGGGCAGTCATTAATTTGATTGTCCAATATTTCCCTTATGAGATAATGCCTCTCATTGCAAATGTGTACAGCGCGAGCTGAAAATGCATTTACAGCACGAAAAAAACAAACTTTTATAACAGCTAAACCAAACGTTTCCAATGTAAATTTCCACCTTTATAGAGTGTAAAAAAACATCCTGAAGCCTGGGAAGTCATTAATTTGATTGTCCAGTATTTCCCTTATGAGATAATGCCTCACATAGCAAATGTGTACAGTGCGAGCTGAAAATGCATTTTAAGCACTAAAAAACCAAACTTTTATAACAGCTAAACCAAACGTTTCCAATGTAAATTTCCACCTTTATATAGTGTAAAAAGACATCCTGAAGCCTGGGCAGTCATTAATTTGATTGTCCAATATTTCCCTTATGAGATAATGCCTCTCATAGCAAATGTGTACAGCGCGAGCTGAAAATGCATTTACAGCACTAAAAAACCAAACTTTTATAACAGCTAAACCAAACGTTTCAAATGTAAATTTCCACCTTTATATAGTGTAGAAAGGCATCCTGAAGCCTGGAAAGTCATTAATTTGATTGTCCAGTATTTCCTTCATGAGATATTGCAACACTTAGAAAGAGTGTTACAGCGCCAGCAGACAATGAATTTTCAGCACTAAAAAAACGAAACTTCATTAACAGCTAAACCAAACGTTTCCAATGTAAATTTCCACATTTATAGAGTGTAAAAAGGCATCCTGAAGCCTGGGAAGTCATTAATTTGATTGTCCAGTATTTCCCTTATGAGATAATGCCTCACATAGCAAATGTGTACAGTGCGAGCTGAAAATGCATTTTCAGCATTAAAAAACCCAACTTTTATAACAGCTAAACCAAACGTTTCCAATGTAAATTTCCACCTTTATATAGTGTAAAAAGACATCCTGAAGCCTGGGCAGTCATTAATTTGATTGTCCAATATTTCCCTTTTGAGATAATGCCTCTCATAGCAAATGTGTACAGCGCGAGCTGAAAATGCATTTACAGCACTAAAAAACCAAACTTTTATAACAGCTAAACCAAACGTTTCCAATGTACATTTCCACCTTTATATAGTGTAGAAAGGCATCCTGAAGCCTGGAAAGTCATTAATTTGATTGTCCAGTATTTCCTTCATGAGATATTGCAACACTTAGAAAAAGTGTACAGCGCCAGCAGACAATGAATTTTCAGCACTAAAAAAACGACACTTCATTAACAGCTAAACTAAACGTTTCCTATGTAAATTTCCACCCTTATATAGTGTAAAAAGACATCCTGAAGCCTGGGCAGTCATTAATTTGATTGTCCAATATTTCCCTTATGAGATAATGCCTCTCATAGCAAATGTGTACAGCGCGAGCTGAAAATGCATTTACAGCACTAAAAAAACCAAACTTTTATAACAGCTAAACCAAACGTTTCCAATGTACATTTCCACCTTTATATAGTGTAGAAAGGCATCCTGAAGCCTGGAAAGTCATTAATTTGATTGTCCAGTATTTCCTTCATGAGATATTGCAACACTTAGAAAAAGTGTACAGCGCCAGCAGACAATGAATTTTCAGCACTAAAAAAACGAAACTTCATTAACAGCTAAACCAAACGTTTCCAATGTAAATTTCCACATTTATAGAGTGTAAAAAGGCATCCTGAAGCCTGGGAAGTCATTAATTTGATTGTCCAGTATTTCCCTTATGAGATAATGCCTCACATAGCAAATGTGTACAGTGCGAGCTGAAAATGCATTTTCAGCACTAAAAAACCAAACTTTTATAACAGCTAAACCAAACGTTTCCAATGTAAATTTCCACCTTTATATAGTGTAAAAAGACATCCTGAAGCCTGGGCAGTCATTAATTTGATTGTCCAGTATTTCCCTTATGAGATAATGCCTCACATAGCAAATGTGTACAGTGCGAGCTGAAAATGCATTTTCAGCACTAAAAAAACCAAACTTTTATAACAGCTAAACCAAACGTTTCCAATGTAAATTTCCACCTTTATATAGTGTAAAAAGACATCCTGAAGCCTGGGCAGTCATTAATTTGATTGTCCAATATTTCCCTTCTGAGATAATGCCTCTCATAGCAAATGTGTACAGCGCGAGCTGAAAATGCATTTACAGCACTAAAAAACCAAACTTTTATAACAGCTAAACCAAACGTTTCCAATGTACATTTCCACCTTTATATAGTGTAGAAAGGCATCCTGAAGCCTGGAAAGTCATTAATTTGATTGTCCAGTATTTCCTTCATGAGATATTGCAACACTTAGAAAAAGTGTACAGCGCCAGCAGACAATGAATTTTCAGCACTAAAAAAAACGAAACTTCATTAACAGCTAAACTAAACGTTTCCAATGTAAATTTCCACCTTTATATAGTGTAAAAAGACATCCTGAAGCCTGGGCAGTCATTAATTTGATTGTCCAATATTTCCCTTATGAGATAATGCCTCTCATAGCAAATGTGTACAGCGCGAGCTGAAAATGCATTTACAGCACTAAAAAACCAAACTTTTATAACAGCTAAACCAAACGTTTCCAATGTAAATTTCCACCTTTATATAGTGTAAAAAGACATCCTGAAGCCTGGGCAGTCATTAATTTGATTGTCCAATATTTCCCTTATGAGATAATGCCTCTTATAGCAAATGTGTACAGCGCGAGCTGAAAATGCATTTACAGCACTAAAAAACCAAACTTTTATAACAGCTAAACCAAACGTTTCCAATGTAAATTTCCACCTTTATATAGTGTAGAAAGGCATCCTGAAGCCTGGAATGTCATTAATTTGATTGTCCAGTATTTCCTTCATGAGATATTGCAACACTTAGAAAAAGTGTACAGCGCCAGCAGACAATGAATTTTCAGCACTAAAAAAAACGAAACTTCATTAACAGCTAAACTAAACGTTTCCAATGTAAATTTCCACCTTTATATAGTGTAAAAAGACATCCTGAAGCCTGGGCAGTCATTAATTTGATTGTCCAATATTTCCCTTATGAGATAATGCCTCTCATTGCAAATGTGTACAGCGCGAGCTGAAAATGCATTTACAGCACGAAAAAAACAAACTTTTATAACAGCTAAACCAAACGTTTCCAATGTAAATTTCCACCTTTATAGAGTGTAAAAAGGCATCCTGAAGCCTGGGAAGTCATTAATTTGATTGTCCAGTATTTCCCTTATGAGATAATGCCTCACATAGAAAATGTGTACAGTGCGAGCTGAAAATGCATTTTAAGCACTAAAAAACCAAACTTTTATAACAGCTAAACCAAACGTTTCCTATGTAAATTTCCACCTTTATATAGTGTAAAAAGACATCCTGAAGCCTGGGCAGTCATTAATTTGATTGTCCAATATTTCCCTTATGAGATAATGCCTCTCATAGCAAATGTGTACAGCGCGAGCTGAAAATGCATTTACAGCACTAAAAAACCAAACTTTTATAACAGCTAAACCAAACGTTTCAAATGTAAATTTCCACCTTTATATAGTGTAGAAAGGCATCCTGAAGCCTGGAAAGTCATTAATTTGATTGTCCAGTATTTCCTTCATGAGATATTGCAACACTTAGAAAAAGTGTACAGCGCCAGCAGACAATGAATTTTCAGCACTAAAAAAACGAAACTTCATTAACAGCTAAACCAAACGTTTCCAATGTAAATTTCCACATTTATAGAGTGTAAAAAGGCATCCTGAAGCCTGGGCAGTCATTAATTTGATTGTCCAGTATTTCCCTTATGAGATAATGCCTCACATAGCAAATGTGTACAATGCGAGCTGAAAATGCATTTTCAGCACTAAAAAAACAAACTTTTATAACAGCTAAACCAAACGTTTCCAATGTAAATTTCCACCTTTATATAGTGTAAAAAGACATCCTGAAGCCTGGGCAGTCATTAATTTGATTGTCCAATATTTCCCTTTTGAGATAATGCCTCTCATAGCAAATGTGTACAGCGCGAGCTGAAAATGCATTTGCAGCACTAAAAAACCAAACTTTTATAACAGCTAAACCAAACGTTTCCAATGTACATTTCCACCTTTATATAGTGTAGAAAGGCATCCTGAAGCCTGGAAAGTCATTAATTTGATTGTCCAGTATTTCCTTCATGAGATATTGCAACACTTAGAAAAAGTGTACAGCGCCAGCAGACAATGAATTTTCAGCACTAAAAAAACGAAACTTCATTAACAGCTAAACTAAACGTTTCCAATGTAAATTTCCACCCTTATATAGTGTAAAAAGACATCCTGAAGCCTGGGCAGTCATTAATTTGATTGTCCAATATTTCCCTTATGAGATAATGCCTCTCATAGCAAATGTGTACAGCGCGAGCTGAAAATGCATTTACAGCACTAAAAAACCAAACTTTTATAACAGCTAAACCAAACGTTTCCAATGTACATTTCCACCTTTATATAGTGTAGAAAGGCATCCTGAAGCCTGGAAAGTCATTAATTTGATTGTCCAGTATTTCCTTCATGAGATATTGCAACACTTAGAAAAAGTGTACAGCGCCAGCAGACAATGAATTTTCAGCACTAAAAAAACGAAACTTCATTAACAGCTAAACCAAACGTTTCCAATGTAAATTTCCACATTTATAGAGTGTAAAAAGGCATCCTGAAGCCTGGGAAGTCATTAATTTGATTGTCCAGTATTTCCCTTATGAGATAATGCCTCACATAGCAAATGTGTACAGTGCGAGCTGAAAATGCATTTTCAGCATTAAAAAACCCAACTTTTATAACAGCTAAACCAAACGTTTCCAATGTAAATTTCCACCTTTATATAGTGTAAAAAGACATCCTGAAGCCTGGGCAGTCATTAATTTGATTGTCCAATATTTCCCTTTTGAGATAATGCCTCTCATAGCAAATGTGTACAGCGCGAGCTGAAAATGCATTTACAGCACTAAAAAACCAAACTTTTATAACAGCTAAACCAAACGTTTCCAATGTACATTTCCACCTTTATATAGTGTAGAAAGGCATCCTGAAGCCTGGAAAGTCATTAATTTGATTGTCCAGTATTTCCTTCATGAGATATTGCAACACTTAGAAAAAGTGTACAGCACCAGCAGACAATGAATTTTCAGCACTAAAAAAACGAAACTTCATTAACAGCTAAACCAAACGTTTCCAATGTAAATTTCCACATTTATAGAGTGTAAAAAGGCATCCTGAAGCCTGGGAAGTCATTAATTTGATTGTCCAGTATTTCCCTTATGAGATAATGCCTCACATAGCAAATGTGTACAGTGCGAGCTGAAAATGCATTTTCAGCATTAAAAAACCCAACTTTTATAACAGCTAAACCAAACGTTTCCAATGTAAATTTCCACCTTTATATAGTGTAAAAAGACATCCTGAAGCCTGGGCAGTCATTAAATTGATTGTCCAGTATTTCCCTTATGAGATAATGCCTCACATAGCAAATGTGTACAGCGCGAGCTGAAAATGCATTTACAGCACTAAAAAACCAAACTTTTATAACAGCTAAACCAAACGTTTCCAATGTACATTTCCACCTTTATATAGTGTAGAAAGGCATCCTAAAGCCTGGAAAGTCATTAATTTGATTGTCCAGTATTTCCTTCATGAGATATTGCAACACTTAGAAAAAGTGTACAGCGCCAGCAGACAATGAATTTTCAGCACTAAAAAAACGACACTTCATTAACAGCTAAACTAAACGTTTCCAATGTAAATTTCCACCCTTATATAGTGTAAAAAGACATCCTGAAGCCTGGGCAGTCATTAATTTGATTGTCCAATATTTCCCTTATGAGATAATGCCTCTCATAGCAAATGTGTACAGCGCGAGCTGAAAATGCATTTACAGCACTAAAAAACCAAACTTTTATAACAGCTAAACCAAACGTTTCCAATGTACATTTCCACCTTTATATAGTGTAAAAAGACATCCTGAAGCCTGGGCAGTCATTAATTTGATTGTCCAATATTTCCCTTATGAGATAATGCCTCTCATAGCAAATGTGTACAGCGCGAGCTGAAAATGCATTTACAGCACTAAAAAAACAAACTTTTATAACAGCTAAACCAAACGTTTCCAATGTAAATTTCCACCTTTATATAGTGTAGAAAGGCATCCTGAAGCCTGGAAAGTCATTAATTTGATTGTCCAGTATTTCCTTCATGAGATATTGCAACACTTAGAAAAAGTGTACAGCGCCAGCAGACAATGAATTTTCAGCACTAAAAAAACGAAACTTCATTAACAGCTAAACCAAACGTTTCCAATGTAAATTTCCACATTTATAGAGTGTAAAAAGGCATCCTGAAGCCTGGGAAGTCATTAATTTGATTGTCCAGTATTTCCCTTATGAGATAATGCCTCACATAGCAAATGTGTACAGTGCGAGCTGAAAATGCATTTTCAGCACTAAAAAACCAAACTTTTATAACAGCTAAACCAAACGTTTCCAATGTAAATTTCCACCTTTATATAGTGTAAAAAGACATCCTGAAGCCTGGGCAGTCATTAATTTGATTGTCCAGTATTTCCCTTATGAGATAATGCCTCACATAGCAAATGTGTACAGTGCGAGCTGAAAATGCATTTTCAGCACTAAAAAAACCAAACTTTTATAACAGCTAAACCAAACGTTTCCAATGTAAATTTCCACCTTTATATAGTGTAAAAAGACATCCTGAAGCCTGGGCAGTCATTAATTTGATTGTCCAATATTTCCCTTCTGAGATAATGCCTCTCAAAACAAATGTGTACAGCGCGGGCTGAAAATGCATTTACAGCACTAAAAAACCAAACTTTTATAACAGCTAAACCAAACGTTTCCAATGTACATTTCCACCTTTATATAGTGTAGAAAGGCATCCTGAAGCCTGGAAAGTCATTAATTTGATTGTCCAGTATTTCCTTCATGAGATATTGCAACACTTAGAAAAAGTGTACAGCGCCAGCAGACAATGAATTTTCAGCACTAAAAAAACGAAACTTCATGAACAGCTAAACTAAAAGTTTCCAATGTAAATTTCCACCATTATATAGTGTAAATAGACATCCTGAAGCCTGGGCAGCCATTAATTTGATTGTCCAATATTTCCCTTATGAGATAATGCCTCTCATAGCAAATGTGTACAGCGCGAGCTGAAAATGCATTTACAGCACTAAAAAACCAAACTTTTATAACAGCTAAACCAAACGTTTCCAATGTAAATTTCCACCTTTATATAGTGTAAAAAGACATCCTGAAGCCTGGGCAGTCATTAATTTGATTGTCCAATATTTCCCTTATGAGATAATGCCTCTTATAGCAAATGTGTACAGCGCGAGCTGAAAATGCATTTACAGCACTAAAAAACCAATCTTTTATAACAGCTAAACCAAACGTTTCCAATGTAAATTTCCACCTTTATATAGTGTAGAAAGGCATCCTGAAGCCTGGAAAGTCATTAATTTGATTGTCCAGTATTTCCTTCATGAGATATTGCAACACTTAGAAAAAGTGTACAGCGCCAGCAGACAATGAATTTTCAGCACTAAAAAAAACGAAACTTCATTAACAGCTAAACTAAACGTTTCCAATGTAAATTTCCACCTTTATATAGTGTAAAAAGACATCCTGAAGCCTGGGCAGTCATTAATTTGATTGTCCAATATTTCCCTTATGAGATAATGCCTCTCATTGCAAATGTGTACAGCGCGAGCTGAAAATGCATTTACAGCACGAAAAAAACAAACTTTTATAACAGCTAAACCAAACGTTTCCAATGTAAATTTCCACCTTTATAGAGTGTAAAAAGGCATCCTGAAGCCTGGGAAGTCATTAATTTGATTGTCCAGTATTTCCCTTATGAGATAATGCCTCACATAGAAAATGTGTACAGTGCGAGCTGAAAATGCATTTTAAGCACTAAAAAACCAAACTTTTATAACAGCTAAACCAAACGTTTCCAATGTAAATTTCCACCTTTATATAGTGTAGAAAGGCATCCTGAAGCCTGGAAAGTCATTAATTTGATTGTCCAGTATTTCCTTCATGAGATATTGCAACACTTAGAAAAAGTGTACAGCGCCAGCAGACAATGAATTTTCAGCACTAAAAAAACGAAACTTCATTAACAGCTAAACCAAACGTTTCCAATGTAAATTTCGACATTTATAGAGTGTAAAAAGGCATCCTGAAGCCGGGGAAGTCATTAATTTGATTGTCCAGTATTTCCCTTATGAGATAATGCCTCACATAGCAAATGTGTACAATGCGAGCTGAAAATGCATTTTCAGCACTAAAAAAACAAACTTTTATAACAGCTAAACCAAACGTTTCCAATGTAAATTTCCACCTTTATATAGTGTAAAAAGACATCCTGAAGCCTGGGCAGTCATTAATTTGATTGTCCAATATTTCCCTTTTGAGATAATGCCTCTCATAGCAAATGTGTACAGCGCGAGCTGAAAATGCATTTGCAGCACGAAAAAACCAAACTTTTATAACAGCTAAACCAAACGTTTCCAATGTACATTTCCACCTTTATATAGTGTAGAAAGGCATCTGAAGCCTGGAAAGTCATTAATTTGATTGTCCAGTATTTCCTTCATGAGATATTGCAACACTTAGAAAAAGTGTACAGCGCCAGCAGACAATGAATTTTCAGCACTAAAAAAACGAAACTTCATTAACAGCTAAACTAAACGTTTCCAATGTAAATTTCCACCCTTATATAGTGTAAAAAGACATCCTGAAGCCTGGGCAGTCATTAATTTGATTGTCCAATATTTCCCTTATGAGATAATGCCTCTCATAGCAAATGTGTACAGCGCGAGCTGAAAATGCATTTACAGCACTAAAAAACCAAACTTTTATAACAGCTAAACCAAACGTTTCCAATGTACATTTCCACCTTTATATAGTGTAAAAAGACATCCTGAAGCCTGGGCAGTCATTAATTTGATTGTCCAATATTTCCCTTATGAGATAATGCCTCTCATAGCAAATGTGTACAGCGCGAGCTGAAAATGCATTTACAGCACTAAAAAACCAAACTTTTATAACAGCTAAACCAAACGTTTCAAATGTAAATTTCCACCTTTATATAGTGTAGAAAGGCATCCTGAAGCCTGGAAAGTCATTAATTTGATTGTCCAGTATTTCCTTCATGAGATATTGCAACACTTAGAAAAAGTGTACAGCGCCAGCAGACAATGAATTTTCAGCACTAAAAAAACGAAACTTCATTAACAGCTAAACCAAACGTTTCCAATGTAAATTTCCACATTTATAGAGTGTAAAAAGGCATCCTGAAGCCTGGGAAGTCATTAATTTGATTGTCCAGTATTTCCCTTATGAGATAATGCCTCACATAGCAAATGTGTACAGTGCGAGCTGAAAATGCATTTTCAGCATTAAAAAACCCAACTTTTATAACAGCTAAACCAAACGTTTCCAATGTAAATTTCCACCTTTATATAGTGTAAAAAGACATCCTGAAGCCTGGGAAGTCATTAATTTGATTGTCCAGTATTTCCCTTATGAGATAATGCCTCACATAGCAAATGTGTACAGTGCGAGCTGAAAATGCATTTACAGTACTAAAAAACCAAACTTTTATAACAGCTAAACCAAACGTTTCCAATGTAAATTTCCACCTTTATATAGTGTAGAAAGGCATCCTGAAGCCTGGAAAGTCATTAATTTGATTGTCCAGTATTTCCTTCATGAGATATTGCAACACTTAGAAAAAGTGTACAGCGCCAGCAGACAATGAATTTTCAGCACTAAAAAAACGAAACTTCATTAACAGCTAAACTAAACGTTTCCAATGTAAATTTCCACCTTTATATAGTGTAAAAAGACATCCTGAAGCCTGGTCAGCCATTAATTTGATTGTCCAATATTTCCCTTATGAGATAATGCCTCTCATAGCAAATGTGTACAGCGCGAGCTGAAAATGCATTTACAGCACTAAAAAACCAAACTTTTATAACAGCTAAACCAAACGTTTCCAATGTAAATTTCCACCTTTATATAGTGTAAAAAGACATCCTGAAGCCTGGGCAGTCATTAATTTGATTGTCCAATATTTCACTTATGAGATAATGCCTCTCATAGAAAATGTGTACAGCGCGAGCTGAAAATGCATTTACAGCACTAAAAAACCAAACTTTTATAACAGCTAAACCAAACGTTTCCAATGTAAATTTCCACCTTTATATAGTGTAAAAAGACATCCTGAAGCCTGGGCAGTCAATTATTTGATTGTCCAATATTTCCCTTATGAGATAATGCCTCTCATAGCAAATGTGTACAGCGCGAGCTGAAAATGCATTTACAGCACTAAAAAAACCAAACTTTTATAACAGCTAAACCAAACGTTTCAAATGTAAATTTCCACCTTTATATAGTGTAGAAAGGCATCCTGAAGCCTGGAAAGTCATTAATTTGATTGTCCAGTATTTCCTTCATGAGATATTGCAACACTTAGAAAAAGTGTACAGCGCCAGCAGACAATGAATTTTCAGCACTAAAAAAACGAAACTTCATTAACAGCTAAACCAAACGTTTCCAATGTAAATTTCCACATTTATAGAGTGTAAAAAGGCATCCTGAAGCCTGGGAAGTCATTAATTTGATTGTTCAGTATTTCCCTTATGAGATAATGCCTCACATAGCAAATGTGTACAGTGCGAGCTGAAAATGCATTTTCAGCACTAAAAAACCAAACTTTTATAACAGCTAAACCAAACGTTTCCAATGTAAATTTCCACCTTTATATAGTGTAAAAAGACATCCTGAAGCCTGGGCAGTCATTAATTTGATTGTCCTGTATTTCCCTTATGAGATAATGCCTCTCATAGCAAATGTGTACAGTGCGAGCTGAAAATGCATTTTCAGCACTAAAAAAACCAAACTTTTATAACAGCTAAACCAAACGTTTCCAATGTAAATTGCCACCTTTATATAGTGTAAAAAGGCATCCTGAAGCCTGGAAAGTCATTAATTTGATTGTCCAGTATTTCCTTCATGAGATATTGCAACACTTAGAAAAAGTGTACAGCGCCAGCAGACAATGAATTTTCAGCACTAAAAAAACGAAACTTCATTAACAGCTAAACCAAACGTTTCCAATGTAAATTTCCACATTTATAGAGTGTAAAAAGGCATCCTGAAGCCTGGGAAGTCATTAATTTGATTGTCCAGTATTTCCCTTATGAGATAATGCCTCACATAGCAAATGTGTACAGTGCGAGCTGAAAATGCATTTTCAGCATTAAAAAACCCAACTTTTATAACAGCTAAACCAAACGTTTCCAATGTAAATTTCCACCTTTATATAGTGTAAAAAGACATCCTGAAGCCTGGGAAGTCATTAATTTGATTGTCCAGTATTTCCCTTATGAGATAATGCCTCACATAGCAAATGTGTACAGTGCGAGCTGAAAATGCATTTACAGTACTAAAAAACCAAACTTTTATAACAGCTAAACCAAACGTTTCCAATGTAAATTTCCACCTTTATATAGTGTAGAAAGGCATCCTGAAGCCTGGAAAGTCATTAATTTGATTGTCCAGTATTTCCTTCATGAGATATTGCAACACTTAGAAAAAGTGTACAGCGCCAGCAGACAATGAATTTTCAGCACTAAAAAAACGAAACTTCATTAACAGCTAAACTAAACGTTTCCAATGTAAATTTCCACCTTTATATAGTGTAAAAAGACATCCTGAAGCCTGGTCAGCCATTAATTTGATTGTCCAATATTTCCCTTATGAGATAATGCCTCTCATAGCAAATGTGTACAGCGCGAGCTGAAAATGCATTTACAGCACTAAAAAACCAAACTTTTATAACAGCTAAACCAAACGTTTCCAATGTAAATTTCCACCTTTATATAGTGTAAAAAGACATCCTGAAGCCTGGGCAGTCATTAATTTGATTGTCCAATATTTCACTTATGAGATAATGCCTCTCATAGAAAATGTGTACAGCGCGAGCTGAAAATGCATTTACAGCACTAAAAAACCAAACTTTTATAACAGCTAAACCAAACGTTTCCAATGTAAATTTCCACCTTTATATAGTGTAAAAAGACATCCTGAAGCCTGGGCAGTCAATTATTTGATTGTCCAATATTTCCCTTATGAGATAATGCCTCACATAGCAAATGTGTACAGCGCGAGCTGAAAATGCATTTACAGCACTAAAAAACCAAACTTTTATAACAGCTAAACCAAACGTTTCCAATGTAAATTTCCACCTTTATATAGTGTAAAAAGACATCCTGAAGCCTGGGCAGTCATTAATTTGATTGTCCAATATTTCCCTTATGAGATAATGCCTCTCATAGCAAATGTGTACAGCGCGAGCTGAAAATGCATTTACAGCACTAAAAAACCAAACTTTTATAACAGCTAAACCAAACGTTTCCAATGTAAATTTCCACCTTTATATAGTGTAGAAAGGCATCCTGAAGCCTGGAAAGTCATTAATTTGATTGTCCAGTATTTCCTTCATGAGATATTGCAACACTTAGAAAAAGTGTACAGCGCCAGCAGACAATGAATTTTCAGCACTAAAAAAACGAAATTTCATTAACAGCTAAACTAAACGTTTCCAATGTAAATTTCCACCTTTATATAGTGTAAAAAGACATCCTGAAGCCTGGGCAGCCATTAATTTGATTGTCCAATATTTCCCTTATGAGATAATGCCTCTCATAGCAAATGTGTACAGCGCGAGCTGAAAATGCATTTACAGCACTAAAAAACCAAACTTTTATAACAGCTAAACCAAACGTTTCCAATGTAAATTTCCACCTTTATATAGTGTAAAAAGACATCCTGAAGCCTGGGCAGTCATTAATTTGATTGTCCAATATTTCCCTTATGAGATAATGCCTCTCATAGCAAATGTGTACAGCGCGAGCTGTAAATGCATTTACAGCACTAAAAAAACAAACTTTTATAACAGCTAAACCAAACGTTTCCAATGTAAATTTCCACCTTTATATAGTGTAGAAAGGCATCCTGAAGCCTGGAAAGTCATTAATTTGATTGTCCAGTATTTCCTTCATGAGATATTGCAACACTTAGAAAAAGTGTACAGCGCCAGCAGACAATGAATTTTCAGCACTAAAAAAACGAAACTTCATTAACAGCTAAACCAAACGTTTCCAATGTAAATTTCCACATTTATAGAGTGTAAAAAGGCATCCTGAAGCCTGGGAAGTCATTAATTTGATTGTCCAGTATTTCCCTTATGAGATAATGCCTCACATAGCAAATGTGTACAGTGCGAGCTGAAAATGCATTTTCAGCACTAAAAAAACAAACTTTTATAACAGCTAAACCAAACGTTTCCAATGTAAATTTCCACCTTTATATAGTGTAAAAAGACATCCTGAAGCCTGGGCAGTCATTAATTTGATTGTCCAGTATTTCCCTTATGAGATAATGCCTCACATAGCAAATGTGTACAGCGCGAGCTGAAAATGCATTTACAGCACTAAAAAACCAAACTTTTATAACAGCTAAACCAAACGTTTCCAATGTAAATTTCCACCTTTATATAGTGTAAAAAGACATCCTGAAGCCTGGGCAGTCATTAATTTGATTGTCCAATATTTCCCTTATGAGATAATGCCTCTCATAGCAAATGTGTACAGCGCGAGCTGAAAATGCATTTACAGCACTAAAAAACCAAACTTTTATAACAGCTAAACCAAACGTTTCCAATGTAAATTTCCACCTTTATATAGTGTAGAAAGGCATCCTGAAGCCTGGAAAGTCATTAATTTGATTGTCCAGTATTTCCTTCATGAGATATTGCAACACTTAGAAAAAGTGTACAGCGCCAGCAGACAATGAATTTTCAGCACTAAAAAAACGAAACTTCATTAATAGCTAAACTAAACGTTTCCAATGTATATTTCCACCTTTATATAGTGTAAAAAGACATCCTGAAGCCTGGGCAGTCATTAATTTGAATGTCCAATATTTCCCTTATGAGATAATGCCTCTCATAGCAAATGTGTACAGCGCGAGCTGAAAATGCATTTACAGCACTAAAAAACCAAACTTTTATAACAGCTAAACCAAACGTTTCCAATGTAAATTTCCACCTTTATATAGTGTAAAAAGACATCCTGAAGACTGGGCAGTCATTAATTTGATTGTCCAGTATTTCCCTTATGAGATAATGCCTCACATAGCAAATGTGGACAGTGCGAGCTGAAAATGCATTTTCAGCACTAAAAAAACCAAACTTTTATAACAGCTAAACCAAACGTTTCCAATGTAAATTTCCACCTTTATATAGTGTAGAAAGGCATCCTGAAGCCTGGAAAGTCATTAATTTGATTGTCCAGTATTTCCTTCATGAGATATTGCAACACTTAGAAAAAGTGTACAGCGCCAGCAGACAATGAATTTTCAGCACTAAAAAAACGAAATTTCATTAACAGCTAAACTAAACGTTTCCAATGTAAATTTCCACCTTTATATAGTGTAAAAAGACATCCTGAAGCCTGGGCAGCCATTAATTTGATTGTCCAATATTTCCCTTATGAGATAATGCCTCTCATAGCAAATGTGTACAGCGCGAGCTGAAAATGCATTTACAGCACTAAAAAACCAAACTTTTATAACAGCTAAACCAAACGTTTCCAATGTAAATTTCCACCTTTATATAGTGTAAAAAGACATCCTGAAGCCTGGGCAGTCATTAATTTGATTGTCCAATATTTCCCTTATGAGATAATGCCTCTCATAGCAAATGTGTACAGCGCGAGCTGAAAATGCATTTACAGCACTAAAAAAACAAACTTTTATAACAGCTAAACCAAACGTTTCCAATGTAAATTTCCACCTTTATATAGTGTAGAAAGACATCCTGAAGCCTGGAAAGTCATTAATTTGATTGTCCAGTATTTCCTTCATGAGATATTGCAACACTTAGAAAAAGTGTACAGCGCCAGCAGACAATGAATTTTCAGCACTAAAAAAACGAAACTTCATTAACAGCTAAACCAAACGTTTCCAATGTAAATTTCCACATTTATAGAGTGTAAAAAGGCATCCTGAAGCCTGGGAAGTCATTAATTTGATTGTCCAGTATTTCCCTTATGAGATAATGCCTCACATAGCAAATGTGTACAGTGCGAGCTGAAAATGCATTTTCAGCACTAAAAAAACAAACTTTTATAACAGCTAAACCAAACGTTTCCAATGTAAATTTCCACCTTTATATAGTGTAAAAAGACATCCTGAAGCCTGGGCAGTCATTAATTTGATTGTCCAGTATTTCCCTTATGAGATAATGCCTCACATAGCAAATGTGTACAGCGCGAGCTGAAAATGCATTTACAGCACTAAAAAACCAAACTTTTATAACAGCTAAACCAAACGTTTCCAATGTAAATTTCCACCTTTATATAGTGTAAAAAGACATCCTGAAGCCTGGGCAGTCATTAATTTGATTGTCCAATATTTCCCTTATGAGATAATGCCTCTCATAGCAAATGTGTACAGCGCGAGCTGAAAATGCATTTACAGCACTAAAAAACCAAACTTTTATAACAGCTAAACCAAACGTTTCCAATGTAAATTTCCACCTTTATATAGTGTAGAAAGGCATCCTGAAGCCTGGAAAGTCATTAATTTGATTGTCCAGTATTTCCTTCATGAGATATTGCAACACTTAGAAAAAGTGTACAGCGCCAGCAGACAATGAATTTTCAGCACTAAAAAAACGAAACTTCATTAACAGCTAAACTAAATGTTTCCAATGTATATTTCCACCTTTATATAGTGTAAAAAGACATCCTGAAGCCTGGGCAGTCATTAATTTGAATGTCCAATATTTCCCTTATGAGATAATGCCTCTCATAGCAAATGTGTACAGCGCGAGCTGAAAATGCATTTACAGCACTAAAAAACCAAACTTTTATAACAGCTAAACCAAACGTTTCAAATGTAAATTTCCACCTTTATATAGTGTAGAAAGGCATCCTGAAGCCTGGAAAGTCATTAATTTGATTGTCCAGTATTTCCTTCATGAGATATTGCAACACTTAGAAAAAGTGTACAGCGCCAGCAGACAATGAATTTTCAGCACTATAAAAACGAAACTTCATTAACAGCTAAACCAAACGTTTCCAATGTAAATTTCCACATTTATAGAGTGTAAAAAGGCATCCTGAAGCCTGGGAAGTCATTAATTTGATTGTCCAGTATTTCCCTTATGAGATAATGCCTCACATAGCAAATGTGTACAGTGCGAGCTGAAAATGCATTTTCAGCACTAAAAAACCAAACTTTTATAACAGCTAAACCAAACGTTTCCAATGTAAATTTCCACCTTTATATAGTGTAAAAAGACATCCTGAAGCCTGGGCAGTCATTAATTTGATTGTCCAGTATTTCCCTTATGAGATAATGCCTCACATAGCAAATGTGGACAGTGCGAGCTGAAAATGCATTTTCAGCACTAAAAAAACCAAACTTTTATAACAGCTAAACCAAACGTTTCCAATGTAAATTTCCACCTTTATATAGTGTAAAAAGACATCCTGAAGCCTGGGCAGTCATTAATTTGATTGTCCAATATTTCCCTTATGAGATAATGCCTCTCATAGCAAATGTGTACAGCGCGAGCTGAAAATGCATTTACAGCACTAAAAAACCAAACTTTTATAACAGCTAAACCAAACGTTTCCAATGTACATTTCCACCTTTATATAGTGTAGAAAGGCATCCTGAAGCCTGGAAAGTCATTAATGTCATTGTCCAGTATTTCCTTCATGAGATATTGCAACACTTAGAAAAAGTGTACAGCGCCAGCAGACAATGAATTTTCAGCACTAAAAAAACGAAACTTCATTAACAGCTAAACTAAACGTTTCCAATGTAAATTTCCACCTTTATATAGTGTAAAAAGACATCCTGAAGCCTGGGCAGTCATTAATTTGATTGTCCAATATTTCCCTTATGAGATAATGCCTCTCATAGCAAATGTGTACAGCGCGAGCTGAAAATGCATTTACAGCACTAAAAAACCAAACTTTTATAACAGCTAAACCAAACGTTTCCAATGTACATTTCCACCTTTATATAGTGTAGAAAGGCATCCTGAAGCCTGGAAAGTCATTAATGTCATTGTCCAGTATTTCCTTCATGAGATATTGCAACACTTAGAAAAAGTGTACAGCGCCAGCAGACAATGAATTTTCAGCACTAAAAAAACGAAACTTCATTAACAGCTAAACTAAACGTTTCCAATGTAAATTTCCACCTTTATATAGTGTAAAAAGACATCCTGAAGCCTGGGCAGTCATTAATTTGATTGTCCAATATTTCCCTTTTGAGATAATGCCTCTCATAGCAAATGTGTACAGCGCGAGCTGAAAATGCATTTACAGCACTAAAAAACCAAACTTTTATAACAGCTAAACCAAACGTTTCCAATGTACATTTCCACCTTTATATAATGTAGAAAGGCATCCTGAAGCCTGGAAAGTCATTAATTTGATTGTCCAGTATTTCCTTCATGAGATATTGCAACACTTAGAAAAAGTGTACAGCGCCAGCAGACAATGAATTTTCAGCACTAAAAAAACGACACTTCATTAACAGCTAAACTAAACGTTTCCAATGTAAATTTCCACCCTTATATAGTGTAAAAAGACATCCTGAAGCCTGGGCAGTCATTAATTTGATTGTCCAATATTTCCCTTATGAGATAATGCCTATCATAGCAAATGTGTACAGCGCGAGCTGAAAATGCATTTACAGCACTAAAAAACCAAACTTTTATAACAGCTAAACCAAACGTTTCAAATGTAAATTTCCACCTTTATATAGTGTAGAAAGGCATCCTGAAGCCTGGAAAGTCATTAATTTGATTGTCCAGTATTTCCTTCATGAGATATTGCAACACTTAGAAAAAGTGTACAGCGCCAGCAGACAATGAATTTTCAGCACTAAAAAAACGAAACTTCATTAACAGCTAAACCAAACGTTTCCAATGTAAATTTCCACATTTATAGAGTGTAAAAAGGCATCCTGAAGCCTGGGAAGTCATTAATTTGATTGTCCAGTATTTCCCTTATGAGATAATGCCTCACATAGCAAATGTGTACAGTGCGAGCTGAAAATGCATTTTCAGCACTAAAAAACCAAACTTTTATAACAGCTAAACCAAACGTTTCCAATGTAAATTTCCACCTTTATATAGTGTAAAAAGACATCCTGAAGCCTGGGCAGTCATTAATTTGATTGTCCAGTATTTCCCTTATGAGATAATGCCTCACATAGCAAATGTGTACAGTGCGAGCTGAAAATGCATTTTCAGCACTAAAAAAACCAAACTTTTATAACAGCTAAACCAAACGTTTCCAATGTAAATTGCCACCTTTATATAGTGTAAAAAGACATCCTGAAGCCTGGGCAGTCATTAATTTGATTGTCCAGTATTTCCGTCATGAGATATTGCAACACTTAGAAAAAGTGTACAGCACCAGCAGACAATGAATTTTCAGCACTAAAAAAACGAAACTTCATTAACAGCTAAACCAAACGTTTCCAATGTAAATTTCCACATTTATAGAGTGTAAAAAGGCATCCTGAAGCCTGGGAAGTCATTAATTTGATTGTCCAGTATTTCCCTTATGAGATAATGCCTCACATAGCAAATGTGTACAGTGCGAGCTGAAAATGCATTTTCAGCATTAAAAAACCCAACTTTTATAACAGCTAAACCAAACGTTTCCAATGTAAATTTCCACCTTTATATAGTGTAAAAAGACATCCTGAAGCCTGGGCAGTCATTAATTTGATTGTCCAGTATTTCCCTTATGAGATAATGCCTCACATAGCAAATGTGTACAGCGCGAGCTGAAAATGCATTTACAGCACTAAAAAACCAAACTTTTATAACAGCTAAACCAAACGTTTCCAATGTACATTTCCACCTTTATATAGTGTAGAAAGGCATCCTAAAGCCTGGAAAGTCATTAATTTGATTGTCCAGTATTTCCTTCATGAGATATTGCAACACTTAGAAAAAGTGTACAGCGCCAGCAGACAATGAATTTTCAGCACTAAAAAAACGACACTTCATTAACAGCTAAACTAAACGTTTCCAATGTAAATTTCCACCCTTATATAGTGTAAAAAGACATCCTGAAGCCTGGGCAGTCATTAATTTGATTGTCCAATATTTCCCTTATGAGATAATGCCTCTCATAGCAAATGTGTACAGCGCGAGCTGAAAATGCATTTACAGCACTAAAAAACCAAACTTTTATAACAGCTAAACCAAACGTTTCCAATGTACATTTCCACCTTTATATAGTGTAAAAAGACATCCTGAAGCCTGGGCAGTCATTAATTTGATTGTCCAATATTTCCCTTATGAGATAATGCCTCTCATAGCAAATGTGTACAGCGCGAGCTGAAAATGCATTTACAGCACTAAAAAAACAAACTTTTATAACAGCTAAACCAAACGTTTCAAATGTAAATTTCCACCTTTATATAGTGTAGAAAGGCATCCTGAAGCCTGGAAAGTCATTAATTTGATTGTCCAGTATTTCCTTCATGAGATATTGCAACACTTAGAAAAAGTGTACAGCGCCAGCAGACAATGAATTTTCAGCACTATAAAAACGAAACTTCATTAACAGCTAAACCAAACGTTTCCAATGTAAATTTCCACATTTATAGAGTGTAAAAAGGCATCCTG
This sequence comes from Idiotropiscis lumnitzeri, assembly GCF_059441095.1. Lineage (NCBI taxonomy): Eukaryota > Metazoa > Chordata > Actinopteri > Syngnathiformes > Syngnathidae > Idiotropiscis > Idiotropiscis lumnitzeri. The sequence continues at coordinate 31,736 of NW_028283724.1, read as the reverse complement.
AAGCCTGGGAAGTCATTAATTTGATTGTCCAGTATTTCCCTTATGAGATAATGCCTCACATAGCAAATGTGTACAGTGCGAGCTGAAAATGCATTTTCAGCACTAAAAAACCAAACTTTTATAACAGCTAAACCAAACGTTTCCAATGTAAATTTCCACCTTTATATAGTGTAAAAAGACATCCTGAAGCCTGGGCAGTCATTAATTTGATTGTCCAGTATTTCCCTTATGAGATAATGCCTCACATAGCAAATGTGGACAGTGCGAGCTGAAAATGCATTTTCAGCACTAAAAACACCAAACTTTTATAACAGCTAAACCAAACGTTTCCAATGTAAATTTCCACCTTTATATAGTGTAAAAAGACATCCTGAAGCCTGGGCAGTCATTAATTTGATTGTCCAATATTTCCCTTATGAGATAATGCCTCTCATAGCAAATGTGTACAGCGCGAGCTGAAAATGCATTTACAGCACTAAAAAACCAAACTTTTATAACAGCTAAACCAAACGTTTCCAATGTACATTTCCACCTTTATATAGTGTAGAAAGGCATCCTGAAGCCTGGAAAGTCATTAATGTCATTGTCCAGTATTTCCTTCATGAGATATTGCAACACTTAGAAAAAGTGTACAGCGCCAGCAGACAATGAATTTTCAGCACTAAAAAAACGAAACTTCATTAACAGCTAAACTAAACGTTTCCAATGTAAATTTCCACCCTTATATAGTGTAAAAAGACATCCTGAAGCCTGGGCAGTCATTAATTTGATTGTCCAATATTTCCCTTATGAGATAATGCCTCTCATAGCAAATGTGTACAGCGCGAGCTGAAAATGCATTTACAGCACTAAAAAAACAAACTTTTATAACAGCTAAACCAAACGTTTCCAATGTAAATTTCCACCTTTATATAGTGTAGAAAGGCATCCTGAAGCCTGGAAAGTCATTAATTTGATTGTCCAGTATTTCCTTCATGAGATATTGCAACACTTAGAAAAAGTGTACAGCGCCAGCAGACAATGAATTTTCAGCACTAAAAAAACGAAACTTCATTAACAGCTAAACCAAACGTCTCCAATGTAAATTTCCACATTTATAGAGTGTAAAAAGGCATCCTGAAGCCTGGGAATTCATTAATTTGATTGTCCAGTATTTCCCTTATGAGATAATACCTCACATAGCAAATGTGTACAGTGCGAGCTTAAAATGCATTTACAGCACTAAAAAAACAAACTTTTAGAACAGCTAAACCAAACGTTTCCAATGTAAATTTCCACCTTTATATAGTGGAGAAAGGCATCCTGAAGCCTGGAAAGTCATTAATTTGATTGTCCAGTATTTCCTTCATGAGATATTGCAACACTTAGAAAAAGTGTACAGCGCCAGCAGACAATGAATTTTCAGCACTAAAAAAACGAAACTTCATTAACAGCTAAACTAAACGTTTCCAATGTAAATTTCCACCTTTATATAGTGTAGAAAGGCATCCTGAAGCATGGAAAGTCATTAATTTGATTGTCCAGTATTTCCTTCATGAGATATTGCAACACTTAGAAAAAGTGTACAGCGCCAGCAGACAATGAATTTTCAGCACTAAAAAAAACGAAACTTCATTAACAGCTAAACTAAACGTTTCCAATGTAAATTTCCACCTTTATATAGTGTAAAAAGACATCCTGAAGCCTGGGCAGTCATTAATTTGATTGTCCAATATTTCCCTTATGAGATAATGCCTCTCATTGCAAATGTGTACAGCGCGAGCTGAAAATGCATTTACAGCACGAAAAAAACAAACTTTTATAACAGCTAAACCAAACGTTTCCAATGTAAATTTCCACCTTTATAGAGTGTAAAAAGGCATCCTGAAGCCCGGGAAGTCATTAATTTGATTGTCCAGTATTTCCCTTATGAGATAATGCCTCACATAGCAAATGTGTACAGTGCGAGCTGAAAATGCATTTTAAGCACTAAAAAACCAAACTTTTATAACAGCTAAACCAAACGTTTCCAATGTAAATTTCCACCTTTATATAGTGTAAAAAGACATCCTGAAGCCTGGGCAGTCATTAATTTGATTGTCCAATATTTCCCTTATGAGATAATGCCTCTCATAGCAAATGTGTACAGCGCGAGCTGAAAATGTATTTACAGCACTAAAAAAACAAACTTTTATAACAGCTAAACCAAACGTTTCCAATGTAAATTTCCACCTTTATATAGTGTAGAAAGGCATCCTGAAGCCTGGAAAGTCATTAATTTTATTGTCCAGTATTTCCTTCATGAGATATTGCAACACTTAGAAAAAGTGTACAGCGCCAGCAGACAATGAATTTTCAGCACTAAAAAAACGAAACTTCATTAACAGCTAAACTAAACGTTTCCAATGTAAATTTCCACCCTTATATAGTGTAAAAAGACATCCTGAAGCCTGGGCAGTCATTAATTTGATTGTCCAATATTTCCCTTATGAGATAATGCCTCTCATAGCAAATGTGTACAGCGCGAGCTGAAAATGCATTTACATCACTAAAAAACCAAACTTTTATAACAGCTAAACCAAATGTTTCCAATGTACATTTCCACCTTTATATAGTGTAGAAAGGCATCCTGAAGCCTGGAAAGTCATTAATTTGATTGTCCAGTATTTCCTTCATGAGATATTGCAACACTTAGAAAAAGTGTACAGCGCCAGCAGACAATGAATTTTCAGCACTAAAAAAACGAAACTTCATTAACAGCTAAACTAAAAGTTTCCAATGTAAATTTCCACCTTTATATAGTGTAAAAAGACATCCTGAAGCCTGGGCAGCCATTAATTTGATTGTCCAATATTTCCCTTATGAGATAATGCCTCTCATAGCAAATGTGTACAGCGCGAGCTGAAAATGCATTTACAGCACTAAAAAACCAAACTTTTATAACAGCTAAACCAAACGTTTCCAATGTAAATTTCCACCTTTATATAGTGTAAAAAGACATCCTGAAGCCTGGGCAGTCATTAATTTGATTGTCCAATATTTCCCTTATGAGATAATGCCTCTCATAGCAAATGTGTACAGCGCGAGCTGAAAATGCATTTACAGCACTAAAAAACCAAACTTTTATAACAGCTAAACCAAACGTTTCCAATGTAAATTTCCACCTTTATATAGTGTAGAAAGGCATCCTGAAGCCTGGAAAGTCATTAATTTGATTGTCCAGTATTTCCTTCATGAGATATTGCAACACTTAGAAAAAGTGTACAGCGCCAGCAGACAATGAATTTTCAGCACTAAAAAAACGAAACTTCATTAACAGCTAAACTAAACGTTTCCAATGTAAATTTCCACCTTTATATAGTGTAAAAAGACATCCTGAAGCCTGGGCAGTCATTAATTTGATTGTCCAATATTTCCCTTATGAGATAATGCCTCTCATTGCAAATGTGTACAGCGCGAGCTGAAAATGCCTTTACAGCACGAAAAAAACAAACTTTTATAACAGCTAAACCAAACGTTTCCAATGTAAATTTCCACCTTTATAGAGTGTAAAAAGGCATCCTGAAGCCTGGGAAGTCATTAATTTGATTGTCCAATATTTCCCTTATGAGATAATGCCTCTCATAGCAAATGTGTACAGCGCGAGCTGAAAATGCATTTACAGCACTAAAAAACCAAACTTTTATAACAGCTAAACCAAACGTTTCAAATGTAAATTTCCACTTTTATATAGTGTAGAAAGGCATCCTGAAGCCTGGAAAGTCGTTAATTTGATTGTCCAGTATTTCCTTCATGAGATATTGCAACACTTAGAAAAAGTGTACAGCGCCAGCAGACAATGAATTTTCAGCACTAAAAAAACGAAACTTCATTAACAGCTAAACCAAACGTTTCCAATGTAAATTTCCACATTTATAGAGTGTAAAAAGGCATCCTGAAGCCTGGGAAGTCATTAATTTGATTGTCCAGTATTTCCCTTATGAGATAATGCCTCACATAGCAAATGTGTACAGTGCGAGCTGAAAATGCATTTTCAGCACTAAAAAACCAAACTTTTATAACAGCTAAACCAAACGTTTCCAATGTAAATTTCCACCTTTATATAGTGTAAAAGGACATCCTGAAGCCTGGGCAGTCATTAATTTGATTGTCCAATATTTCCCTTATGAGATAATGCCTCACATAGCAAATGTGTACAGTGCGAGCTGAAAATGCTTTTTCAGCACTAAAAAAACAAACTTTTATAACAGCTAAACCAAACGTTTCCAATGTAAATTTCCACCTTTATATAGTGTAAAAAGACATCCTGAAGCCTGGGCAGTCATTAATTTGATTGTCCAATATTTCCCTTATGAGATAATGCCTCTCATAGCAAATGTGTACAGCGCGAGCTGAAAATGCATTTACAGCACTAAAAAACCAAACTTTTATAACAGCTAAACCAAACGTTTCCAATGTAAATTTCCACCTTTATATAGTGTAGAAAGGCATCCTGAAGCCTGGAAAGTCATTAATTTGATTGTCCAGTATTTCCTTCATGAGATATTGCAACACTTAGAAAAAGTGTACAGCGCCAGCAGACAATGAATTTTCAGCACTAAAAAAACGAAACTTCATTAACAGCTAAACTAAACGTTTCCAATGTATATTTCCACCTTTATATAGTGTAAAAAGACATCCTGAAGCCTGGGCAGTCATTAATTTGATTGTCCAATATTTCCCTTATGAGATAATGCCTCTCATAGCAAATGTGTACAGCGCGAGCTGAAAATGCATTTACAGCACTAAAAAACCAAACTTTTATAACAGCTAAACCAAACGTTTCAAATGTAAATTTCCACCTTTATATAGTGTAGAAAGGCATCCTGAAGCCTGGAAAGTCATTAATTTGATTGTCCAGTATTTCCTTCATGAGATATTGCAACACTTAGAAAAAGTGTACAGCGCCAGCAGACAATGAATTTTCAGCACTAAAAAAACGAAACTTCATTAACAGCTAAACCAAACGTTTCCAATGTAAATTTCCACAATTATAGAGTGTAAAAAGGCATCCTGAAGCCTGGGAAGTTATTAATTTGATTGTCCAGTATTTCCCTTATGAGATAATGCCTCACATAGCAAATGTGTACAGTGCGAGCTGAAAATGCATTTTCAGCACTAAAAAACCAAACTTTTATAACAGCTAAACCAAACGTTTCCAATGTAAATTTCCACCTTTATATAGTGTAAAAAGACATCCTGAAGCCTGGGCAGTCATTAATTTGATTGTCCAATATTTCCCTTATGAGATAATGCCTCTCATAGCAAATGTGTACAGCGCGAGCTGAAAATGCATTTACAGCACTAAAAAACCAAACTTTTATAACAGCTAAACCAAACGTTTCCAATGTACATTTCCACCTTTATATAGTGTAGAAAGGCATCCTGAAGCCTGGAAAGTCATTAATGTCATTGTCCAGTATTTCCTTCATGAGATATTGCAACACTTAGAAAAAGTGTACAGCGCCAGCAGACAATGAATTTTCAGCACTAAAAAAACGAAACTTCATTAACAGCTAAACTAAACGTTTCCAATGTAAATTTCCACCCTTATATAGTGTAAAAAGACATCCTGAAGCCTGGGCAGTCATTAATTTGATTGTCCAATATTTCCCTTATGAGATAATGCCTCTCATAGCAAATGTGTACAGCGCGAGCTGAAAATGCATTTACAGCACTAAAAAAACAAACTTTTATAACAGCTAAACCAAACGTTTCCAATGTAAATTTCCACCTTTATATAGTGTAGAAAGGCATCCTGAAGCCTGGAAAGTCATTAATTTGATTGTCCAGTATTTCCTTCATGAGATATTGCAACACTTAGAAAAAGTGTACAGCGCCAGCAGACAATGAATTTTCAGCACTAAAAAAACGAAACTTCATTAACAGCTAAACCAAACGTTTCCAATGTAAATTTCCACATTTATAGAGTGTAAAAAGGCATCCTGAAGCCTGGGAAGTCATTAATTTGATTGTCCAGTATTTCCCTTATGAGATAATGCCTCACATAGCAAATGTGTACAGTGCGAGCTGAAAATGCATTTACAGCACTAAAAAAACAAACTTTTAGAACAGCTAAACCAAACGTTTCCAATGTAAATTTCCACCTTTATATAGTGGAGAAAGGCATCCTGAAGCCTGGAAAGTCATTAATTTGATTGTCCAGTATTTCCTTCATGAGATATTGCAACACTTAGAAAAAGTGTACAGCGCCAGCAGACAATGAATTTTCAGCACTAAAAAAACGAAACTTCATTAACAGCTAAACTAAACGTTTCCAATGTAAATTTCCACCTTTATATAGTATAGAAAGGCATCCTGAAGCCTGGAAAGTCATTAATTTGATTGTCCAGTATTTCCTTCATGAGATATTGCAACACTTAGAAAAAGTGTACAGCGCCAGCAGACAATGAATTTTCAGCACTAAAAAAAACGAAACTTCATTAACAGCTAAACTAAACGTTTCCAATGTAAATTTCCACCTTTATATAGTGTAAAAAGACATCCTGAAGCCTGGGCAGTCATTAATTTGATTGTCCAGTATTTCCTTCATGAGATATTGCAACACTTAGAAAAAGTGTACAGCGCCAGCAGACAATGAATTTTCAGCACTAAAAAAACGAAACTTCATTAACAGCTAAACTAAACGTTTCCAATGTAAATTTCCACCTTTATATAGTATAGAAAGGCATCCTGAAGCCTGGAAAGTCATTAATTTGATTGTCCAGTATTTCCTTCATGAGATATTGCAACACTTAGAAAAAGTGTACAGCGCCAGCAGACAATGAATTTTCAGCACTAAAAAAACGAAACTTCATTAACAGCTAAACCAAACGTTTCCAATGTAAATTTCCACATTTATAGAGTGTAAAAAGGCATCCTGAAGCCTGGGAAGTCATTAATTTGATTGTCCAGTATTTCCCTTATGAGATAATGCCTCACATAGCAAATGTGTACAGTGCGAGCTGAAAATGCATTTTCAGCACTAAAAAACCAAACTTTTATAACAGCTAAACCAAACGTTTCCAATGTAAATTTCCACCTTTATATAGTGTAAAAGGACATCCTGAAGCCTGGGCAGTCATTAATTTGATTGTCCAATATTTCCCTTATGAGATAATGCCTCACATAGCAAATGTGTACAGTGCGAGCTGAAAATGCTTTTTCAGCACTAAAAAAACAAACTTTTATAACAGCTAAACCAAACGTTTCCAATGTAAATTTCCACCTTTATATAGTGTAAAAAGACATCCTGAAGCCTGGGCAGTCATTAATTTGATTGTCCAATATTTCCCTTATGAGATAATGCCTCTCATAGCAAATGTGTACAGCGCGAGCTGAAAATGCATTTACAGCACTAAAAAACCAAACTTTTATAACAGCTAAACCAAACGTTTCCAATGTAAATTTCCACCTTTATATAGTGTAGAAAGGCATCCTGAAGCCTGGAAAGTCATTAATTTGATTGTCCAGTATTTCCTTCATGAGATATTGCAACACTTAGAAAAAGTGTACAGCGCCAGCAGACAATGAATTTTCAGCACTAAAAAAACGAAACTTCATTAACAGCTAAACTAAACGTTTCCAATGTATATTTCCACCTTTATATAGTGTAAAAAGACATCCTGAAGCCTGGGCAGTCATTAATTTGATTGTCCAATATTTCCCTTATGAGATAATGCCTCTCATAGCAAATGTGTACAGCGCGAGCTGAAAATGCATTTACAGCACTAAAAAACCAAACTTTTATAACAGCTAAACCAAACGTTTCAAATGTAAATTTCCACCTTTATATAGTGTAGAAAGGCATCCTGAAGCCTGGAAAGTCATTAATTTGATTGTCCAGTATTTCCTTCATGAGATATTGCAACACTTAGAAAAAGTGTACAGCGCCAGCAGACAATGAATTTTCAGCACTAAAAAAACGAAACTTCATTAACAGCTAAACCAAACGTTTCCAATGTAAATTTCCACAATTATAGAGTGTAAAAAGGCATCCTGAAGCCTGGGAAGTTATTAATTTGATTGTCCAGTATTTCCCTTATGAGATAATGCCTCACATAGCAAATGTGTACAGTGCGAGCTGAAAATGCATTTTCAGCACTAAAAAACCAAACTTTTATAACAGCTAAACCAAACGTTTCCAATGTAAATTTCCACCTTTATATAGTGTAAAAAGACATCCTGAAGCCTGGGCAGTCATTAATTTGATTGTCCAATATTTCCCTTATGAGATAATGCCTCTCATAGCAAATGTGTACAGCGCGAGCTGAAAATGCATTTACAGCACTAAAAAACCAAACTTTTATAACAGCTAAACCAAACGTTTCCAATGTACATTTCCACCTTTATATAGTGTAGAAAGGCATCCTGAAGCCTGGAAAGTCATTAATGTCATTGTCCAGTATTTCCTTCATGAGATATTGCAACACTTAGAAAAAGTGTACAGCGCCAGCAGACAATGAATTTTCAGCACTAAAAAAACGAAACTTCATTAACAGCTAAACTAAACGTTTCCAATGTAAATTTCCACCCTTATATAGTGTAAAAAGACATCCTGAAGCCTGGGCAGTCATTAATTTGATTGTCCAATATTTCCCTTATGAGATAATGCCTCTCATAGCAAATGTGTACAGCGCGAGCTGAAAATGCATTTACAGCACTAAAAAAACAAACTTTTATAACAGCTAAACCAAACGTTTCCAATGTAAATTTCCACCTTTATATAGTGTAGAAAGGCATCCTGAAGCCTGGAAAGTCATTAATTTGATTGTCCAGTATTTCCTTCATGAGATATTGCAACACTTAGAAAAAGTGTACAGCGCCAGCAGACAATGAATTTTCAGCACTAAAAAAACGAAACTTCATTAACAGCTAAACCAAACGTTTCCAATGTAAATTTCCACATTTATAGAGTGTAAAAAGGCATCCTGAAGCCTGGGAAGTCATTAATTTGATTGTCCAGTATTTCCCTTATGAGATAATGCCTCACATAGCAAATGTGTACAGTGCGAGCTGAAAATGCATTTACAGCACTAAAAAAACAAACTTTTAGAACAGCTAAACCAAACGTTTCCAATGTAAATTTCCACCTTTATATAGTGGAGAAAGGCATCCTGAAGCCTGGAAAGTCATTAATTTGATTGTCCAGTATTTCCTTCATGAGATATTGCAACACTTAGAAAAAGTGTACAGCGCCAGCAGACAATGAATTTTCAGCACTAAAAAAACGAAACTTCATTAACAGCTAAACTAAACGTTTCCAATGTAAATTTCCACCTTTATATAGTATAGAAAGGCATCCTGAAGCCTGGAAAGTCATTAATTTGATTGTCCAGTATTTCCTTCATGAGATATTGCAACACTTAGAAAAAGTGTACAGCGCCAGCAGACAATGAATTTTCAGCACTAAAAAAAACGAAACTTCATTAACAGCTAAACTAAACGTTTCCAATGTAAATTTCCACCTTTATATAGTGTAAAAAGACATCCTGAAGCCTGGGCAGTCATTAATTTGATTGTCCAATATTTCCCTTATGAGATAATTCCTCTCATTGCAAATGTGTACAGCGCGAGCTGAAAATGCATTTACAGCACGAAAAAAACAAACTTTTATAACAGCTAAACCAAACGTTTCCAATGTAAATTTCCACCTTTATAGAGTGTAAAAAGGCATCCTGAAGCCCGGGAAGTCATTAATTTGATTGTCCAGTATTTCCCTTATGAGATAATGCCTCACATAGCAAATGTGTACAGTGCGAGCTGAAAATGCATTTTAAGCACTAAAAAACCAAACTTTTATAACAGCTAAACCAAACGTTTCCAATGTAAATTTCCACCTTTATATAGTGTAAAAAGACATCCTGAAGCCTGGGCAGTCATTAATTTGATTGTCCAATATTTCCCTTATGAGATAATGCCTCTCATAGCAAATGTGTACAGCGCGAGCTGAAAATGTATTTACAGCACTAAAAAAACAAACTTTTATAACAGCTAAACCAAACGTTTCCAATGTAAATTTCCACCTTTATATAGTGTAGAAAGGCATCCTGAAGCCTGGAAAGTCATTAATTTGATTGTCCAGTATTTCCTTCATGAGATATTGCAACACTTAGAAAAAGTGTACAGCGCCAGCAGACAATGAATTTTCAGCATTAAAAAAACGAAACTTCATTAACTGCTAAACTAAACGTTTCCAATGTAAATTTCCACCCTTATATAGTGTAAAAAGACATCCTGAAGCCTGGGCAGTCATTAATTTGATTGTCCAATATTTCCCTTATGAGATAATGCCTCTCATAGCAAATGTGTACAGCGCGAGCTGAAAATGTATTTACAGCACTAAAAAAACAAACTTTTATAACAGCTAAACCAAACGTTTCCAATGTAAATTTCCACCTTTATATAGTGTAGAAAGGCATCCTGAAGCCTGGAAAGTCATTAATTTGATTGTCCAGTATTTCCTTCATGAGATATTGCAACACTTAGAAAAAGTGTACAGCGCCAGCAGACAATGAATTTTCAGCACTAAAAAAACGAAACTTCATTAACAGCTAAACTAAACGTTTCCAATGTAAATTTCCACCTTTATATAGTGTAAAAAGACATCCTGAAGCCTGGGCAGTCATTAATTTGATTGTCCAATATTTCCCTTATGAGATAATGCCTCTCATTGCAAATGTGTACAGCGCGAGCTGAAAATGCCTTTACAGCACGAAAAAAACAAACTTTTATAACAGCTAAACCAAACGTTTCCAATGTAAATTTCCACCTTTATAGAGTGTAAAAAGGCATCCTGAAGCCTGGGAAGTCATTAATTTGATTGTCCAGTATTTCCCTTATGAGATAATGCCTCACATAGCAAATGTGTACAGTGCGAGCTGAAAATGCATTTTAAGCACTAAAAAACCAAACTTTTATAACAGCTAAACCAAACGTTTCCAATGTAAATTTCCACCTTTATATAGTGTAAAAAGACATCCTGAAGCCTGGGCAGTCATTAATTTGATTGTCCAATATTTCCCTTATGAGATAATGCCTCTCATAGCAAATGTGTACAGCGCGAGCTGAAAATGCATTTACAGCACTAAAAAACCAAAGTTTTATAACAGCTAAACCAAACGTTTCAAATGTAAATTTCCACCTTTATATAGTGTAGAAAGGCATCCTGAAGCCTGGAAAGTCGTTAATTTGATTGTCCAGTATTTCCTTCATGAGATATTGCAACACTTAGAAAAAGTGTACAGCGCCAGCAGACAATGAATTTTCAGCACTAAAAAAACGAAACTTCATTAACAGCTAAACCAAACGTTTCCAATGTAAATTTCCACATTTATAGAGTGTAAAAAGGCATCCTGAAGCCTGGGAAGTCATTAATTTGATTGTCCAGTATTTCCCTTATGAGATAATGCCTCACAGAGCAAATGTGTACAGTGCGAGCTGAAAATGCATTTTCAGCACTAAAAAACCAAACTTTTATAACAGCTAAACCAAACGTTTCCAATGTAAATTTCCACCTTTATATAGTGTAAAAGGACATCCTGAAGCCTGGGCAGTCATTAATTTGATTGTCCAATATTTCCCTTTTGAGATAATGCCTCTCATAGCAAATGTGTACAGCGCGAGCTGAAAATGCATTTACAGCACTAAAAAACCAAACTTTTATAACAGCTAAACCAAACGTTTCCAATGTACATTTCCACCTTTATATAGTGTAGAAAGGCATCCTGAAGCCTGGAAAGTCATTAATTTTATTGTCCAGTATTTCCTTCATGAGATATTGCAACACTTAGAAAAAGTGTACAGCGCCAGCAGACAATGAATTTTCAGCACTAAAAAAACGAAACTTCATTAACAGCTAAACTAAACGTTTCCAATGTAAATTTCCACCCTTATATAGTGTAAAAAGACATCCTGAAGCCTGGGCAGTCATTAATTTGATTGTCCAATATTTCCCTTATGAGATAATGCCTCTCATAGCAAATGTGTACAGCGCGAGCTGAAAATGCATTTTCAGCACTAAAAAAACAAACTTTTATAACAGCTAAACCAAACGTTTCCAATGTAAATTTCCACCTTTATATAGTGTAGAAAGGCATCCTGAAGCCTGGAAAGTCATTAATTTGATTGTCCAGTATTTCCTTCATTAGATATTGCAACACTTAGAAAAAGTGTACAGCGCCAGCAGACAATGAATTTTCAGCACTAAAAAAACGAAACTTCATTAACAGCTAAACCAAACGTTTCCAATGTAAATTTCCACATTTATAGAGTGTAAAAAGGCATCCTGAAGCCTGGGAAGTCATTAATTTGATTGTCCAGTATTTCCCTTATGAGATAATGCCTCACATAGCAAATGTGTACAGTGCGAGCTGAAAATGCATTTTCAGCACTAAAAAAACAAACTTTTATAACAGCTAAACCAAACGTTTCCAATGTAAATTTCCACCTTTATATAGTGTAAAAAGACATCCTGAAGCCTGGGCAGTCATTAATTTGATTGTCCAGTATTTCCCTTATGAGATAATGCCTCACATAGCAAATGTGGACAGTGCGAGCTGAAAATGCATTTACAGCACTAAAAAACCAAACTTTTATAACAGCTAAACCAAACGTTTCCAATGTAAATTTCCACCTTTATATAGTGTAAAAAGACATCCTGAAGCCTGGGCAGTCATTAATTTGATTGTCCAATATTTCCCTTATGAGATAATGCCTCTCATAGCAAATGTGTACAGCGCGAGCTGAAAATGCATTTACAGCACTAAAAAAACAAACTTTTATAACAGCTAAACCAAACGTTTCCAATGTAAATTTCCACCTTTATATAGTGTAGAAAGGCATCCTGAAGCCTGGAAAGTCATTAATTTGATTGTCCAGTATTTCCTTAATGAGATATTGCAACACTTAGAAAAAGTGTACAGCGCCAGCAGACAATGAATTTTCAGCACTAAAAAAACGAAACTTCATTAACAGCTAAACCAAACGTTTCCAATGTAAATTTCCACATTTATAGAGTGTAAAAAGGCATCCTGAAGCCTGGGAAGTCATTAATTTGATTGTCCAGTATTTCCCTTATGAGATAATGCCTCACATAGCAAATGTGTACAGTGCGAGCTGAAAATGCATTTACAGCACTAAAAAAACAAACTTTTATAACAGCTAAACCAAACGTTTCCAATGTAAATTTCCACCTTTATATAGTGTAGAAAGGCATCCTGAAGCCTGGAAAGTCATTAATTTGATTGTCCAGTATTTCCTTCATGAGATATTGCAACACTTAGAAAAAGTGTACAGCGCCAGCAGACAATGAATTTTCAGCACTAAAAAAACGAAACTTCATTAACAGCTAAACTAAACGTTTCCAATGTAAATTTCCACCTTTATATAGTGTAAAAAGACATCCTGAAGCCTGGGCAGCCATTAATTTGATTGTCCAATATTTCCCTTATGAGATAATGCCTCTCATAGCAAATGTGTACAGCGCGAGCTGAAAATGCATTTACAGCACTAAAAAAACAAACTTTTATAACAGCTAAACCAAACGTTTCCAATGTAAATTTCCACCTTTATATAGTGTAAAAAGACATCCTGAAGCCTGGGCAGTCATTAATTTGATTGTCCAATATTTCCCTTATGAGATAATGCCTCTCATAGCAAATGTGTACAGCGCGAGCTGAAAATGCATTTACAGCACTAAAAAACCAAACTTTTATAACAGCTAAACCAAACGTTTCCAATGTAAATTTCCACCTTTATATAGTGTAGAAAGGCATCCTGAAGCCTGGAAAGTCATTAATTTGATTGTCCAGTATTTCCTTCATGAGATATTGCAACACTTAGAAAAAGTGTACAGCGCCAGCAGACAATGAATTTTCAGCACTAAAAAAAACGAAACTTCATTAACAGCTAAACCAAACGTTTCCAATGTAAATTTCCACCTTTATATAGTGTAGAAAGGCATCCTGAAGCCTGGAAAGTCATTAATTTGATTGTCCAGTATTTCCTTCATGAGATATTGCAACACTTAGAAAAAGTGTACAGCGCCAGCAGACAATGAATTTTCAGCACTAAAAAAACGAAACTTCATTAACAGCTAAACCAAACGTTTCCAATGTAAATTTCCACATTTATAGAGTGTAAAAAGGCATCCTGAAGCCTGGGAAGTCATTAATTTGATTGTCCAGTATTTCCCTTATGAGATAATGCCTCACATAGCAAATGTGTACAGTGCGAGCTGAAAATGCATTTTCAGCACTAAAAAACCAAACTTTTATAACAGCTAAACCAAACGTTTCCAATGTAAATTTCCACCTTTATATAGTGTAAAAAGACATCCTGAAGCCTGGGCAGTCATTAATTTGATTGTCCAATATTTCCCTTATGAGATAATGCCTCTCATAGCAAATGTGTACAGCGCGAGCTGAAAATGCATTTACAGCACTAAAAAACCAAACTTTTATAACAGCTAAACCAAACGTTTCCAATGTAAATTTCCACCTTTATATAGTGTAGAAAGGCATCCTGAAGCCTGGAAAGTCATTAATTTGATTGTCCAGTATTTCCTTCATGAGATATTGCAACACTTAGAAAAAGTGTACAGCGCCAGCAGACAATGAATTTTCAGCACTAAAAAAACGAAACTTCATTAACAGCTAAACTAAACGTTTCCAATGTATATTTCCACCTTTATATAGTGTAAAAAGACATCCTGAAGCCTGGGCAGTCATTAATTTGATTGTCCAATATTTCCCTTATGAGATAATGCCTCTCATAGCAAATGTGTACAGCGCGAGCTGAAAATGCATTTACAGCACTAAAAAACCAAACTTTTATAACAGCTAAACCAAACGTTTCAAATGTAAATTTCCACCTTTATATAGTGTAAAAAGACATCCTGAAGCCTGGGCAGTCATTAATTTGATTGTCCAATATTTCCCTTATGAGATAATGCCTCTCATAGCAAATGTGTACAGCGCGAGCTTAAAATGCATTTACAGCACTAAAAAACCAAACTTTTATAACAGCTAAACCAAACGTTTCCAATGTAAATTTCCACCTTTATATAGCGTAGAAAGGCATCCTGAAGCCTGGAAAGTCATTAATTTGATTGTCCAGTATTTCCTTCATGAGATATTGCAACACTTAGAAAAAGTGTACAGCGCCAGCAGACAATGAATTTTCAGCACTAAAAAAAACGAAACTTCATTAACAGCTAAACTAAACGTTTCCAATGTAAATTTCCACCTTTATATAGTGTAAAAAGACATCCTGAAGCCTGGGCAGTCATTAATTTGATTGTCCAATATTTCCCTTATGAGATAATGCCTCTCATTGCAAATGTGTACAGCGCGAGCTGAAAATGCATTTACAGCACGAAAAAAACAAACTTTTATAACAGCTAAACCAAACGTTTCCAATGTAAATTTCCACCTTTATAGAGTGTAAAAAGGCATCCTGAAGCCTGGGAAGTCGTTAATTTGATTGTCCAGTATTTCCCTTATGAGATAATGCCTCTCATTGCAAATGTGTACAGCGCGAGCTGAAAATGCATTTACAGCACGAAAAAAACAAACTTTTATAACAGCTAAACCAAACGTTTCCAATGTAAATTTCCACCTTTATAGAGTGTAAAAAAACATCCTGAAGCCTGGGAAGTCATTAATTTGATTGTCCAGTATTTCCCTTATGAGATAATGCCTCACATAGCAAATGTGTACAGTGCGAGCTGAAAATGCATTTTCAGCACTAAAAAACCAAACTTTTATAACAGCTAAACCAAACGTTTCCAATGTAAATTTCCACCTTTATATAGTGTAAAAAGACATCCTGAAGCCTGGGCAGTCATTAATTTGATTGTCCAACATTTCCCTTATGAGATAATGCCTCTCATAGCAAATGTGTACAGCGCGAGCTGAAAATGCATTTACAGCACTAAAAAACCAAACTTTTATAACAGCTAAACCAAACGTTTCCAATGTAAATTTCCACCTTTATATAGTGTAGAAAGGCATCCTGAAGCCTGGAAAGTCATTAATTTGATTGTCCAGTATTTCCTTCATGAGATATTGCAACACTTAGAAAAAGTGTACAGCGCCAGCAGACAATGAATTTTCAGCACTAAAAAAACGAAACTTCATTAACAGCTAAACTAAACGTTTCCAATGTATATTTCCACCTTTATATAGTGTAAAAAGACATCCTGAAGCCTGGGCAGTCATTAATTTGATTGTCCAATATTTCCCTTATGAGATAATGCCTCTCATAGCAAATGTGTACAGCGCGAGCTGAAAATGCATTTACAGCACTAAAAAACCAAACTTTTATAACAGCTAAACCAAACGTTTCAAATGTAAATTTCCACCTTTATATAGTGTAAAAAGACATTCTGAAGCCTGGGCAGTCATTAATTTGATTGTCCAATATTTCCCTTATGAGATAATGCCTCTCATAGCAAATGTGTACAGCGCGAGCTGAAAATGCATTTACAGCACTAAAAAACCAAACTTTTATAACAGCTAAACCAAACGTTTCCAATGTAAATTTCCACCTTTATATAGCGTAGAAAGGCATCCTGAAGCCTGGAAAGTCATTAATTTGATTGTCCAGTATTTCCTTCATGAGATATTGCAACACTTAGAAAAAGTGTACAGCGCCAGCAGACAATAAATTTTCAGCACTAAAAAAAACGAAACTTCATTAACAGCTAAACTAAACGTTTCCAATGTAAATTTCCACCTTTATATAGTGTAAAAAGACATCCTGAAGCCTGGGCAGTCATTAATTTGATTGTCCAATATTTCCCTTATGAGATAATGCCTCTCATTGCAAATGTGTACAGCGCGAGCTGAAAATGCATTTACAGCACGAAAAAAACAAACTTTTATAACAGCTAAACCAAACGTTTCCAATGTAAATTTCCACCTTTATAGAGTGTAAAAAGGCATCCTGAAGCCTGGGAAGTCGTTAATTTGATTGTCCAGTATTTCCCTTATGAGATAATGCCTCACATAGCAAATGTGTACAGTGCGAGCTGAAAATGCATTTTCAGCACTAAAAAACCAAACTTTTATAACAGCTAAACCAAACGTTTCCAATGTAAATTTCCACCTTTATATAGTGTAAAAAGACATCCTGAAGCCTGGGCAGTCATTAATTTGATTGTCCAACATTTCCCTTATGAGATAATGCCTCTCATAGCAAATGTGTACAGCGCGATCTGAAAATGTATTTACAGCACTAAAAAAACAAACTTTTATAACAGCTAAACCAAACGTTTCCAATGTAAATTTCCACCTTTATATAGTGTAGAAAGGCATCCTGAAGCCTGGAAAGTCATTAATTTGATTGTCCAGTATTTCCTTCATGAGATATTGCAACACTTAGAAAAATTGTACAGCGCCAGCAGACAATGAATTTTCAGCACTAAAAAAACGAAACTTCATTAACAGCTAAACTAAACGTTTCCAATGTATATTTCCACCTTTATATAGTGTAAAAAGGCATCCTGAAGCCTGGGAAGTCATTAATTTGATTGTCCAGTATTTCCCTTATGAGATAATGCCTCACATAGCAAATGTGTACAGTGCGAGCTGAAAATGCATTTTCAGCACTAAAAAACCAAACTTTTATAACAGCTAAACCAAACGTTTCCAATGTAAATTTCCACCTTTATATAGTGTAAAAAGACATCCTGAAGCCTGGGCAGTCATTAATTTGATTGTCCAATATTTCCCTTTTGAGATAATGCCTCTCATAGCAAATGTGTACAGCGCGAGCTGAAAATGCATTTACAGCACTAAAAAACCAAACTTTTATAACAGCTAAACCAAACGTTTCCAATGTACATTTCCACCTTTATATAGTGTAGAAAGGCATCCTGAAGCCTGGAAAGTCATAAATTTGATTGTCCAGTATTTCCTTCATGAGATATTGCAACACTTAGAAAAAGTGTACAGCGCCAGCAGACAATGAATTTTCAGCACTAAAAAAACGAAACTTCATTAACAGCTAAACTAAACGTTTCCAATGTAAATTTCCACCCTTATATGGTGTAAAAAGACATCCTGAAGCCTGGGCAGTCATTAATTTGATTGTCCAATATTTCCCTTATGAGATAATGCCTCTCATAGCAAATGTGTACAGCGCGAGCTGAAAATGCATTTACAGCACTAAAAAACCAAACTTTTCTAACAGCTAAACCAAACGTTTCCAATGTAAATTTCCACCTTTATATAGTGTAGAAAGGCATCCTGAAGCCTGGAAAGTCATTAATTTGATTGTCCAGTATTTCCTTCATGAGATATTGCAACACTTAGAAAAAGTGTACAGCGCCAGCAGACAATGAATTTTCAGCACTAAAAAAACGAAACTTCATTAACAGCTAAACTAAACGTTTCCAATGTAAATTTCCACCCTTATATAGTGTAAAAAAACATCCTGAAGCCTGGGCAGTCATTAATTTGATTGTCCAATATTTCCCTTATGAGATAATGCCTCTCATAGCAAATGTGTACAGCGCGAGCTGAAAATGCATTTACAGCACTAAAAAAACCAAACATTTATAACAGCTAAACCAAACGTTTCCAATGTAAATTTCCACCTTTATATAGTGTAAAAAGACATCCTGAAGCCTGGGCAGTCATTAATTTGATTGTCCAATATTTCCCTTATGAGATAATGCCTCTCATAGCAAATGTGTACAGCGCGAGCTGAAAATGCATTTACAGCACTAAAAAAACAAACTTTTATAACAGCTAAACCAAACGTTTCCAATGTAAATTTCCACCTTTATATAGTGTAGAAAGGCATCCTGAAGCCTGGAAAGTCATTAATTTGATTGTCCAGTATTTCCTTCATGAGATATTGCAACACTTAGAAAAAGTGTACAGCGCCAGCAGACAATGAATTTTCAGCACTAAAAAAAACGAAACTTCATTAACAGCTAAACTAAACGTTTCCAATGTAAATTTCCACCTTTATATAGTGTAAAAAGACATCCTGATGCCTGGGCAGTCATTAATTTGATTGTCCAATATTTCCCTTATGAGATAATGCCTCTCATAGCAAATGTGTACAGCGCGAGCTGAAAATGCATTTACAGCACTAAAAAACCAAACTTTTATAACAGCTAAACCAAAACTGGGTTTAGCTAGTCAGTAAAACACTCTTTATAGTGTAGCAACGTTAGTAACGCTAAATTCTTACCTAGTTTATGAGACGAGTGCTGTACTTGACTATTTTTTGTAATTTATTATTATTATTATTTTTTAATGCTTTATAGAGCAAATTGCACCTATGACAGTTGTTATTACCACAGAAGCCATCTCAAATGGTTGCAAACTCTGAGGGTGACTTTGAACCGGAAGTCCCGCCTCAATCGTCATCTGATTGACAGCGGAATCCTGGAGCCAGAGAAGAGAAAAGAATCAGACACGAAGTTGAAGAAGCAAAAAAAAATAAACATCGAATCTTAAAGTTCTCGCAACGAGGGTGACTGTTGGGGTCTGGAGAAGTGACCGGGAGATGGGGAGCCCCGTATTTTGGTCTTGGTAAGAGGGTAACTCACTTGATGTTGACGAGGGAACCTATGCCGCTATGCTATATACCGACGTGAGAAAACTACGGCCTGGGGGCCACATGCGGCCCGTTAAACGTTTTAATCCGGCCCGCCGAATTTGAAAAAAAAAAAAATAAACCTTGTTAATGTTTTATTTTCAAAATAGTGTGGTTTTTCAAAGACAAGCTTTTGTTCACTTTCATTTAAAATTAAATGTATTTTTTTTCTCAGATGAGATGAGGTTACCAAAACACTCCATCCATCTGCTCCTGGTCCAGCCCCTCTGTCAAATTTTAGAACCCATTGTGGCCCGCCAATAAAAAAGTTTTCCCACCCCTGCTATATACTATAAACTATGTTAATGTCGTCAGGCCATTATAGAGTATTTCTTCTGACATTTTGAAGGAGAAATAATACTCAACGTTTTATTTTTTTATGATGTTTGAGGCATTCTGACTGAAATACAGTTAAATTGAGGTTACCAGTAGTCATTTCCATTACCTGTAAATGTAAATTAGAATGTAACTTACTACAGTGAACCCTCGGTTATCGCGGTTAATGGGGACCGAGACCACCCGCGAAAACTGAAAATCCGCGAAGTAGCGGCGCACCTTCAAAAATGCTTAAAAATAAAAAAGTGCGAAGTAGCGGCGCACCTTCAAAAATGCTTAAAAAAAAAAGTGCGAAGTAGCGGCGCACCTTCAAAAATGCTTAAAAAAATAAATAAATAAAATAATATATATATATATATATATATATATATATATATACGGGTAGAGAGAGAGAGGGTGAAATTCATGTTATAACAAAAAAAAAAAATTATTAAAACATTTTTTTATTCCCCAGCCATTATTTTTGTATTTATTCAATTACTTCTTTTTGTATTTATTTAATTACTTCGACTTTTACCTGCTGGTACGCCGTCCGGTGTGCCCTGGCATTCTTCATTTATTTATTCATTTATTCATTCATAACTGACAGCCTCGCGCTCCGCTCATGCCCGGGCGGAAGGTGTTCCTCTTCGGCTTAACAACCACGCACGCCGGCCGGTCTCCTCCGGAGCTCTCGCACGGTCCCGAACGGAGCGAAATGTCGCCCCGCTAGTGCCCGGGCGGAAGTTGTTCCTCTTCGGCTTAACTGCCACGCACGCTGGCCGGAGCTCTGGTACGGTCCGAACCGCGCGAAACGTCGCCCCAAATCGTGCCCGGGGGAACGTGCTCTTCTTTGTCCACTCTCCTCTTCGCCCACGTTCTTCTTCGGCGCACGCCGGCCGTCTAACCACTCCAGCGCCCCGTCGTGCCGCTCGGCGAAACTACAATGCCCCCGAATATTTTTTAGACCCGCGAAGCACTGAACCCGCGAAAGGTGAACCGCGAAGTAGCGAGGGTTCACTGTATTGCAGCCAGATACCTATAAAATGTCATTTAATTTGCACTGTTTTGATCGCCACTGTTTTGCTCATTGAACAACAAATGAAAAGATGAATCATACACAGTGTTTGTAAAGATAATTGTCAATGTTTTATTAAATGAAATTCCAATGTAAAATTGTGTAATATTGTGTTATATAATGGGTCTACAACATACATTTCTCACAGACAAGTAGAGCTTTTTCTCATGAAATGTGTTGAAAAAAAACTAACATTTGAACATTGTTTTGCGTTACAACATCCGTGTTTACTGGTCATAAATTATTAACTTAAGTTTAATATACACTACACGAGCTGGGTAGCCACCACGCCTCAACCACCATAACAAGTTCGCTAACCCTTTAAGTCGAACGAGGTAGCTAACATATCGGGTTCAATTTGTACCAAAAATATGCTGTTGTGCCTTGTGTCTCTGTATATGTCGTCATGACGTGTCATTTGACAAAGCCTTGTGTCGATGTTAGTTGTCGATGTAACAGTCTATGTTAGATGTCAATGTATGTCTATGTTAGATCTCAATGTGTCGATGTTAGATGTCAATCTATGTCTATATTAGATGTGTTTATGTTAGATGTCTATGTAAATGTTTGTTAGATGTCGATGTGTGTAAGATGTCTATGTAAAGGTTGGTTAGATGTCGATGTCTATGTAAATGTTTATGATGGATGTCGATGTGTCTGTTAGATGTCCGTGTTTGTTAGATGTGATTGTAATGGTTTATGTTATAGACGTCAATGTAAGTGTCAATGTTAGATGCCCATGCATGTTTGTTAGATGTCGATATATGTGTCATTGTTACATTTCAACGTAAATGTTGTTCGTGCAAGTTTCCAGTCCTCCAGCCACGTGACATCATGCGCGTCAAAGTGATAACTCGTACATTTCACGGAGGGAAAAAAAACAGACACCATTGGTAGTTTTGACCGGGAAAAAAAAATCATTTATTTTTTTCGAACACCTCATGTCTCTTTCAGCGTAAGAATAAACATGACACGACCAAAATAAAATATACCAACACAGGCAAATATTTAAGGAGCACTCAAGAGATACACTTCAGCTCATTTAATCCCACCTATTTTTACTAACGCAAACCCTTCAATTCTAGCGCCCACAGAATAGTGTGCTATAATGCTATAAAAATATGGAGCCTTTACCTGACAGCGTTTGAATATAACTGAATTCCCATTGCTCACGAAAAACTGAGAAACTAAGAACAAACATTTCAAGCACAAGCTTGACTTGACTTCAACAGTTCTATTTTTTCTTTTGTGACAGCTCAGACATCAAAATAATGCTTTCCTTCTATAAAATAAAAACAGCATGACAAAAGGTGCTGAAATAAACTATATACGGAAGTGCGTGAGTGACAGTGTGTGCATGTGTTTTTGCAACGCATGTGTACACCCCGCCATACAAATTACACAATTCGTTGGGTATGTGGTATACACTAAAACAATTGCCTTGGAGCAAGTGAACACAACACGTCTCACACTGTATACATGCTGTAGAAGGGCTGGGCGATATGACCTCAAATCAATATCGCGAGAAATCGAGCAATTTTACCTCGATAACGATAAATGCACGATAAATTCCCACGTGGACTAAAATCAAAATAAATGCAGGAATTGCATATTGACTGTTTTTTTTATTGACCAACTGGTACACTTTACTTTCAATGAAAAATAAAAGTACAAAAATCATTTGTATGAACATTCCAAATAGCTTGCAGGGTTCGCGGTTAACTTTAAAAACTGCTTGCCCATAGGGCAAGTGCCACTAAAATTTGCCTTGCCCGAGTGGCCAAATTACTTGCCCGACTTGGGCAAGTGACAATTTTTTTTCTCTAAGAATAAAATGTTTATGGTTGTAAAATGTGCGCCACAAATGTAAATAAACATATAATCTGATAAGCATAAATTAATCTTGTTTTCATCGTCAACCATGAAACCCTACTCACAAGAGCAAATGTATCATCCTGTGCAGTTATTGAAAATGTTAATTGTAGTTTTAATAATTAACAAATCTGCATGTTAAATTGGGAAAATGATATTACAGCAATCCAGATGATCAATTTTAAGTCCAGGAGAGCGTATTAATTGAGGAATCACATGAGTAAATTATGAGTGTGGCAAATTTGTGTATTCCTTTAAGACCAGTGCCTGTGGTGCTGCCTCCATAAGTTTCATAGCATAAACAGAACACAGTCACTGACACTATGTCAGGTCACACCATGGAGCTAATGAATTAACAGCCAATAATCAAATATTACTCCCTTCCTTACTCACAACTGAATTGTCTACTTAAAAATATTTGAGCTATTTTAGTCATGTCAGAGGAATCCGAAATTTTCGGCCAAAATATCGTAGGTTTTTGTTGTGTTTTTCAAACTTCAAATGAGGATGCTACGACAGCGAGTTCCAATACTGCGGGATTTATTGACGTCCACTTTAACTCGACATTCACTGAACTAACTGATCCCCGTAGCGCCCGCCCATTGCCCCCGATAAGGCCAATGGACCATACCAAAACATAAGGGGTTGTCTGGGTTAAACCATCACCATACAGTGCACACAAACAGATCACACCACCGTTTTCGTCAAAATTAAAGATATTTGGCTGCTTTAAAAAATGCTTGCCCGGTCGGGCAAGTTGCCCATAATTTTACCTTGCCCGTGGCCAAATTTCACTTGCCCCGGGCAATCGGGAAGCGGTTAACCGCGAACCCTGAGCTTGCTTTGCATGACTTGAACAATGTCACAAAGAAAAAGGGTACCTCTTGCGAAATCTTTTTCTGCAAATAGATTGCGCCAAGATGCTCTCATGATGTAAATAATGGCAAATAAAAAAACGCTAAATAAAATGAAAGAAAATGTCAATGCAAGCCAAATAAACAAGTGGGTATTATCGGGGAAAATGTGCCGTCTCGAGTACTCTGCTGCGCAGTCGCCACTTGTCATCTATGGAATGCACAGTTAGGCTCAATCAGGGATCCATGTTGCGACCCGACCACAAGTCGGATGTAGATGCAAAATGCTTGACATGTCTAAGCTCCCGGCCCGATGTAGTCCATATCGGGAAATACGGCTTTCATGAAGCGTTTAAATCCTGTGCGCGCCACGTAACTAGAGGAGCTTTATCTTTAGCTATGTGCTAGGCTATCGCGTCCACCTCTGAGACGTTCTCTCGTATGGTGTCGCCTCCGTTCATGGGCTGTTGTCACTTGTCGAACCTTGCTTCTCACTTTGAACTTTCAGCACAGCATGGTTGTGTTGTGGGTGGTGAGAAAGCTTCTGGATTTGAATCGCCAGCAACGAGAGCGACAGACGGGTGGAGTCACATGACTAGAGGCGCTGTAGCGGTCTTAAAGGGGCATGAACATTGCCGCAGACAAAAGGCTTTTCTTTTTTTATTCATCGAATTTACCGACATGGGCAAAATGATTTCGGTCATTGTAATAAATTTCGGTAACGGTAAATTTTCGGTTTATCGCCCAGCCCTATGCTGTAGCATGGCTTTTTTTGCCGTGGGTGTCAAATATTTTACTTTGTTTTCAGAGTGCTTACAGACCTCTTGGTTTTGCCTCAAAATAATTGTCTGCAAAGCAGTCTGTGCCATCCGCATCATTGATGTGCAGGAGTAGCTTGTTGGTAATAAATAGCTGCAAGAAGTCCGCTGTTTGCCGCAGCATCCAGTGGTCCAGCGCTCGCAGTGAAAGTCTTGTCTGGCAGCCCGAACCATCCCCAAACATTTCGAGATGCACGCCCACTAAATTCCAGAAATATAAACATGGACAAACTTGACATTCTTCCAGATTCTGTCTCTTTGCATTGTTTTGAAGTTACTCCTGCAACTTTTCCACTTCTTCGATCCTCCCCATTGTCTGAAAAAGAAGTGTATATTTTGATTTGAAATAATGACCTCAACATACCAATACATTTGTTTATCATCTGAACTGGATTATTTTGAAACAACATTTGGGTTGGACATCTGGGATTTGTTGTTGTGTATATTCAGAGTAATCCTTTTCTTGTATATAGCAAAAGCAATAGTCGCTGGCCTTGAAAATGGGTACAAGACTTGACCAAATTAAGATGCCATAAGGTCTAATTTGCCCCTTCTCTACCACAACTGATTTAGAGGCCATTAGTAACAGATTTGAGAAGACCACTTTTAAAGATATGAAGCCAGAGCTCGGCACCGGACCCATTTTAATTATTTATTATAATTTTAATGTATTATTGAGCAAATGACACAATATGTCAGTAGTGATTACCACAGAAGTCATGTCAAAATAGTGCAAATTCTGAGGTCGACTTCAAATCAGACAGGCGGAGACGAGCGCCAGAGAAGAGATGAGAATCAGAAGAGATGTTGAAGAAGCTAATAACAAAAAAAACAAAAAAACACATCAAATCTCCATGTAGTAGCAACGGGGATGGCTCATGGGGTCAGGAGAAGTGAGCGGGAGATGGGGAGTATGAGGTGCCGTTGGGGACAAAAGTCAGGAATCGCTTCACACTTCTGAAATGCACTCTTACACACCAGTGAAATTGTTGTTGCTCATGCATACTTATGAAACGCTATCATACATACGAGTGAAACGCTCTCATACACACTAGTGAAATAGTTGTTGCTCATACACTCGTCAAATGCGCTCATACACATAGGTGAAACATTCTCATACACACCAGTGAAAGGCGCTCAGGCACAATTGTGAAATTATTGTTATTCATAAATACAACTGAAACATGCTCATGCCCATACACGAGTGAAATGCTTTCATACAAACACCCACACTGTTGAAAATGCTGTCATGAACACAAGATCGCTTACAAATACTAAAATGTAAAAATTAATCATTTATTTAGCAGGGATGCATGGTGGGCGACTTGTTAGCACGATGGTCTCACAATGCAGAGGTCGCGGGATTGATTCCGGCTTTCCTGTTTGGAGTTTGCATGTTTCCCACACGCCTGCGTGGGTTCTCCGGTTTCCTCCCACATTCCAAACACATGCATGGCAGGTTGTTTGGACACCCTAAATTGGTGTGAGTGTGAGCGCGGATGGTTGTTTGTCTTTGTGTGACCTGCGATTGGCTGGCAACCAGTTTAGGGTGTACCCCACCTACTGCCCCAAGATAGCTGGGATAGGCTCCAGCAGCCCCCGCAACCCTTGTGAGGAGAAGCCGTACAGATAATGGATGGTGGGATGGCATTCATAATGGACGGCCGCCACGGTGGGCGACTTGTGAGCACGATGGTCTCACAATGCAGAGGTTGTGGGATCGATTCCGGCTCCGGCCTTCCTGTGTAGAGTTTGCATGTTCTCCCAAGCCTGCGTAGTTTTCTCTGAGTTCGCCAGTTTCCTCGCACATTGCAAAAACATGCATCCATTTACTCTGATGCCAATGTTTTCTGTACCTTATGGCAGATTTTTCTCTTTGCCGAAGACTATTAGCACTTGTAGAGCGAGGACCTGTGCCACAGTCGTCAACTGCACCCTAAAATCTGATCATTTTGTATTTTAGACATTACACACTACACAGTTAAAGATGGTCCAAAAAAGAAAAATGGATTAATGTATTTCAACTTACATAATACTCTTTAAAGAGCTGACCAGCTCATTCCCAGAGGTACGTATTGGGGCGTATTGGTCGTCTTTACAGAAGACTCCAGGAGGTAACTCAGGTTTGACCTTCAGCCACAACAGAGTGTTGGGTGTGAGTGCTTCCAAGTCGTTGAGGTCGGAAGATGTCCTTGTGATAGGCCTGCTGTTTATAACTGCTTCAGCCTCACCAAGCAAGGTATATTGACTTTCTTCACCCGAAATTTGTTCTTTTACAGTGACATTCAGGATTTTTCTCACAGACCAAATAAGTCGCTCACAGCTTCCTCCGTGGTGGGAACCTGCTGGGGGATTGCTATGCCACTGAATACCTTTTTGCAGCAAGTGTTTCTCGATTTACTTAGTGTTCCATTCTTTGATTGATTTCTTCATTTCACTGTCAGCTGATCTAAAGTTGGTTCCGTTATCAGAATACATCTCTCTCACTTGTCCTCTTCTGACAAGAAATCTTCGGATTGCGTTGAGACAAGCATCTGTGTCACGTGAAGATGCAATTTCCAGATGTACGGCTCGTACAGCGAGACATGTAAAAATCACGCCGTATCTCTTTACTTGTCCTCTAACCCTACTTACTTAGAATGGACCAAAATAATCAACGCCAATTCTCTTGAAAGGCGGATCGTCAGGTAGCACTCTTCTGATGACTCTAGCAGCTCGAGGTATCCAAAACTGTTGATGCAGATTAGCCATCATGTGGTTCCTTCCAGCGTGAGCTGTAATCTCATGAATGTATCTCAGGACTAGCTTTGTGTTATGTGAATCCTTGGCAAGATGGCTTGCTGTTTTGCTGTTTCAGGCATGGCTGCGTGGCTCAACTGTCCACCAACCCTCATGACACCATCTTGAAGTACTATATTGAACTTGTAAAGTGGGCTACTTTTCTTCACCCTTTTTTGTTTTTCAAATATGGCTAAATCTTTTTTGAAACTTCGCCTTTGACAGTATTTCACAAGTTCTCTTTCTGCTTTATCCAAGTCGTCGCAGGTCAAATACTTTCCTTTGACAGTTCTCTTGAATAAATTCATCTTGCCTTCTTCACCTAATGTGATTAACTCCTTTCTATTTTCCTTTACTCTGTCAGTAAGTCTTTCAGCTTTAGAAACCAGGCTACGGCCTGCTTCAATGCTGTCCAAGACGAATAATGGTTCATCCACTGGCCCAGAGAATCTTTGGGCTACAGTGACTGAATTACATGCACTTGAGTCACTCATTTGACCTCCAGGTCATTAATTGGTAATTTGAAGTGGTTTTTGTGTTTAACTAAATTCCTGGACACTGCCTGATTTTTTTCAGAGCTGTACAACCACTAGAAAGGGTGGTTCCCACAATGTGAGTTTTGCTCAGGTGGCCCAACAATGTCACAAAAACAAGTAGGGGTGTGTGTGTGTGTTTGTATAAGCTACATGTTGGGGACCAACATCGGACAGCACACCCACTGTAGGGGACCAAAATTTTTGTGGGGACCAAAAATCTGGGCCCCACAAAAAAGAGCATTGAATTCAGTGATAAGAAGCTCAGGGGGAGGTCCTGTCAAAGTTTCAGGGCTTCCCAGGAAGGTCACAAAAACAAGACGAGTGTGCTAGAAATGTGTGTGCGGAAAAATTACTCAGGATCGCTGTCTAGTGGTCGGTCCCGGTACTGCACTTACGCACACTTCACACACTCGGCTGGTCTGCGCATGTGCAGGACAGTCTGCTTTATGTCAGGCAGCCACCCTCCCCTCCCCCACAGCCCAACCCGAAAAATTGAGATGTTAGTTAAGTATTTATTCCTATTATTGAGTGAGATTACATATTTTTACTTGGCAGCTGGCACAACAGCTAAGCTTGGAGCACAGTTATTGCAAAATAAAATAAATAAACAGTAACAACAATAACGATTGTTAATATTGTTATACTTTATAGCGTAACCTATTTATACTAATTTTCTGTATGCAATTTCAAGTGCAACTAATATAGTTGTGCATATAGATAGCCACCAAACTCCATACATTAGATAAAAATAAGAGCCACAATGTTAACCAATTAACAGTTCAAGAAAAAAGCAGACATCCAAGAACTTGCTTTGTTACTTTTGCGTGGCCAGAACTACAAACCCCAAAGCAGAGCAAACCCAAAACATCAGAGAAAGTACAATACTTTTGTCAAGGAGTGGTGCTGCTGCTTTGCGATCGCTGCCACCATAGTGAACGCGCTCCCACATTCGTGCACACGCACACATGCCACACACCTGTTTTCCACGTCCTGTCAGTCCACTCCGTCGGTCCGCATTTATTTCGTTGGTCAGCCATCACGGTTGGGTGCGCACTAGATCGCTGTTAAACCATCTTCTACGCCACAGTCCTCGTGTTCAACAAACATTTCTCCCGAATTCGCCTACCATGCACAACTCTCCACTTTCAAACCGAGCGCCGCTGTTACTTCCGGGTTTTTAGCGCCAAGCACTTGACGCTAGCGTGTGACGTCATGGCGAAATACTAGGTTTTAAAATAAAAATTTTCTTTTTTTTGTACAGTCTAAGTGCATGGGGTTATGATAGATCGAATGAGTATACCTTTATGTACTCACTAACATTTATGTTGATCATAAAATGTTGTTTTGATGAAGAAAACTGTTATTTTTTAGAATCAATTGGCTTAGGGCACTTGGGCAAACTACGGCCCGGGGGCCACTTGTGGCCCGTTAAACGTTTCAATCCAGCCCCCCAAACTTGAAAAAAATTAAATGAATAAGCCTTGTTAATGGTTTATTTTCTAAATACTGTGGTTTTTCAAAGACATATATATTGTTGTAATGCTTTTGTTCACTTTCGTTTAAAATTAAATGTATTTTAGGACTCATTGTGCCCCCCCCCTCCCAATCAAAAAGTTTGCCCATCCCTGGCATAGTGGATGGGCCGAGGAGTTTAAAAGGCACACATCATGCATTTTTCAGTCAGTTTTAGCCAGGGCTTGGTATGGGGAAGACCAGCTGGTTTACATGTAATCATTAAATTTTCCCAAGTTTTATTTAAGTTAATTGGACAAAACAAAAAAAACGCAATATTCTTCTGCCAGAGAGTATGTAATATTCTTCTGCCATTTTATTGTAGAGGGCCATTTTGAGCCCCTAACAATATTATTCAACCAAGAGATCATGAGTCGTCGCCCACTTACTTTCTGAAATCAGCTGGGATGTCACGGCTGTGACCCTCGTGAGGATAAAGTGGTTCAGATGGAAAAGTAGGACTAAGGGCTTTTTCTCAGGTTTCCATGCGCAAATCCATGTATATTAGGTTAATTGGAGACTCTAAATTCTCTACTCATCAAATGACATTCGTGACCCTGATGGATAGATAAAATAGATTATTAATCTGCCATGGGAAGTCCAAGGTGTCTGGTAGAAAGAAATGCATTCATACACTCATTACACAGTCAACCAAGCAAAGACACAAAGCCTAGGGCAGGGGCGGGCAAACTTTTTGATTGGAGGACCACAATGGGTTCTAAAATATGACAGAGGGGCCGGACCAGGAGCAGATGGATGGAGTGTTTTGGAAACCTCACCTCATCTGAGAAAAAAAATACATTTAATTTTAAATGAAAGTGAATAAAAGCATTCCAACAATAATATTTGTCTTTGAAAACCACAGTGTTTAGAAAATAAAACATTAACAAGGTTTATTCATTAAATTTTTTTCAAGTTCGGCGGCCCGGATTAAAACTTAACGGGCCGCATGTGGCCCCCGGGCCGTAGTTTGCCCTCGCCTGGCCTAGGGCATAAACACATACATGTAATATCCAATCCGCTTATTCTCACAAGGATAGCGTGCTGGAGCCTACCCAGCTGTCAACGGACAGTAGGCGGGGCACACCCTGAAGTGGTTGCCAGCCAATCGCAGGGCACGCAAAGACGAACAACCATCTGCGCTCAAACTCACTCACAAATGCAACCTCCACACAGGAAAGCTGGGTCCCGGGATCGAACCCTGCACCTTGGGACTGCGAGCCGGATGTCCTAACCAGTCTTAACTCATTAAATACCAGCCATTTTCACTGGAGCAACCCGCTCAATCCCAGCGTTTTCCTGGGTTTTGACTAATATTGCAAGGTCCACAGAATATTGTATTCTAATGCTATATAGACATGGAGCACACCCGAAGAAAGATGAGACTCTCTTCTTTCAACAGAAAAAAAATGTTTGTTCCTATCTTTTTCCATTTTTGAGCAATCGGCATTTGAAAATAGCTAAATTTCATGAAAACTCCAATCCCTGGGGAAAAAACTGAGAAAATGAGCTTTTTGTAAACTGATGCATTTTGACCATAATTTGAACTTTGACACTATTATTTATGGCTTTTATGACACCTCTAACATCTAAATAATGCATGCCTTCTATAAAATAACAAAAAAAAGCACAAAAAATGTTTTTGATAAAATAAATTTATTTGCACATAACACTAAACGACTGAACTGTTGAACTATGTACAAAAATGAAATACATCAGTGTCATACATACTTTTTTTTTGTGTGATATAAAATAAAACAGTTGCCTTGATGCAAGGGCACACAACATAGTTCACACCACATTCTTGTTTCACTCCGTTTGCCTTTGCGCAAACAGACCCGACACTTTCGTTGTGGTCTGGCTTTGCTGGTCCGTGGAAAATAGGCGAGCTTGTGTTTGTCCACTGGGGTTTGTGTGAAAATAATTGTCTGGGAAGTGATTGCTGGCATCCGCGATGTGCTGCAGAAGCTCATCCGTGAGAAACAGCTGCAGGAAATCAGCTGGCTCCTCAGACTCCAAATGGGCAGCGGCATTCAGTGGTCCAGGGGTTGCTGTAAAGTCGATTTTCCTCGGTTGCCATCCAGTGTGACGCCATCCGGAACCACTGCTTCCTGATGCACAACCTGTAAATTACAGAAATATAAACAATTGGAAATATATATTTATTGCTGCATTTTATTGCTGGCGTGTGAAGTTTCATATTATAATTTACCTTTCTTTACACCAACAAGACGAGGAGGAACTTTCTTGCCGCGGGATGCACAATCTGTGAATTTTAGAAAGTATGCATGATTACCACACCATTCAGTATTGTTGTTTCCTCGTCGGGGAGGAGATGCGC